>NC_053489.1:400024254-400375087 GCF_905171775.1 Rana temporaria | reverse complement strand
GGATGTGACAAACCAATAAAGAGATTCTGACCAATACAAAAAATAATAAAGAAATGTCTTCTGTGTTTTTTGCGGATATATTTTAATTTCTTTCCAAATTCTAGTGTTCTTAAGGCTGGGTTCACATATGAGCCACATGCGGCTCCCAGCAGGGGTTCGGTGCGTCCTGGTTCACCGTTTCAGGTCCGATTTCGGCTCGAATTTTGGCCTGAATTCGGACCTGAAGCTCCTGTGCAAATTCACACTGGAGCCGCAGTGGAGAGAAGTGAACTGGCTCCATAGAGAGCCGGTCAAAATCTCCTGCTATTGCGAATTGGATGCGAAGAACCTGCATCCGATTTTTCAATGGTGTAAACCCAGCCTAAATAAGCGTTTCTTTAATAAATGCTGTGAATGATAGGCCCTTTATGTCCAGTCCTGTTGAACCAAATATTTTCTTCACCAAAAACTTGTCAACTACAAAAGGCCTCCTCCAAGTCGCTCTATGCGCCTGAGTGCACAATTTACACTCGGCAGAATTATACGACCCCTTAAGCTAATAAATGGGTCTGCAATGGCTTTAGTTGCTCCAGATCACCTCCTTTCACTACCCAATGGGGCTCTCACAGATTGTTCTACCATTCCTCCAATGCCATAATAATTATTCCCAGGAATAAGCAACAGAAAGAAGAACCACTACGGAGTATTCTTTATTAAAAAAAAAGCAATCCAAAATGTGCATGTTAGAATTATCTCGTTGCCAGCATTAAACATGGATGTTTTACCAGAAATCAACTTAAGATGGCTTCCACTGTCCCACTTCCTGATACCTCTGTCATGAGCTCCACTCACCAAAAGGGACGTATGGCAGATGTGCCCTGCCCAACGTGTTTCGTCTCCACCAGATGTCAGGGACAGATGAGCACTCTGGAGTATTAACAGCTTGACGGAGGTGTTCTGTAGTACACAAATTTAAGAAAATATTTTGATTCAACAGCACTGAAGATAAAGGGCCTTTTCTGTCATTTATTGATGAAGTAAACTCTCATTTAAGAACACTGGAATTTGAGAGACTGTATATACAACGGACACAGTTTCAAAGACATTTTATAATTTTTTGCATTGGTTACAAAATCTTTATCGGTTTGTCACATCGTCACTAATAATCATATTGTTAATGTTTGTTGATTAATTAATTGATGGGATATACCGTTGAGTATGTTGGTTTATGAATAGTGCAGCACTTATTTCTTAAATTTGTGTTTTATAATAACTTTTGGCCTTATAGATAACAGGAGAAACGTGGTTATTTGGTGTGAGCAGCCCTAATTTGGATAACTATACCACTCCAATATGCGCAGGTTCCTTATTAATAATATTCTTAGTTGGTAACACGACTGGCTAGCATGGAAGCCTCAAGTGGCATATTCTGCAATGCACACATTTTGGGACTTCATATTTAAGTAGAACTTTAGACCCCTTGACTCATCTTTTTGAGATAGTTAGAGGATAAGTCTTGGATAGTATGGAGCAAGTCGGTCATAGATGGTTGGAATCTCAGCCGGTTTAGCAGGAACCGGCCAAGATTCAAACTGTGTATGGGCAGGATAAATGTACTCAAGATGATTGATCAACTTGGGTACACAACCAGCTTGTCAGATTTTACATGCGATTATTGTTAGTGGCTGTTATAGCCGCCAGCAGTAATCAGTGTGTTCTCCCGGGAGGGATGGCTCCCGTGTCTCCCCCCCACTGGGAGAACACAATGACTCCGCAGGAGGGAGTCCCCGTGGTCGTAAGAAAGAGAAAATCTCTCCATCTGTAGCCAGCTGTAGGGTTAGAATCAACGACAGGTTTTTTTCCCTGTCTCCTTTTCTGCTGGGGAAATGTCTTCCTGTTCCAAAGGCAACAGAAAGTGAAATTGACTCTCCACAAAGTGAGAAGAATTTGCACCTTTGCCAATTGTCAGTAAAACCGGTGTCCTTATTTCACTTTTACTTTCCTCTGGTGACAAATGAGTACATCTTCCCCAGAAAAGACATAAATAAAAACCTGACAGATGTGCCGCCCTACCAAAAACTGCAAAATGTTGTCTTTGTCTGTATTTTGTCTCCTGTAGCGCCCTGCTCCTGTTGAACAGGCGCTGCTGTAAATTTAGTGGGGGCCTGAGCTGTTATTTGGCTCAGACTAGCTTGATTATGGGCAATTTAGCCTCTGTTCCAGACATGGCTGTGCTGAGAGTACCCACCATTGCTCGCCTGGTGGTGTCATTACCACTCCAGGCCAAGGGTGGCAGCAGCAAAGTCAGGGTGTATTGGTTGTTCCCCTCAGCAGGGAATCAGTGGTGGCCTCGCTGTGCATGCTGGGGAGGGGTACTTAAGGGACAGACGCCATTGGTGGGGGTCTGCCATCCCAAGCGCCTCGTGGCCCGCCTGGCCTGGGGTGCGTGTCCTGAATCCTGGCTGCAGGACCAGGTTGGTTCGGGGACACAGCTTCGCCTGGTAGGCCCAGTAGTCAGACTGGGGCCTGTTGTTTTTCAGAGGTGATCCTGTGCTGTCCGTCCTGCGGGAGGAAGCCACTTGATGAAGGAAGCCAGGGGAGGATCTGTCCTGGCGAGGGCCATGCAAGAGGCTGGTACTTTAGGAGAAGGCCTGGAAACTTCATCGAAGGATGCACCATACACTGAGAGGCTTGACAGTGTCGCCTGTCGGGTCTAAAGGTCTACTAAAGCTAAACTGGAAAGTTCTGAGTGCTGAATCCTGTGGCAGGGGATTCTGGACCAAAAGTGTCTCCTCATAAAGGAAGGTCTGTGGCAGAGACTGTACCTTATTTTGTGCGCCATCCCGGCTGCTAGGCCAGTGAGAGGGACCTATCCGGGTGAGCAATACCCACTCTGGCTAGAGTGGCGACAAGAACTGCTGGAAGCAGGAGTGTTTCCTATTTGTGACTATACACCTGAACCTACCTACCCTTTCCACTTCTTTCTGTTGAAGTTCTACAAATAAATCCCAGAAAAGGAAGTGCATTGTGTGGACATTGAAATTCTTCAGACTCTCACTTTACCCTGGACAGCGAGAAGATAGAGGTAATGTGCCACCCAAAAATACTCAGCAGCTCCTCCGGGGGTAGTGCTACACTCCAGTTCTAATTTAAAAGTGTGGGGCACAAGAGGCCTGGCTTGCTATAGTATCAGACTCAACTGTCAACACAATTAATTTGACAAATGGTTATACAATTTTTTTAACGGTTTTAAAATTATGTACAAAAAAGTTATGCTTTAAATATCTGGAATAGTTTTATATTTATAGATGACTGAATTGTCTTGTTTAGACTAAGGGCTCAGGCGTGTTCACATGTCCACATGCCTGTGCCCGCCAGGAAGCTTACACTGCGCAGCACTAATCACAGGCAGTGAGACATTTCCCGATTCCACGGCTGCACAGATTGGGAAAGGTCTCACTGCGCAGTGTAAGCTTCCTGGCAGGCTCGGGCATGTGGAGCTGCGAACACACCTGAGCCCATCTTTAGTTTTAGACTTGGTCATTTAGGCCTACCATACACGGTTTGAATCGTTAATGGAGAGGCTGAATGTACCAAAATGATTGATCGACCAACTTGGGTACAAGCAGCCTGACCGATTTCTCTTATGATTATCTGTAAACCGTGTACCGGGGTGGGCTCTCCAGGATACAGCGAAGTCACGAACGAGGAAAGCAAATTTGACAGCCGTAGCTGAGAACCCCTGTGCTGCACAGCAAGATGCCCCCCGGGTGGATACCGAGGAACTTTGCCGTAATTTGCCTATTGGCGGGCACAACTAGGACTGTCCCACCGTACCTGTTATTACCCTTATCAAAACGCGATCGACTGTGTATATGCTTATTTTTGGGGTCATCAGCGGTACAGCACAGCAGCTTACAAACTTATCACTTCTATGCAATATTTACCCCCTCTTTTTACATAACCGGTATGAGAACACGTGTGTAAGGTTTACTTCCTTAATGAAGACACTTGACAGGTTTGTAACTTGGAAAATTGCTCTCCTTAGGCAATGTCCCTTTTAGGTAGCAGAGTCCTTGTTCTAATGGTAGCAACACTTTTGGCCTGATACACTGTTATGGCCCTGACTGACTAACTACAGGCTCAATCTTTAGGCGCCAAACATCACTAGGCGGTGCGTGCACGATATTACTGACCCGGGTCTTGATCTGTAGCCGATGATGTCTTCCAACCGACTAACGAAAAGTCCTTTCAGCAACCATGAGGTATTGCAGGTGAGGTAGTTCTCCGTCTCTCAGCTCTTATCAGCCTTTCTGGAAAAACGATCCCTTCTTCCTCCGGACAGGCTCTGTACTCAACGGTGATTACTCAGCTGCCGTTCCTGAAGCTCTAGGACGAACAGACCCCCTGGATACGAACAGATTCAACTTTCACACAGTCCCACAAAACAAAACGTCTCCATTTGCTTCCTGATTCTCGCTCTTCCCTCTCAGCTCCACCTCCTCTCAATCAGCAAAAGCTTACAGTCTGTAAGCAGTGTGTAGAAACAGCGGCCTCTTGTGGTCAAAACTCAGAATAGCAATTATACACAAGGAGTGAACAATGGGATCTGCTTCACAATCTCACATATCGCTAGCAGCTGCAATAAGCACTGTCTTGTCCTGGAGGAGATGGCTTCCCCTGTCAGACAATTGCTGATTCCCCTGTCAATTCTGTTTTGATGGGGGAATCGTGCAAATTTCTTTCCTACAGCCCAATTCAAACGGGGCGGGCACCATTTAAATTAGGCGCGCTCCCGCGCCGGACGTACTGCGCATGCTCCGTCGGGTAAATTACCAGACGTGCATTGCGCTAACTGACGTCGCACCGACGTCATTTGCTTAGACGTAATGTAAATGGCGTCCAGCGCCATTCATGGACGTCTTGCGCAAATGATGTGGATGTTTAAATTTCGACGCGGGAACGACGGCCATACTTAACATGGCTTAGGAGAACTAGGGCTCAGCCCTAGTTTTACGCGGCGTAACCCGACGGAAACTACGTAGATTTAGATCGACGGGCCGTTCGGGACGTTCGGGGATCGCCGTAAGTCTTCATTTGCATATTCTACGCCGGCCGCAATGGCCTCGCCACCTAGCGGCCGGCCTAGAATTGCATCCTTAAGATCCGACAGTGTAATTCAATTACACCTGTCGGATCTTAGGGCTAGCTATGCGTAACTGATTCTATGAATCAGTCGCATAGTTAGAAACAGAGATACGACGGCGTATCAGTAGATACGCCGTCGTATCTCGTTTGTGGATCTGGCCCAAAGTTCCTCGCTCCATCTTTCCTTCTAATTTGTCACTAATTTTGGTCTGATGCACATATACATGTATAAAAGGGCACCGTTTATCTGACCAAAAGACTTTTACAGTGCTAAACGTTTCATCCAATTACTAAATTGAGGTATTTTTTTATTTTGAAAGGCAGTAAAAGGAATATCGCTGGTAAAAACGTGCAGGTTTAATCAAATTTTTTTTTTTTTTTGTCTATTAATTATCCATGTAATGAGGGTGTGGCCATTGCCTACATATTTTTAGCTAATAGATGTCCTCCTTTCCCAGAAATTAGAGAGGTATGGTATGGGTCTGCTTTCATTTTACAAGTTTTATAGTGGTGATGTTATTATTCTCACAAAGGTGTAGCATAATTGCACAATAATGATGACCTATAATATGAGTCATTAAAGACACAACATCAGTGTGCAGTGCAGTTCTTTCTGCTTCTATATATAGCTATTCAAGGAAATGGTAATTATACCTTCCAGTCATTTTTTTCTTTCAGGTCAGATTCATAGAGGAAAAGTTTTTAATCCATACAAAAGGACTTGTATTGAAATGGCGGCATTACAACACCTACCTGAACTAATTCTTACATAATCCTGTAAAAACCACAGAGCCATAAATACTTTACTGATGACATGGATATACTGTAAACAGGAAGAACTTTGGGTAAAGACTTCCCTAAAAAAAAAAAAAAAGAAGCCAATTAATCCTCTTGGCAAATTAAGTACTGCCCTTATATAGACCATAAAACCAAAGGCACAATTTGTCTAACACACTAATGAATGTTGGCAACCCTGCTAGTAAATTTACTGACAGTTTGTACAAACTGACAGTAAATATTAGGGGCTGATAATTTCATGCTGTGTTAATTTTTTGTAAGTGTAAATCAAGCAAATTACTTTGCTATAGGTATTGTCAGTGTTTCATGTCATGTTTATACTGTTCAAAATTTAATTGTGTCAATTTTCAATAGGAGTTCTGTAATTTCTCAGGTTCCCAGTGAAAAATGTGCTCCGCCAGTAAATCTTCCATACTTTGTCAGTAAAACATGCTGTGGGAGGTTGAAAACCCTGACTAATGGTATCTATCTATCTTTAATAGGAGGGCTTGCAGTGGCGGCTGGTGCTCCAAAGTTTTGGGGGGTGCAAACAAACGAAAAAAAAACAAACAATTGCAGCCTCACTGTGCCCATCAAACGCAGCCACTGTGCCCATCAAACGCAGCCACTGTGCCATCAATTGTCGCCACTGTGCCATGCCATCAAATGCTGCCACTGTGCCATCAATTGTCGCCACTGTGCCCATCAATTGTCACCACTGTGCCATGCTAAACGCAGCCACTGTGCCATCAAACGCAGCCACTGTGCCATGCCATCAAACACAGCCACGCCATGCCATCAATTGTTATCACTGTGCCCATCAATTGTCACCACTGTGCCAGCAATGGTCACCACTGTGCCTATCAATTGTCGCCACTGTGCCCATCAATTGTAGCTACTGTGCCTATCAATTGTCACCACTGTGCCCTGTAAAATGCTGTAAGATTGCCCCCCCCCGCCCGGCACTTATCTTCCTGGGGTCAGCATTCCTACTTCCACCGTCCCTCGATGTCTTCTCCTGCCCTCGATGACGATTCAGCCAATCAGGTTACCGGTAACCAGAACCGGTGAACCTGATTGGCTGAGACACCTGTCAGTGTTAACCAGGGAACGCACCCCCCGTGCGTCCCCTGGATAACTATTTGGCTCTGATAGGCACTTCCAAAGCCAACCAGCTGCCGTTATTCAGATGGCCGGCGCTCACCAGGGGGTATGTATTGTTGATCAGTGGCGGTGCAGGAAAGAGAGGGGGTGGCGCTCCTGCGCCCTCTATGGACGCACCGCCACTGAGAGCTTGTACACATATATTGCTCATTCCATATGCAAACCCTGTTTATTTCTGATTACTGCTCTAGTACAAGTCTATAAATCAGCCAACTTCTTTAAAATGCACTCTCCACGTGGTTGATATCATCATAAAATTTATTAGGCAGTTAGGCTGTTTTAATTTTTTGCTAATTAAAATATATTCTTCAGTAACCACAACAGATACAAATCCACATTGTGTGCAACAAATGTATTTGCAAACCCATATATTACCTTTAGGGCCACTGATAAGGCAGTAAAACTGGTCCTGTTGCGCTGGGCCCAGACCTCATCAGCTAAACAGGGGGACCCAGGGAAACTTTATTGTTAATTGCACCCTTAATGAATAAGTGGACTTTACTAGACCACACCCCCACTCCTACTTGCTTACCAGAGCTTAAGGCTACTTTCACACTGTGGCCGCGTTTGGCGGTAAAACGCTGTTTGTTTTAGCGGTGCTTTTCGGCTGCTAGCGGGGAGCTTTTAACCCCCGCTAGTGGCTGAAGAAGGGGGTTGAAAGCGCCTGTGTTGCAGTGCTTTCGAAGCGCTGCCCACTCATTCCAAGCAGGGGCTCTAACCGCCCCAAAGATGCTGCTTGCAGGACTTTTTTTCCCGTCCCACAAGCGCACCGCCCCAGTGTGAAAGCACTGAGGCTTTCACACTGGGGTGGCATGGGAGGCAGTTATCAGGTGCTTTAGAGACGCTAACAGAGGGGCCTGAGGGGTGGAACTTTTTTCTTTCTTAATTGTTTTGGGGCGTAGGGGGGGTAAAGTCAGTGCCGCTGTTTTACTGCACTGCAGGGGGGCGGGGCTTGGAGGAACCCTGTCAGGAAGGCTGTATGGGTCCCCATGATTTCTTACAGCAGCCCTGATTACCTTGTAAATGTAGCAGCGGCATCATCATTGTGCTGCTTATAGCCTCTGCAATGGGCAAAGCTGTGGGTGGGACCCAAAAGGCCCACCCACTGCAGACTGTCTGCAGAAAACTACAGAAGGGGCGGATACAAGACCAGTCACCCTGCAGAAGGACTGAGAGCAGCGTTGATTGGTCTTTTATTATAAGAATCTCCGTCAGAGGTAAACTTTCACACTGGATTACAGGACAGCTTTATATATCATTAAATAAAATTTAAGTCAGCAGCTACAAATACTGCAGCTACTGACTTTTTTAAATAAGGACACTTGCCTGTCCAGGGCGCACTCAATGTACTTACCCAAAGCCGACTCGTCCCTTGGCTCTGGGTGCAGGCGCCGGCATCTTCAGTAAGGGAATCAGGAAGTGAAGCCTTGCAGCTTCACAGCCTGATTCCCTACTGCGCGTGAGTCGCGCTGCGTGTTCTGACTGGTCCCTACTATCTTCTGGGACTTGCGTGTCTCACAGAAGACAGTGGGAGGGGGCAGAGGAGGGGCCAGACATGGCATAGTTTTCAGCTCTTTTGCCAGAAGTGGGAGCAAGTACCTTTATTAGATAGTTATCCGCCCCCCCCTCCCCCCTGAAAGGTGCCAAATGTGACACCAGAGAGGGGGAGGAACCGGATCAGAGGAAGTTACATTTCTGGGTGGAACTTTGCTTTAATATAAAAAAAAAGTGAATACTGTATTTGCTGGCGTATAAGACTACCTTTTACACATCAAAAAACTGGCCAAAAAGCAGGGGTCGTCTTATACGCCGGGTCAGCTGCTCGGATGTGCGGTAATACTGTATGTGGCTTCGGCTACATACAGTATATATAGCATAGCCAATCCCGGTGAGCGATGTAATCAAATGAATACAGAGCCTGCTCAGATTGGCGTAACAACCTCTGCCAATCCGAGCTTCGAGAGTCAGAGAGGCGTGGGCTGATGATGTTACAACCTCTGCCAATCCAAGTAGGCTTTGTATTCATCAATAGAATACATTGCTTGCTGTCATTGGCTCCAGCAAGAAGGAAGAAGAATATGACTCCAGAAGGAAGAAATATGAAGCGTCGGAAGCCTCGGAAGGGGGGTCGTCTTATACGGTGAGTACAGGCAACAAAAAAATCAAAAAAATGTAAAATTAGGGGGTCGTCTTATACGCCCGGTCGCCTTATACACCGGCAAATACGGTATTTATTGTTCATAATGTTGATGCATATAAAATCACCACTCTCCTGTATAAGCTAAAAGCCTCGTACATACGGCCGGTTTTTCCGACGGGAAAACTGCCCAAAAACCACCGGCCAAAACAGACAACCAGCTTCTTTTTATTTCCCGCCGGAAAAACTGGCGGACTTTTGCCCGGTGGTTTTTGGCAGTTTTCCTATGGGAAAAACTGCGATAGAGCATACACATGGCCGGGATTGAAGACCAAAGCTCCATCGCAGTTTTCCTGTCAGGAAAACCTCTCGTGTGTAGGGGGAAAGACTGACCAAGCAGGTTCTCGGCTTTCTCCTCTGGATTTCCGACAGGAACTTTTCCCGACGGAAATCCTGCACGTGTGTACGGGACAATAGAGAACCAAACGTGCAGAATGTGCACATCATTGTACAGATATTTACTGCTTTGACCTGTTGCTTTCAAGTCAATAGAGGCTTTTCTTCAAGGATATGAACTGTCATGTGCCCACTGCACTACTAACATTGTTATTTTAGTATTATTATACTCGTGTACAGGCAGGCACTTGGTGTTCTTTCATAATATTCAGATCTGTTTCCTGTAAATAGAACCCAAACAAAATGTTAATTGCCAGACTTCATTTGGAGCATTTGTATTTTTCGCCAGACATGTGATGATATTATTTAGCAGCTCCTATTATTTAAAAAAAAATGCTGGCAAGTGTGTTGGTATTGTTAATATTTACAGGACCTAATCCAAAAGTTTTGCATGTGTGTAGAGTGATTTAGACCTCGTGCCCACGGGTTTCTTGTAACCGCTGTCAGGAGAAAATCAGAATTCTAAACTCACCCAGTTTGGAGTTTTTCATTGGCCAGAATGTAATTTTTTTCCTGGCCATTGAAATAAAACAAACGCTAAAGTGCTAAAGTGCTAAATGTGCTTAGAGTTTATGAGCGTTTAGTAGCATTGTGGTGTTTGTGGTCAGAATTCCCACTCCTGGATGTGAATTTAGAGCGTTTAGAAAACCGCATATAAATTGTTCTGCTCATAAACTGCTAAAAACATCCATAGGGTAACATAGAAGAGAGTTTAAGAGCAGAAAACATCCATAGGGTAACATAGAAGAGAGTTTACGGGCAAAAAACATCCATAGGATAACATAAAAGAGAGCTTAAGGGCAGAAAACATCCATAGGATAACATAGAAGAGAGTTTACGGGCAGAAAACATCCATAGGATAACATAGAAGAGAGTTTACGGGCAGAAAACATCCATAGGATAACATAGAAGAGAGTTTACGGGCAGAAAACATCCATAGGATAACATAGAAGAGAGTTTAAGAGCAGAAAACATCCATAGGATAACATAAAAGAGAGCTTAAGGGCAGAAAACATCCATAGGATAACATAAAAGAGAGCTTAAGGGCAGAAAACATCCATAGGATAACATAGAAGAGAGTTTAAGGGCAGAAAACATCCATAGGATAACATAGAAGAGAGTTTAAGGGCAGAAAACATCCATAGGATAACATAGAAGAGAGTTTACGGGCAGAAAACATCCATAGGATAACATAGAAGAGAGTTTACGGGCAGAAAACATCCATAGGATAACATAGAAGAGAGTTTACGGGCAGAAAACATCCATAGGATAACATAGAAGAGAGTTTACGGGCAGAAAACATCCATAGGATAACATAGAAGAGAGTTTAAGAGCAGAAAACATCCATAGGATAACATAAAGAGAGCTTAAGGGCAGAAAACATCCATAGGATAACATAAAAGAGAGCTTAAGGGCAGAAAACATCCATAGGATAACATAGAAGAGAGTTTACGGGCAGAAAACATCCATAGGATAACATAGAAGAGAGTTTAAGGGCAGAAAACATCCATAGGATAACATAGAAGAGAGTTTAAGGGCAGAAAACATCCATAGGGTAACATAGAAGAGAGTTCAAGGGCAGAAAACATCCATAGGATAACATAGAAGAGAGTTTAACCACTTCCATACCAGGCACTTACGCACCTTCCCGCCCAAGCCAATTTTCAGCTTTCAGCACTGTTGCACTTTGAATGGCAATTGCGCGGTCATGCTACACTGTACCCAAACAAAATTGACGTCCTTTTTTCCCCACAAATAGAGCTTTCTTTTGGTGGCATTTGATCACCTCTGCGATTTTTATTTTTTTGGCAACAACTAAAAAAAGACTAAAAATTTTGAAAAAAAATTACATTTTTATTTTTTTCTGTTAATTTTTTTGTAAATAAGTACGTTTTCTCTTTCAATTACGGGCACTGATATGGCGACACCGATGGGCACCGATGAGATGGCACTGATGGACATCAATGAGGTAGTACTGACGGGCACAGATGAGGTGGCACTGATTGGCAGCGCTGGTATGCGGCACTGATGGGCACTCATAGGCGGCACTGATGGGCACACATAGGTGGCACTGATGGGCACTCATGGGCGCAACTGATGGGCACTCATGGGCGCAACTGATGGGCACTCATGGGCGCAACTGATGGGCACTCATGGGCGCAACTGATGGGCACTCATGGGCGGCACTGATGGCCACTCATGGGCGGCACTGGGCACTCATAGGCGGCACAGATGGGCACTCACGAGCGGCACTTATGGGTGGCACTGATGGATACTTATGGGTGGCACAGATGGGCACTGATAGGTGGGCACTGGGCATGGATGGGCACTGTGGGGTGGCACTGATGGACACTGTGGGGTGGCACCGATGGATACTGTGGGGCGGCACTTTTTTTTTTTTGCCCCCTTTTTTTTTTTGCCCTTCCCTGGTCCAGGGTGGGCTTCCCTGGTGGTCCAGTGTGGCGATCCGAGGGGGGGCTGCGCTGATAAACAATCAGCGCGAACCCCCCCCTGTCAGGAGAGCCGCCGATCGGCTCTCCTCGAATCGCGTCTGTCAGACGCGAGTGAGAAAGAGCCATCAACGGCTCTTCCTGTTTACATCGTGATCAGCCGTGGTTGGACACGGCTGATCACGTGGTAACGAGTCTCCGTGAGAGACTCTTTACCGAGATCGGTGTTGCGGGGTGTCAGACTGACACCCTGCAACAACGATCGCTGCGATGTACGCCCCCGGGGGCGCGCAGCGGCTCAGAATCCTGAGGACATCATATGACGTCCAGTCAGGATTCTACAACCACTTTTCCGCCGTCAATCTGTCATTGGCGGGCGGCAAGTGGTTAAGGGCAGAAAACATCCATAGGATAACATAGAAGAGAGTTTACGGGCAGAAAACATCCATAGGATAACATAGAAGAGAGTTTACGGGCAGAAAACATCCATAGGATAACATAGAAGAGAGTTTACGGGCAGAAAACATCCATAGGATAACATAGAAGAGAGTTTACGGGCAGAAAACATCCATAGGATAACATAGAAGAGAGTTTACGGGCAGAAAACATCCATAGGATAACATAGAAGAGAGTTTAAGGGCAGAAAACATCCATAGGATAACATAGAAGAGAGTTTAAGGGCAGAAAAAAAAATGCCTAAACTCACAAAAACTTGAGTTTAACAGCAGCAGTGTGCATGAGGCCTGTTCAATATTCAGGCACCATATTGTGCATACATAGGCACAATCATAAAGAGGAATGTTAAATGGTTTGTGGTCAATTTTATGTAGCACTTCCTCTTATTTGTAGAACTGCTTCCAGCTCCACTGCCTGCAGAAAATACCAGCTCACCTGGCTGCTCGCAAGGACTCAAAATGGTTACGCACAGCGCTGTCCTTCAGAAATCTTGCTACATATGGCAGACTTTCTCCTTGTGAATCCCTGGGTGTGCTGATGTACTCACTCTGTCATCCTTAGGCAAGATTCCATTTCCAACTGTGATTCTGATAGGATCTTCCCAAGCAGCCCAGAAACTGAGCTCTGCAGACTCGGGGTCCCCTCCGAGGCCACCGACAGCCTCCTTGGAACGCCATCTTCCACCTGACTCCCCTGCTGGTATGGCTTCACCATATTAAAGGGCTGGCCTAGCCACCCTGCCAGGACATATTGCCTGGGGATTGGCCAAGTTCTCTCAAGTATGCAGATCAGAACCTCTTGACCTCCGCCTACTAACTTACAGAAGCTTCTACCAGCTTCTAGATCCAGGGAGAGGTACCAGAGACCTGACTAGAGCCATCCAGCCTGACCTGCAGTAACTCGCACAACTTCCCCTGAGTCATAACTTTGCCTGTACTAACACTAGTAGCACACTAGAGGGTGCTACACCTATGTTGTAACTTTTTTAGTTTGTTATGTCAAATAATTTATAGATTTTTTTGTTTTGTCTTTTTCTCTCTTTACATCAATAAACCTGTAATACATGTTCTATCCATCCGTTGTCTAAAGTGAAAAAACAGAAGCTCTTGGCTTTCAATATATTGCTCTAATTGAAAGACCTTTGTGTCCCCATCTGAATAGAGAAGACAGGGAGCGGAAGAGAGGACAATGTCAATGTGTATCTTTTGAGTTTAAACTCTATCCTTGATCTTTTAACTAATGCCTGTAGTGTATGCACAGTGCAGAGTACACTTTTCGCACCTGTAAGAAGTTTAGCTGAACATTTGGCAATTACAACTCCAGCACACATGCAGTGCATCATCACTGACCAATGGCCTAAGAAGGCTCTGGTCCGGGTGAAAAATCAGAGTTTGTGGTGCCAATAGTGAAAGGAGGAGGGCAAACCAAAAGGCTAATTTCAACTTGCTCATTATGGCAAATGATCCTGGGTTCAGTTTAGGCTGCGTTCACACCTGAGCGTAGCTTTTTGCCGCGATATTGCAGCGTGTTTTTACCGCGTTTTGCCGCGATATTTGCGGCGTTTTTTACTGCGATTTGTCGCAGAATTTTTATACCGCGATTTTGGACAGGTCTAGGGTCACCAATGTTAAAAACAGAAAAACGCCCAAATACGCTCAATTTGAGCGACAAAAAAGGGTCCAGAACTTGTTTGAGCTTCAGGCGTTCGGCGTCAGGCGTTTTGGAGTGGAGATGTGAACCATCTCCGTTGAGAATAATGTATTTTTTCCCCTCTAGCTTTTTGGAGCTTCATGCTTCAGGTGACAAAAACGCTCAGGTGTGAATGCAGCCTTAGAAGGTTTCGACTTTATGATGACACCAGCACATAGGGCCAGATCCTCAAAAGGGATACGCCGGCGTATCTACTGATACGCCGTCGTATCCCTGTTCCTAACTATGGAACTGATCCACAGAATCAGTTTCCAAGAGATAGACAGAAGATCCGACATGTGTAAGGGACTTACACTGCCGGATCTTAGGATGCAGTACCGCATCCGCCGCTGGGGGCATTTTGCGTCGAAATGCCGCCTCGGGTATGCAAATTAGCACTTACGGAGATCCACAAAGCTTTTACGCTTCTTTTTTTCTTTGTAAGTATTAAGTTGCATGTGTAAAATTAGGGCTGCTTTTACAAAGTGTAAACTGTTTACACCTTGTAAAAGTAGAGCCTTCTGTCCAGCGACGCGTTTTTTTTTTGTTTTCAATTTTTTTTTTCCCGCCGTATCTTTTTTTTTTTCCCGACGCAACTTTATTGACCCGACACGATCCACAAAGCTCGGCGTAACGTAATTTCGTGCTATGCACGTCGGGAAAATGACGTCACGAGCATGCGCAGTATGGCCGGCGCGGGAGCGCGCCTAATTTAAATGGGAATCGCCCTCATTTGAAGAGGAACGCCTTGCGCCGGCGGAATTTAAGTTACACAGCCGAAAATTTCTAGGCAAGTGCTTTGTGGATCGGGCACTTAGGTAGAAATTTTAAGGCAGTGTAACTTAAATGGGAATTTTTACGTTACGCCGACTCTTTGTGGATCTGGCCCATAACTCCCAACTGTCCCTGATTTCGAGGGACTGTCCCTGCTTTGGAACAAAATCCCTTTGTCCTCATTTTGGTCTGATATATAGTTGTATATAACATGCACTATTTATCTTTCAAAAACTGTTTCCCAGTGCTAAAACATTCATCCAATTTCTACATTGCTGCATTTGTAAATTCCAAAAGCCAGTATAAAGGAATAGTAGTGGTGAAAAAAACACGGTTTAACTAATCATTTTTTTTGTATGAGACCCATTTCACAATGGAGGCGTTTTTCAGGCACTTTAGCGCTAAAATCTGCAGTCCCAGTGTGAAAGCTCGAGTGCTTTCACACTGGGGCCCTGCACTGGCAGGATGTTACAAAAAGTCCTGCAAGCAGCATCTTTGTGGCGGTGGAAATGCGATGTATACACTGCTCCTGTCCATTGAAATGAATGGGCACTGCTGCCGATGTGCCTGCAAAGTGTTTCGGCAGCAGCGCTACACAGGTGCTATTAACCCTTTCCTCGCCCGCTAGCGGGGGGTTAAAAGCGCCCCGCTAGCGGGCAAAAAGCTACTAAAACAACGGTAAAGCGCCGCTAAAACTAGCGGCGCTTTACAGCTAATGCAGCCGCGGCTGCAATGTGAAAGGGCTCTGATTCTCCATTTAAGGGGGTGTGTCCTATGCCTACATACATTTGCTAATAGTTGCCCCTCATTCCCATCTCAAAGAGTTGGGAGGTCTGCCAGCAGCCCCTCCTTTAGTGTTCAGTCTTGTCATAGAAATAGGAAGTTGGGGTACAGGCGTGGGTGGCATCCAATAAGTTTTCTGTACAGGGGCTGTAGTTTTCTATTTAAAATGAATGGCACTATAATGCACCACACAGAGTGCCATGCGTTACTGTAACAAATAGGTGTGAAGCCAATCTTCGTGCAGTATAACATGTTTGGAAGTCGTATGTATGTTTTTGGGGTTTTTCTTTTTATATTTCCTCCTTTTTCGGGCAGTCAGTTGAGTCATTCTGGAGTTTCACTTTTAAGTACAAGTTTTTTATAGAGGTCTACATTTAGGGGAGGGCTAGGGGCATTTGTTCGCTGGGCTAGTACTACTTACTATATGTTAGGCTTGTAGCGTTTAGTGGAGATACTTCATCATTCAGAAATCAAGTGAGATTGAGTCAGTGACACATGCTGGGCACAATACCTGCTCCCCGTTCAGACATGCAATCCGTGTCGGGCAGAAGGAAGTCTTTTAGCATCCACTTACAGAAAGTGTGTGACGATAAGCCATGTCCTTTCGGAAACGCCCACCTTTCACCATACCCATAAGTCAAACAGGTGGGGGGGGGGGGGGGGTTCGTCCAATTATTATTATTTTTTTTCCTTTTTAGCCTGGTGGCTGATTTAAAAGTTCTAAAGTCTAAATGATTTTTTATCTTTGGTCTCACAGGAGACAGAACAGAGGGGGCCATAGGCTGCTGTCAGTCAAACCAATTTAAGGGAGGGGGTGTGGATTACCAGTATTGTGTGTCTATGGATTGTGTGTCTATGGATGAACACAGCGAGGGAAGGCAATTGGTTAACCGCTTGCCGACCATCTGCTGTCATTATACTGCGGCAGGTTGGTTTGGCTGCATGAATCACAATACGTTGGCCGCTTTAAAAACAAATGGCAGGCATGCGCGTTGCTGGAGCCAATGCACGTGGCCAGCGGCCGCGATGTCCACTGGCCACCCGCGATTGCTCAACTGAGAGCCAGAACGGGGATCTGTCAATGTAAACAAACAGATCCCCATTCTGACAGGGAAGTAGAGAGAGCTTGTCTGTTCCTAGTGATCAGAAACAGCAAATCTTTCCAGTTAGTCCCCCCACAATTAGAAACACCACCCTAGGGAACACTTAACCCCTTGATCGCCCCCCTGTGTTAACTCCTTCCTGCCAGTGACATTTATACAGTAATCGGTAGCTATTTATTTTTTAGCTCTGATCGCTGTATAAATTTCAATGGTCTCAAAAAGTGTCAAAAATGTCCAAACGGTTAGTCGCAATTCTGTTAAAAATCGCTGATCACCGCCATTACAAGTTAAGAAAAAAACAGTTAACAATAAAAAATGCCTTAAATCTATCCCCTATTTTGTAGACGCTATAAGTTTTGCGCAAACAAATCAATATACACTTATTTTGATTTTTTTTTTTTTTTACCAAAAATACGTAGAATACATATTGGTCTCTAGACTGATGAAGAAATGTGTTTATTTTTTGGGGGATATTTATTGTAGAGGGGGTCTTCCGGAGGTCAAGTGTTTAAAGTAGATGTATTGAATGCAGGGATGGTCCATGTAGTTCAGCTCCCAGTGTTGTCTGTCTAATCTCTATAGAAGGAGGGGGGGAGACTCTCAGGCTGTTTACTTCCCCAATATGAGTGTGAGGGCTCCTCTTCCTGGAAAGCCTGTGTGCTCTGGGAAATGGGAATAGTTGTCCTCTGGGAATAGTAGTGCTGAGCTCATACTAACTCCTCTCACCTCACATTGCCCTGCCTGCTAACAAACCACAGTTTCGTATCCTGCAGTTTCAGGCGGACTCGGGGATTCCCCTGCTCGCCACACACACTATTGCATAGAATTGCAGCACCCTCTGTCAGCTGACCTATTTTCCCTTCCAAACTTCTACAGTTAGTATTGTTACATGCATGCATCACTGAGCCTCTCCCTGAGATATAGTTATTATCGTCTGTACATGACCGGGCGTGTCCCACACACATAGGGGTAACCGAGGCGCATGCGCCTTTAGCTTGTTTTTGCAAAAGGCGACTTGAAGTTCCTCAGCTCCTGGACACACCGGCCGCGCCCACTTTGATACGGACCACGGCTGGCAAGGGTTGCTATTGGCTCCGACGCTTATGTTGTTTTCCTAAGCCGCGCCCTCTGAGCAACTTTTCGTATAAAAGCGAAGTTGAAGTCAGGCTCGGCTTAATAAGCTTAGAGAAGTTGTTTGGTGTGTGTTTTGGGCTCAGTATGATTTTTGACAAGGTGAAGAAGTTGGTGGTGGTGCTGGAGTCCTCCGAGGACGTAGTTCCCCCGGTGTTCAGTAGCGGGGACGCGGTGTCCGGGAAGGTGCTCCTGGAGCTGGTGGCTGACACCAAGGTGGAGTCGGTGAAGCTGCACGCTGGGGGCTATGCTAAGGTGCACTGGACGGAGTCCCGGAGTGCAGGCTCCAGCACGGCGTACACACAGAACTACAGTGATGAGGTGGAGTACATCAACCTGAGGGAGACGCTACTGAGCACAGGTGAGAGGACACAGATCACCACCCATAGAGGGGCACAGGTCACCACCATCTATAGAGGGGCACAGATCACCACCATCTATAGAGGGGCACAGATCACCACCATCTATAGAGGGGCACAGATCACCACCATCTATAGAGGGGCACAGATCACCACCATCTATAGAGGGGCACAGATCACCACCATCTATAGAGGGGCACAGATCACCACCATCTATAGAGGGGCACAGATCACCACCATCTATAGAGGGGCACAGATCACCACCATCTATAGAGGGGCACAGATCACCACCATCTATAGAGGACACACATAGCCTATAGAGGGGCACAGATCACCACCATCTATAGAGGACACACATAACCTATAGAGGTGTACATATCACCACCATCTTTAGAGGAGGACACATAACCTATAGAGGGGTACATATCACCACCATCTTTAGAGGAGGACACATAACCTATAGAGGGGCACAGATCACCATTCATAGAGGACACACATAACCTATAAAGGAGCACAGATCACCACCACCTATAGAGGACACACATAACTTATAGAGGGGCACGGATCACCACCCATAGAGGGGCACAGATCTCCACTATCTATAGAGGACACACATGACCTATGGAGGGGCACAGATCACTACCACCTATAGAAGACGCACATCACCTATACAAGGCACATCCTTTCTAGCTTTCATTATGCATGGGGGGTACAACTGCTGTCACTTTTCTGTCTCCTTAGAGAAATCGCCCTTCACTTCCTGTTGAGTGTACAGGACAGGAAGTGAAAGGGTAGTTTTTATTTATAGGACTCCTTTGCACAGCATCCAGATTGGCATATCTCTGCCATGTGTACAGCCAGGTGTTTACTGATACAAATCAATGACAGGCTGATGTTCAGTGTAAATGCTCAGGGGATGACTACATGCGGAGCGATGAGTGGCTCTGTAGGCAGGCTGTTTGCATCTAGGGTCGCTTGTCTTTTCCTATTCATTCAGCTATTCATTCCTTTTCTTTATTGCGTGTAGACAGCCTGTCATTAATTTGTATTTTAGCTGCTGAACCTGGCCCTACCTGCCGCTGGAATACACTGATCCTGGGAATGTAAGACCAGGAACAATCCTTAGTTGTCTCCATTGAGGCTGGGTTCACACCATTGCGAATTGGATGCGGGTCCACCCATCCAATTCTCTATAGCAGGAGATTTTGACCAGCTGCCAGTTCACTTATCCCTGCTGCCGCTCAGGTGTGAATTGCACAGGAGCCCTGTGCGTCTTTGTCTGAATTCAGCCAAAAATTACGACTGAAATGGTGAACGTGGACGCCCTGGACCCCTGCTGTGAGCCGCATGCGAATATAGTGTGACCCCAGCCTCAAAGATTCCCTGCTGTTCTTGTTCTGGTGATATTTCACAATTTTGTATTTTCTACCACTTTAATTCTTGCTGATCAGGACAGTTAGGGCTCATTTGCACTGCCAGGAGTGGTAAAAGGTGGTTGAGCTGTAAGTTTGCTACTCACCCAACCACCCCTCGTAATGAAAACCTAGCTTTGTGCCTGCAGCCGGTCACAATCGTCGGGTAATGCCACCACCAGACATGACCCATTCAAGTGAATAGGGTTGCATCGCAGACACATGCAATGGGCTTTTTAGGGTAAGACCCCTTATGGGGCTGGCTCTGTTGGAGTGCTGTCTGATCAGCCGTGGAATCTGATCAGACGGGTGGCTTGTCCATGTCTGCTCCACTTGTGCAGAGCAGACACAGCCCACTTTCCTCTATGGGCAGTCAGGCATAAACGTCCCCTGTCTGTTTTACACCCAATTTCCATCCGATCTGATTCGCCAGACAGGTTGGGAATGGATCTCCCCCCGTTTTTTAGTTTATTGGATGTTGGCGGGTATCAAGACGCAAGTCCATTGACACCTGTAGCTCCAAAGAGAATGGGGGGTCTGCCTGAAAAACTGACAGGCAGACCTGATTGGTCCTCTTGTGTGAAAAGAGGCCTCTATCTGCTTACTGGCCTCTGAGAAGCAATCCACCACAGATAACTTTTCAGAGGGGCTGCCCCCTCCCCCCATGTCAACAAGCCTTTAGAGTAAATCTCCCTATTGGGGACACGGGCAGCAATAAAAACTAAAACGGGTTTCTAACCTCCCACCACACCATCCAAAAAAAAATCAAAAATTGTGTTTAGTCATAGTTTAATGTGGAATAGTGTAAACCCGTTCCTCGATGATCTGCACTAATAAGGGTAATGCCACACAGATGTTGGAAAGATGGGAAACTTTCTGTTAGACGACTCTTGATTTGGTTTAGATTCAAGTATGATACGGATAAGGATTTCAGAGCTGCTGGCCGAACGCAGGCCCTGATGTAAATAAGGCGCCCCGTGACTGGTAAACTGCTGCCACTTGCGGAAAAGCGGCTCATGGTCTTGGCTGGAATTCCCTGCCTGTCCCCAGTTCAACTACACGGGTGCCAACCTGTGTCCAGGACTGCTCTTTTTAATGATCTGTTCCATGTACCCGCTCATCGTGTGCCGTGTTGTGCTATGTAACACTTGTTTGTGTGTGTTTGTGCTGGGTCAGAAAGTTTTTGGTATGTGGAAGCATATTTGTGCGTTTTATGCATTCTTGCATACTTTCTATAATATGGGAGTATTCCATGTCTCACCAGCAAGAAGAACGTATTTAAAGCCACCATATGGGCAGTGGCAGGCTGGCCATAGACGGTTCAAATCTCGGGTTCTGATGAATTCAAACCATGTATGTGCAGGCTGAATGTACCAAGTTGATCGATCAACGTTGATCTTGCATGCGATTATTGCTAGTGGCTGGTATAGCCGCTAGTAATTGCAGTCTTACTATGCAATGACTCGGCAGGGGGGATTCCCCTGTCAACGCGGTTTGTGTTGGAGAATCAAGCTCTGGTTGCAGAAATGAAACCTACAGTCTATGGCCTGCTTAGACGAGTCGCCCCCCCCCCCCCACCACATGAGAAAATTAAGTCAGCAGCTACAAATACTGCAGTTGCTGACTTTTAATATTGGGACACTTGCCTGTCCATGGTTCCAGTGATGTCGACACCCCCAGATGATTTTCGGATCAGCTCCCGGGTGCTGTTAAGGGAAACCAGCAACCGGTTACTCACTGCGCATGCATGAAGTGTGCTGTGCTTTCTGACTGGCCTGGCGGAGGAAGGAGGAGGGGGCCCAACTTCCATGGGACTGCGCCACAGTCTCCCGGGAGTGGGGAAGGGTACCTGTCAAAAACGGGTAACCATTCCACCCGCAAATGAATGGACTGAAATCGCACTAACATTCCTGTAATTCCAAGTGTGAACCAGTCCTTAAAGCGGGGGTTCTCCTTAAAACATTTTTTTTTTCTTCTAGCATTTGATTCAGCATAGTAGCGTGAGCTACAGTATGCCTTTTATATATTTTTTTTTTTAGCGCCGTACTCTGTAATCGAGTAGTAAAGTTTCCAGGGAATGGGCGTTCCTATTCAGAGGGCTCGTGATTGACGGCCGGCTATGGCGCGTCACGCTTCACGGAAATAGCCGAAATAGGTGTTTGCTCTTCACGGCGCCTGCGCAGTCAGCTCCGATGTCTGTGCGCAGGTGCCGTATAGCGCCGGGAAGAGCCGAGACCTACTCCGGCTATCTTCGGGGAGCGTGACGTGCCATAGCCGGCCGTCAATCATCTTCCCTCTGGATAGGAACGCCCATTCCCTGCGGGGAGTCGGAATCTTCTCTATAGGATTACACAGTGAGTACGGGGCAAAAAAAAAAAGGCATACTGTAGCTCACGCTACTATGCTTAATTTAATCCTACAATGTTGTTACTGAGGGTGAACCACCGCTTTAAATAGAGCATTAAAAAATGCACAAGAACACGTGTACATTTTTCGAAAGCTCCCATCAAAAGTCTGAGGCCAAAAATGCGCACTCCTTCACCAAAGAAGTTTCTGTGCAGCACTCCACTCCTGAAAACATGCAATAAAACACACAAAGCGAAACTCCGTCGATGAACACACAATACACTCAAGTGTGAATGAGGACTAAAAGACAGAATAGGCGGTTGCCTGGGGAAAGGGGGGACTTGGCCCCGGTTCACTCACATCAGTGCGATTTGACAGTTCAAAGTTGCATGACAAGTCGCAGCCCATTTGCGGCAATGAAATTATTACAACACAAGTTTAAGGTGCTTTGCAACTGCACTGTTTTTGATGGGGCATTTTTTCTGGCCCTATTCACCTCTGTTACTACGTGCGCGGCGTCGCACAAGGAGCAGTGTGAATCTAGCCTTAGAAATGCTTTACAAACGCATGTTAGAAGCAGAATACAAATGTCTGTGTGCACTGATCACAGAAAACTAGTGGGGGAAGGGGCTCATGAGTTGTACACTGTGCAGTGAACCCACTGCTGCTTTTATGTAAGAACAAACTTCGGAAATGGCGTGATCTACTGTAGCGCTGATTTCTGGCTGAATAAATGTTACTGTTCAGCTCTTTGTGAAGTCTGCGGTTTTCCTTTTACCCTGTACCATTTAAATGTCTCACATGTGACTAACCACACATTTAAAGGTACCTTCTGTATGTCTCTTCCTGTTTAAGTAACGTAGCTGAGAAAAGCATAATTTGTGCTAGATCCTTGTCTTGCAGCTCAATTACATGAGTTTTTTTTTCTTTCGTTTTCTCCTACAGACAATGGCACGCCTAATGTTCTGCCAGCAGGAAGACACGAGTTTCCTTTCACCTTTCAACTGCCTGAGTAAGTATATAAAAGTCAGTTTACCAACACAGTAATCACATTTGGCTTTGTTTGTTTTTTGACCATTTGCTAGTCTCTGCTCTGAGTGCAGCAGATTGTGCCAGTATGTCTTTGCTTGTTTGTGCCAAAAGCTGGCTAAGCCTGCAATTTGCATAGACTGTTTAGATTCCACGTTTGGGTGATTGGCCAATTCTGGTGTAGGGTAAGGTTACATTCACACTTGTTCTATTTGTAATGCGACTTTAGACATCACTTTTTTTTTTCCAATGGCACCCGTTCAAATTGGTGTGGCTTTGAAAAGCTGCCTGCACTACTTTGGTGCAACTATTGATGCTATTAGGATCCATTGAGTATAAAGACGTATCCATTTCGCACTGAAAAACATGCAAACTTTGTGGCTAGTTGCCTTAAAGTAAACCCTGATGGGTTTTGCGTCCTTTATTCATCTGCAAAGTGAAAGCTTAATGGGCTAGCCCATTATGTGGCAAAATAAGCCCACAATGTCTGATGTCCCCTCCTTCCGCAGCTGCTGACTCCAGCTCTGTGACTGGCCGGAGCCGCGTGACGTCACTCCTGCGCATGCACGGAGGAGCTGTCAGTCATGGCATAGGCTAGGGAAGAAACAGGGACGTTTCTTTACTACGTACGTATGTGCCTATGACCTCATCAGTGCACTACAAGGTAAATCTCTTAAACGGCGCATGTTTAGGAGATATTTTCAGTGCATCTAGGCAAGTCTTATTATAGGCTTACCTATATGTACAAATGTCGGGAGGGGGGGGGGGGTGTTGCAACCACTTTAAAGTGTAAGTTTGGGCAAAATAAAAAAACTGGTATATATGATAGAAAAATAACTGATCTGGTAGGATCAATATGCAATAAAGCTGCAAGGACTTTTTTTTTTTTTCTTAACCTAAAGTTGCATTTTAAAGCCCCATTCACCTAAGCATACATTCATGTGCATGTCTGCAGCATTTAAAGAAAAAAATGCATGTAATAATTTTAAATTCCACACAGCATTTACTTTCAGGTGCATTTTGTTTAGTCGCATGTTGAAAAAATGTCAATCTGTTTGTCTAGGGGCAGATTTGACTATATGAATGCAAGAGAAATTGGTCTGGGAAGTAGAAAGTTTCATTCCACTTCCCACATAAATAATAAATACATTTATCCTGTCTGTAAAACAAACAGGAAGATCCCAGTGAATGAGAGCCTATTTTGTTTGTCCAAACACACACAACTAAAGTTAACAAATAGCAACACATGTAATCTAAATATCAAATGTTGCAAGTCCTAATTTAAAAGCTCCATTTTGCTTGGGGAAAGTGTAGTACTTGGGTAGATGCCCTGAGTGAGATATGTCTAGAATTTCTAAAGCATAACTTAAGTCTGACATTTCTTACAGGAACCTGGTGACTTCTTTTGAAGGCAAGCATGGGTGTGTTCGCTACTGGGTCAAAGCAAAGCTGCACCGTCCATGGTCCACAGTTAAAAAAGCAAAGAAAGAGTTTACTGTGCTTGAACCTATTGATATCAACACACCTGATTTGCTGGTAAGACCCGCATTATAAAGTGCACTGGATGCTAACACGCGCATGGTTTTTGCCTGTATAGCCAGCCTTTCCAGGAACTTTACTATATTAAAACACACCTAAATTATTGGATCAATTAAAGCAGAGCTCCACCCTAAAGTGGAACTCCCGCTGATCGGAACCCTCCCCCCTCCTGTGTCACATTTGACACCTTTCAGGGGGAGGGGGGTGCAGGGTAATTCCGGCCACACAGTCTCGGCAGACTGCGGACATTACGTCACCCCCAAACCCCCCCCCCCCGTTGTGTTCTGGGAACACTCGGCTCCCAGTACACAGCGGGAGCCAATCGGCAGGCGTAGTGCGACTTGCGCATGCACCGTAGGGAACCGGGCAGTGAAGCCGGAGCGCTTCACTTCCTGGTTCCCTCACCGAGGATGGCTGGGGGGCAGCAGAGTGATGAGCGATCGCTCGTCCTCTACTGCGGAACGGCGCTGGACTCCAGGACAGGTAAGTGTCCTAATATTAAAAGTTAGCAGCTGCAGTATTTGTAGCTGCTGGTTTTTAATATTTTTTTTTCAGCGGAGCTCCGCTTTAAATATTAACTTTGATTTGGGAATTTGTAGACTTGATCTTGGCAAAACTTGACATTTTCTTTTGTACACTTATCCTGGTCATAGGCACTTTTTAAAGTTTATGGTTAACAAAAAACAAGCGCATACTCCACCTCTATGATGCAGCGTCTGCATAATCATGCAGCTGTCCCATGTTGGGTCCAAGTCTGAGAATTGAGTGATCACATGACTGCTGATTGCTCAGTTCTGTCTACTTGGAGTGGAGAGCAGTGACTTGTAGTCACCGCTGTAGACTCTGCCTCTCCAACGCTTATGGAGCACCAGGCTGGGGAGGGGGCAGTCGCATCTGGTTCCAGCTCTCGGCTGCTTGCTGAGAGCCAGCTGTCAGTCAGGCAGCTAAGTGGATCCTGACAATATTATTGGAACCCTTCCAGAGCCTGGAGTGGCTCTGCCATGTTGGCTGATAGTGGTGACCAGGGAGCAAAAGTATGTGCGCTCCTGTGACCCACAAGAGAAGTATGGCTGGAAAAGCTTTGGCCATACTTCTCTTTTAAGAGCATTTTTCAGCCAGGCGTATTTTGCAAAAAACGGACAAATCAATCAAGGCAACCTGCAAAGAGCCTCTGTTGAAAACCCTGATATGAACAAAACTGTTAATGTTAATCTGCAATACTCTTCCTGGTTGTTTCTGAGATGGGAAGGTGGTTTAGATTAGATCCTCTTTAGTAACCGGTTACACCCTTATTGTGTGTGTGTAACCTGTTACTAAAGGTAAACTTATTGTTTAAAAGTATATCTAAAGGCAGAACATTTTGCTTTTAGAGTGCGGAAGGATTAGAAGCCCAATTAGGTTTAGTCTGTCCCTTCTAGGAGAGATTCACTTTCTATTTGTGGTGCTCATAGTCGCTGGGACTGAAAGTGAGGGACAATGTGAAAGCTGTTGCAGACAGAATAGTGAACTGTGTATGAATAAGTTTAGACAGCTATAAAAATGCTAATGAAAACTTTTTTTTTTCTAGGCTCCCCAAGCTGGCACCAAAGAGAAGATTGCACATGCGTGGTACTGTAACTTGGGGCAGGTGTCTGTCACTGCGAAGATTGACAGAAAGGGATATACACCTGGTAAGTGGGTTTATCCACCTGCCATTATTTGCATTTAAAGGAAACATGGCCTAAGGCAACTTTCACACTAGGCGGACTCTGTTGCAGCGGAGTCCACCGGCTCAGCGGGAGATCTCTTCGCAGATCTCTGCTGAGCCAGCGGATGACAAGTCCCTCTCCGCTCACTGAGCGGGGAGGGGGTTGTGCAGCACCGCAGATTCCTATGGAGAGATCTGATGAAAACAGACAGCATGCCGGTCTTCATCAGATCTCATCCGATCCACCATGGATGGATGGGGACGTATCGCCATCTGCTTTTGGCGGATCGGATGTCAGCGGACATGTCTCCGCTGACCTCCGACACTTTATAGGCATGCATGGCATGCATGGAGCGGCCTCGTGTAAAAAGGGGCCTAAGAGAAATGCTAGGGTGGCCAGTGTTAATGTTTTCCTCTAAACATGTTGGCCAATACCTGGTTGTCATGCTGATTGAATATCTCCAGTACCTCTTGGTTAGTGCCCTAGAACATGTATGCTAATTCGTTTTTTTTTATTTATTTTCCTCACTTCCCGAAAGCTTGTTCCAATTCTATTACTCCATAAAGTGCTGAAATCAGAGAATCAGCAAGACAGCCAGATAGCTAGTGTTCCCTGGAGGAGTTCCACATATTTTTCAGATACATTTTTTTTTTTTTTATTAACCACTTCCCGACCCCCGCATGTACATATACGTCCACAATATGGCACGTACAGGCACATGGGCGTACACGTACGTCCTCGCCTATTAGCGGGTGGGGGGTCCGATCGGGACCCCCCCGCTACATGCGGAGGTCGGGTCCGCTCGGGGAGCGATCCGGGACCACGGCGCGGCTATTTGTTTATAGCCGCTCCGTCGCGATCGCTCCCCGGAGCTGAAGAACGGGGAGAGCCGTGTGTAAACACGGCTTCCCCGTCCTTCACTATGGCGGCGCATCGATCGCGTCATTCCCTTTATAGGGAAGACACGATCGATGACGTCATTCCTACAGCCACACCCCCAAACAGTTGTAAACACATACTAGGTGCACCCTAACTCCTACAGCGCCACCTGTGGTTAACTCCCAAACTGCAACTGTCATTTTCACAATAAAGAATGCAATTTAAATGCATTTTTTGCTGTGAAAATTACAATGGTCCCAAAAATGTGTCAAAATTGTCCGAAGTGTCCGCCATAATGTCGCAGTCACGAAAAAAATTGCTGATCGCTGCCATTAGTAGTAAAAAAAAATAAATAAATAAAAATGCAATAAAACTATCCCCTATTTTGTAAACACTATAAATTTTTCGCAAACCAATCGATAAACGCTTATTGCGATTTTTTTTTACTAAAAATAGGTAGAAGAATACGTATCGGCCTAAACTGA
Source organism: Rana temporaria (assembly GCF_905171775.1). Classification (NCBI taxonomy): domain Eukaryota; kingdom Metazoa; phylum Chordata; class Amphibia; order Anura; family Ranidae; genus Rana; species Rana temporaria. The sequence goes on along the minus strand of NC_053489.1, from coordinate 400,347,303 downwards.
GGAAAAAAAATGTTTTTATATATGTTTTTGGGGGATATTTATTACAGCAAAAAGTAAAAAATATTGCTTTTTTTTCAAAATTGTCGCTCTATTTTTGTTTATAGCGCAAAAACTAAAAACCGCAGATGTGATCAAATACCACCAAAAGAAAGCTCTATTTGTGGGGAAAAAAGGACGCCAATTTTGTTTGGGAGCCACGTCGCACGACCGCGCAATTGTCTGTTAAAGCGACGCAGTCCCGAACTGTAAAAACACCTTGGGTCTTTAGGCTGCATATTGGTCCGGGGCTTAAGTGGATAAATATCACATTCTTACCTGTGTCTATACATCAGTCTTGTTTTATTATAGGTGTATATTGAATATGATTTTTATAGCACTGACCGCTGATCTTCTCTAACCTACAGGTGAAGTCATACCCATCTTTGCTGAGATTGACAATTGTACCAGTCGCAATGTGGTGCCTAAAGCAGCCATCATCCAGTCTCAGACCTTTATTGCTCGTGGTACCTTGAAACACAAGAAATCTGTGGTAGCTACCCTGGCTGGAGACTCTATACCTGCAGGGAAAAGAGAGACCTGGCATGGACGAGCTCTAAAAATACCTCCACTTGGACCTTCTATCCTACAGTGTCGCATTATTCGTGTTGAATATGCTTTAAAGGTATTTTTATTCAAACTGCCTAACCTTGCTGAATTGGTATGGGAAATGGGCTAGATTTTTTATTTATTTTTTTGCTTGCATAAAGTATAACTTTTTCTCATCTTACATTTTTAGCTCTGTGTAGAGATCCCTGGTTGCTCAAAGCTACTCTTGGAGCTCCCTCTGGTGATTGGTACCATTCCACTTCATCCATTTGGAAGCAGAACATCCAGTGTGGGCAGTCAGTACAGCGTCTGTCTTGACTGGCTACATGCAACTGTTCCAGAAAATCCTGAGCGTAAGTATCTGAGAAATCTTGTTCCCTTTTCAGGCATCTTCTAAAATCTAATTGGGAGCATGCGTGAAAGCGTTTTGGTCCCTTCTAATGGGTTTTGAAGTCCATGGTATGCAAAACCCATTTGAAGCAGTTCAGATAAGATCAGAAGGATGTCAACTGCAGATTAAATGCACCCCTTAATAAATTATGAAAGTCAGAAATGTTTCAAACGAATGCCCTCAGTCCAAACCCAAAGCCTGTTGAGACTGATCCATAAAGTGGTTGTAAAGGCAGGAAAAAAAAAAGTATGTATGTGTGTATCTCTATCCCCTCAGGCCCCCCCCCCCTTCACAAATACTTACCTGAGCACCATTTGGATCCAGCGATGTTGCAGAAGTGTCTCGGCTGCCCGGGACTCTCCTCCTTCGACTTGTACAGCAGCGCGGCACCATTGGCTTCCGCTGATGTCAATCAAAATCAGTCAGCCAATGAAAAGAGAAAGGGGGTGTGGGAGCACGACTCCACGTCTGAATAGACGCACGGCGCTGTGACTCGGGACAGATACCCCCCACAGCAAGTTGCTTGCTATGGGGGCACTAAACAGAAGGGAGGGGCCAGGAGCATTAAAGAAGGACCCGAGAGAAGGATCTGGGTTGCTCTGTGCAAAACCACTGCACAGAGCAGGCAAGTATTAACATTTGTTAATTTTAACTAAAATAAAACTACGTTTTAACCATTGTTTTAAGAAGTTTTGTCTATAGCATCCAGTCAGCTTTCAGCTATCATTGCCTTAGATACAATTTTTGCTTCCTATAGCTACTAATTATATTTTCAAGCTTCTATGAATGGGCTGCAGAGTTTTTTTTTTTAGTTTTTTTTTTTTTTTTAAACCACCATTTTTTTTTTTTTATATAGTAGGTTGGTTAATTGTAAAACCATTTGAAATGCTTATGTGGAGGCATGTATTTTTTTTTTTTTTTTTGTCGTGTTAAGACAAGCTATTGTAGAAGTATTCTAATATTGGGGCTCTTTTTTTTTACCTTATTTAGCTCCTCCAGAATACTCCTCAATCGTTTCTGAAGAAGAGATCCGAAACAACAATCTTTCTCCTCCACGTCATGCCAGTATGGGCTGTATCCTAGAAGGGCCATTTTATGCCTACATTCAGGAGTTCAGAAACCGACCCCCTCCACTGTATACAGAGGTAAGCATTGCAGAGCATTTCTAGACCTTTTTAACTTGTAGATCATATACAGCAGGGCTCAAAATTTTCAAGTCCTGAGCTACTAGCCAGGCCTCAAGGGTGACTTGCCACCAGTTGCCCCGCCCAACCTCTACCATGCCCCACCCCTAATCACACACCTAAACACACCCTCATAAATTATCTCATGACATACATTTAAATGTTTCATGCAGAATTAAGTTATAAATATTAATTTTATTCGTGTCCACCAATGCAGCCATGTGTCTGCCAGTGCTGCTCTGTGTCCCCAATGCAGCGTACCTGTGTATGGGAAGAGAGGAGAACTGCTGCCGCCTGGTTGATCAGAGCGTGGGGAACATAACGTCTTTCATTTCAATAGCTGTGTTCCTCGCTGCGCGCCTTCATATACAGCCCCTCCCCCTTGTCTGGGCACTTTGATAGACAGATCACCCGTCAAATCCTGGGACGGGTGATCTGTCAGTGCCCGACCAAGGGGGAGGGGCTGTATGACGGCACCCGGAGGGGAACACGGCTATTGAAATGAAAGTGGTTGTGTTCCCCGTGCTCTGATCAGGCGGCGACTCTCCTCTCTCTCCTCTCTTCCCATGCAATCGCTCAGACAAACCCAGGCTGCTGGCGGTGCTTGCCTGCCCCCAGGCAGCCCACACTTGCCAGCCCTCAAAATCCACTCGCAAAATGCGAGCAGGTGAGTGGATTTTTTGAAGGCTGAATGCAGTATTTCTGCAGCTTAATGACCATGGAGGTAAATATTTCATCCTATTTAAGCCTTAAAGTGGAATTCCAGCTTGCATAGTTGGTCAGTTTGAAAAAAGACACAAGTCCATCCAGTTCAACCAATAAAAAGGGGGAGCTTAAACTTGCTAATCTTACAACTGTCTCGTCCCACCTAACACCTATGCCAAGTAACCTGTGTAAGAAAGATGTATTCAGTATACTTGCCAGTTTTCAGCTTGCTCTTGTCCTGTCATCTCCCCTGTGTCAGCCAACGATGGCAGCAGGGGAGATGAGTGCTCTGACAATGGCTAGTAATGCCTGGAGTGGTAACTTGCCCAGATCCTTTAATGGCCCATCCGTTGTCGATGCTCCTTCTCCCCTGAAGTCTCACAGGATGACATGGGGGACCTTTTTGAACCTTGCAGAAATGCAGTGCAGTCCTGTGTTCTCTACAGTGTCCTTTCAAACATGTTTCATCTCTAGTGTGTTAGGACTGAAGATCACTTCCCCCCTATGGTATAGGGAGGAGGGTAGGGTTGTCCCGATACCGATACCAGTATCGGGACCGATACCGAGTATTTGCGGGAGTACTTGTACTCCCGCAAATATCCCAGATACCTAAAAAGAATACTTGTGTCAAATCACCCAACCACCCCCCCCCCCCCGCCGCAACGAATGCCGCCGCCGACCCTGTCGCATACCGCAACGCCGCCGCATGGGTTAAACAGTGTGCGGGGAATATCACAGCTTTCATTTGAATAGCTGTAGTATTTCCCGCCGCGTATAGACACTCCCCCTTGCTCGGGATCTGTCCAATCCCGAGCAAGGGGGAGTGTCTATACGCGGCGCAGCGGGGAATAATACAGCTGTTCAAATGAAAGCTGTGATGTTCCCCGCATGCTGTTTAACCCATGCGGCGGCGGTGGCATCTAGGTATGGGGGGACATGGCTGCATATGTGGGGGGACATGACTGCATATGTGGGGGGACATGGCTGCATTTGTGGGGGGACATGGCTGCATTTGGGGACACATTTATAAAAAAGTATCGGTATTCGGTATCGGCGAGTACTTGAAAAAAAGTATCGGTACTTGTACTCGGTCCTAAAAAAGTGGTATCGGGACAACCCTAGAGGAGGGTGTTAATATAGTCACAGTGCTGCTTTTCTATTGCTATAATTTGGTCAATTAGTGTCCCCCTAGGAAAGGAAGTTAACTATCAGGATCACTAGGTCAAATTAAACAAAATGGTTTTGCACAGACCAGCTACGATCCTCTTCTCAGGTCTGCTGCCAGCACTCCTGGCTCCTTGGCTCTTTCCCCCATGACCAGTGCCACCAATAGCAAGCCACTTTCTTCCAAGCCCTGCTTTATGCGTTCATAAGACACACACAGCTGTGTCTAGGTCTGCCACCGCTTTCTCACTGGCTGTGAATGAAAGCAGTGGGGGCCATTGACTCCCTCTGCTGTTTCAGAGTCTAGGAACAGCCAAGAACGACATCTCTGTATCGCGAGGGGGCTTAGGTGAGTATTGAGAGGGGGGCCTATATATTTCAGTGGTGCATTTAGCCTATTGTTTGGAATTCAGTTTACGTTTTTTATTACACTGCCTCCATACCCGTTTAAAGCAGCACACTAGACTTTAATATTTTTACTTTATTTAAATGTACAGTAGGTTTCTTCCCAAAGGCTAGTTCTCATGGCTATTCTAACTGTCTTTTCAGGTTGATCCTAACCCACCTGAAGCAGAAATCCGTCCACGTTGCATGACTTGTTGAAGGACTATCAAGAATCTGAATTTTATCTACATTTCACTGAAAGCAGATAATTCTTGCTAAAGACTGAATGTGTCCCTTACCTTTAGTAAACTGGAACAGTTTGCGCTGTACCAGCGATGGGGATTGGTGGGGCTGGAGACCATCTCTACAGAGAGGGATGGGGTAGGTCCTCTTGCGGAGACATTTATGTGGAAAAAGGAGATTAGAGGAACCATTATTGAGGCCATGGCAAATGTCTCGGACTGTTTCTGAACACAAGAAGTGTCTTTTCATTGTGTTGATATTGCGCATATCAGGAAGTTCCCTGCACAGTTATGTTTGAAAAGAAATTGTATCTAAAAGAGGGCTACATATGATATACTAAAATGTGAATATTACTGTACAGAGGCATATTGTTTCTTACACTTTATAGATGTATACAGCTTAATGCACAACAACTATTGTGAAGGGTACTAGTTGGATGTGCTTACCGTCTTGCTTGGTTCATGACCCAAGTGACTTTTGATCTTATTTTGCCAAAGTATTCCTGCATAGCATTGCTACATATTAACACATCCTGTAGTTTTTAATGAATACACAACTTTAGTGTTATTATAATAGACTTCTATGCACTGTTAGGCTTTTATATACAGTGTAAAACATAGTTATAAGCCACAATCAGAGTGTATAGGCGTATGATTGAGAAACCTATCGCTTTCTCGTTTTTCTACGAATTCCTGTTTATGGATAATAACCTAACCTGACACTCTACAAAACACCTGCAGTATGCTTCTGTCCACCTGCTTTATATAGTGGCCTTAATGAAAACCACACAATTCTTAAAGGGAATAGAATTTAAACTGCATTACTAATATAAGGGGGGGGAAGCACTTTTGTATTCAAAATGCATACTTTCCATACTTAAAAATTTCCAGTTTATCGTCCAAGGCTCTGCTGAGATGTTTCCAAGTAATGTAGATTGTGATTGGGTTTGAATAGCCATACTTTACCACACTTTTTCAGGGTTGTCTCAAGGGCCAGGTTGTGGACTGCGGAAGATTCATGGAAAAAGGTTCCTGACGAGTAGTTCTTCATTTTGACCACATTGCAGTATTATTGGGACAGGATTGCGGGTCACTGATATACCTATAATTTCTCATGTCTTGGTGCTAAAGTGCCTTTTAAACTAAAACGTACAGGACCTCATGTTACTATTTTTGAGTAATATATATTTTCTGAAATATGTTGCCGTTTTAATAAATACTCTTGCATTATGGCTTTTGCTGTATTGCCTTTATGTAGGGTTTCCCAAACTTGGCCTTGAATCCCACCATTGGTGTAGATTTTGTATGCACATTACACCACTGGCGGTAATCAGGGATGGATTTGGGAAATACTGCTTATATGGGTAAAAGATCTTCACTGTTTCACAAACTTGCAATGATTAATGCATGCCAATGACCAATATTCCAAAATGAAGTTTGTAGAATGGATGCTGAATTTAATGTTACAGAATCCTGCTGTGCTAGTGTTTTTGCCAAATGTCACAGCAGACAGATTTGTATCGATTGTTTCAGAGTTTGTCATTGTCTGTCTATTTTTTTGAGCCAAAATTGCATGTCATTTTGTAAGCTTTTGTACTGACCAGTTTTTTTTTCTAATAAAAACACATTTATGGTCTACATAGTGTCTTTTTAATTTTCAGAATTGGCTGGAAAACATTCTGTGCACAAAATGCACACATTTGTAAAAATAAACAGTATGCAATGGAGACAGTTTTATACAAAATAGTTCTGACTACTCAACCTGTAAAACTATGGCGCCTTTAAGTTGAGGGATTGCACATCCCTGCCCCTGTAGCATTAAAGGGGTTGTAAAGACAAAAATATTTTCCTCTTAAATTAAAGTCTGACAGTAGCTGATAAAGTAAAAAGTAATGTTTTGCATTATAACTAGTTTGATACCTGTTGAAATCGAGCTGTTTTATTCACCTCCAGCACTCCTAAATCATTCTCACTGACTTCCTGGTTTGCGGTGCACATTCATTCTTGCTACATCACGGCCTAATGGGAACTACAGTTCCCATTAGGCTTAGCCTCCATGCCTGTGAGGGATAAGAGAGAGCATCTTCACGCAGGGCTGTAGTCATAGGGAAGGGGTGAGCACATTCTGCTTTCCACCATGCAAAACGGCTCAGATGCTGGTGGAAAGCAAGAAGAGGAGAGACAGGAAATGGCATTTTCAAACCTGGATTACTGTATTTTGGAGGTCAAAAGGAAAAACGAGGTAAGTGATATTTAAATGCTCTTGCTCACAGCAATTAATTGATCTAATAAAAAACGAACCTTTAGTGTTCCTTTAAGCCCCCTGTTCACACTGCATGCAACTTCAAAATTGTGCTACCTCACTTGAAGTAGCATGATTTCAAAGCCGCAGGTCTGCAATTTCAGGTGTAACTTGCCTGACATCTATGTGACTTCATTCATAGATGGCTTTACAAGTCGCACCTAAAACCTAAAGGAAAAATGTGCAGGAGTCCTTTTTTTTTTTTTTTTCGGGAACTGGAGTCACGCTGATTTTAAACTGTTCCATTGCAGACCATAGGATGTGATTTTTGAACTGTCAAAGTGCATGACAAGTTACACCAGTGTGAATGGGGGCCAATACAAGAAAATAACCTAACTACATTAAAGTGTAGTGAGCTAAATAGAACATTAGACTGTTGCAAACCATTCCTCAGGTGTCATTGCATCCCAAGCCTTTATCTAGAAGCATCAACAGCTTCATTGATTTTATGTAATTATACCAGAATTTGTACTATATGCTGACCCATGAGTGATATTTGTAACTCTCTAGGCTGCTTTGCACAAACTGCAAGCCTCAATTGTCACGCCACCTTCACTGATATAAGTCTATTGCGCTGACCTGTAGCAGTTATATTTTTATTTCCTGTATACTGCATTTGTTTAATAGTAGCACTATAGGCAATATGTATTTACATTTTGGATGGAGTGAGGGTTTTGGCTCCTTTTTGAGGGTTTATTTTTGCCTTTTGTGTCCCATTGGGGAGATTTACCTTTACTTCCTGTCCCATTGCCAACAGGAAGTAAACACAATTAGGGGAATTCCTTGGAGACCCCTATGTCACCAGAATTGGTGTCCACATTGAAAGATTTCTCCTCTTATTACTTTTTGGACAACCCAAAATTTGAGATTTTTTTTTTTTTTTTTCCTTTCACTTTAAATGATGATGGTAAACAGGACAAGTAGAGGGGGTGAATCTCCCTAACTGGGGCACAGACAATATATATTGACAGGGGTTCTAATCTCTGTCCACGCCTAAAATAAACTTTTGCTTTTTAGTTTATTTTAACTGCTTCTGGACTGCCCTACTTACATTTACTGTGACAGGGTGGCCTGGGTGTGCAAAATCGCATACCTCTACGTGATTTCGTGCTTAGGATGCACGTTGTGATTGGACACAGCGGAGGCAAGTCAATCACAGGAGAGATGGAGCAGCAGTGTGCTGATGTAAACAAAGCGCACCTCTGATCTGTCGGAGGAAAAGTGAGAGATCGTGTTTCAGCTAATCCTTATATTAATATTGGCCCAAATTGCTTTTTTTTTTTTTTTTGTCTTTTTGGGGGGGGAGAGATGGGGTTTATAGTGCAAAAATAAACTGATAAAATACCACCAAAAAGCTCTGGGGGGGAGGGGGGAAAGGACATCAATTTTATTTGTGTACCGCAACTGCAAAATGATCTGTTTAAAGTGACAGTGCTATATCGCAAAAAATGGCATGGTCAAGGAGTGGGGGTAAAACCTTTCTGGGGATGAAGTGGTTAAGCATAACCACTGAAATGATCAACAAATTAAAACCTACAGTAGTATCAATTACATTGTACTATTCTGCCAGGTGATTCCATAAATCTTGTTTTCCCTATGTAGCAGTGACACATACATTGCTCAACACCATATTTGTGAAGGCTATCCAAGCTAATAAGCATCTGCTACAATCCCTAGCTAGTCACATGCTGATATAGATTGTGCATGTGTTTGGCCACTTTGGGTACTGTAAGGATAAACTCCCAATCAAAGCCCTTTTGCTATAAATGCATTATTTTAGCAGGGAAGGAGGCTTCTACAATGATGAGAACATTTCTCTCATCTATGCAGACGGAACAGCTGACAACAGTCAAAGCTTTCCATGAAGCTGCCAGGCAGTCAGTAACCCAAGGTCCTGACCTAGAGGAGCTTACCCCTAGAGAATGCGCATCCTCCCAGGAAAGCCTCTTCGGAGTGGGACCTAGTGCCCTTCTCCCACCCTCACAATCACTCCCTCTAGCCCAGGTAGAGGAAGAAGAGGACGACGGGGAGGATATGGAAAGCCAGGTCAGACCACCACTCAGAGGGGGAGTTGGATCTAGACCTGTTAAGCCAGAATCAGGAGGATGCAAGGTTAAGGAGATACCTTTTCACACTAGAGCAGGGGTGGCAAACACAAGGCCCGCGGGACCTTGTAATGTGGCCCGCACAGCAGCCACCTCATTTTGCCATGTTTCAGCTAGCGAGCGGCCAGTCTGAGCAGGCATTGATTACATTGTAGAACGAGTGGAGGCGGCGGTGGAGGAGGAGGCGGGCACCAGTGGCATTGTAAGCCGTCTTGACTGCAGAAAGGGAGGTGGAGGCGGAGACAGGGCGGCAGCCTGAGACGCGGCGGAGCGGCACAGAGTAAGGGGAATATGTAATCCTTACATATTCCCCTTACTGACTCTGTGCCGCTCCGCCTCCAACGCTGTGTCTCATGCTGCCACTCTGGTCTCCGCCTCCACCCTATCTCCGCCTCCCTTTCTGCAGCCAAGACTGCTTACAATGCCACTGGTGCCCGCCTCCTCCTCCACCGCTGCCTCCGCTCGTTCTGCAGGCATGAGGCTTGCAATGCCGATCTGGTTTCACTTTCACTCTGCTTGTACACTGCTGATGCCTGGGTCAGAGGCACCTCCCCTCTCTGCTGTATGCATTTGGAGAAGAACTACAAGCCCCAGGGAGACCCCCTCTGCCTGTGGACACTATAGAGCTGCCAATCGCCGCCTCCCACCTCCACCTGCCAGGTACAGGGGAACCTCTGCAAGGGGGGAGTCAGCTGTTTGGGGACCCTGATGTTAGAGGGGGGCTTTTTGGGGACACTAATATAAAGAAGGGGCCCTCTGGAGGACAGCAATGTAAGAGGGGGCTCCCTGGGGACCCTGATGTAAGGGGAGGCTCTCTGGGCAGCCTGATGTAAGGGGGGCTCTCTGGGGATTCCCCCATGTGATGTGTGTGTGTGTGGTGGGGGGCAGCAAAGGGAGTAAATCCGGGCCTGCCTGCACTGTATACGTATTTGCCACCCCTGCCCTAGAGGATCTGGATAGACTCCTGCAGGCAATATAGGCCACTGAGGAGATTACAGAAGCCCATAGATCAGTGGTTCTCAACTCCTGTCCTCAGGACCCACTAACAGGCCAGGTTTGCAAGATAACTGAAATACATCACAGGTGATATAAATTTGCTGCTCAGCTATTGCAGTATTCTAGTCTGCATCTCCCCAAGGTAATACATAAAATCTGGCCTGTTAGTGGGTCCTGAGGACAGGAGTTGGGAACCACTGCCGTAGAATAACCTTGGCACAGGAGCAAGGTATATAGGGGGCTGAGAAAGACTCAATCCAGGGGGTTCCCACTCATCAATCCCTAAAGGATCAGGGCAAGCTGCTATGAATCTGGCAGATAGCTCCACGATGGTGCATTTGGAGGTTTTTAGATCTTAAAAGCCTGCCTCCTACATTTTTACCCGTGGGGTGGCACAGTAAGGAGCACCCTTGTGAACATATTATCCTATGTCTATACCATGTTGTTAATTAGATGTGTGTTAGTGTCACTCTCTGCCGGTTATGACTGCATGTGGTCCAGCAATACATAACTTGGGTCACATGTCTTTTCTGTTGTCGTACTGTCTGTGCGACTGCATTTTCTTGATCATCAAATGTACAATGTATCATTTCTGTTAGTATGCGTACTGCGTTGGGTATCAGGAATACACAACACCAAAGTGGTTCTTGTCCTTCTGTCTTGCATCTATTACCTTTGTTTGCTGTACATCAGAAAAACACAGTAGTGGAAAGTGTCTGTCTTTGTTTTTCATATTAATTGCTCAGAAAAACACCACATTTGCTAGTGTCCTTTCTGTTGGATGTATGACCTTAAAGGGGTTGTAAAGACAAAAATATTTTCCTCTTAAATTAAAGTCTGACAAGTAAAACGTAATGTTTTGCATTATAACTAGTTTGATACCTGTTGAAATCGAGCCGTTTTATTCACCTCCAGCACTCCTGAATCATTATTCTCACTGACTTCCTGGTTTGCGGTGCGCATTCATTCTTGCTACATCACGGCCTAATAGGAACTACAGTTCCCATTAGGCTTAGCCTCCCTGCCTGTGAGGGATAAGAGAGCATCTTCACGCAGGGCTGTAGTCATAGGGAGGGGGTGAGCACATTCTGCTTTCCACCATGCAAAACAGCTCAGATGCTGGTGGAAAGCAGGAAGAGGAGAGACAGGAAATGGCATTTTCAAACCTGGATTACTGTATTTTGGAGGTCAAAAGGAATAACGAGGTAAGTGATATTTAAATGCTCTAGCTTACAGCAATCAATTGATCTAATAAAAAATGAACCTTTAGTGTTCCTTTAACTTATTGAGCATCAGAAGCACACATTTGAAATTTTGTGTCCTTTCTCCTTGCTTAGGTTATATGATATCTTAATACGTATTAGAAATACACAACATTTTACGTTTGGTTTGTGTCTTCTCTGTTCCACAGGTGACTGTATATCCGAAAATACAACAGTGAAGGCTGGGTGTGTTCCTGTTTTGTATTCCATATAAAGCTTGAGCTTGCTTCAGAAATACAAGATTTATGGCCTGTATATCTGTGATATTATATATTTGTCACTTTTTTATTTCAGACCTTATTTTCCATGCACATGGAAGGAACAGGATTTCTGACTGCAAAAAAATTCAGTCCTTTACATTTAGGCATGCCAAAGGCATTCCCTAGACTTGAACCCAGTAGAGTTATAGGGCACTGGAAGAAGGTCATAAAATCGCCTATCATGATTTTTTCGTAAGAACTAGGGAGTTATGTTCATAGGAGCTTTTGGCTTGAAGATGCAGCATCAGAACTTATCTGACCTGTTTACCCATCCCGATAAGTTCACAGCTTCGCAGGTATCCTTCATGTCACCCCCTTGGATGAACTGGATGTAGCTAACCAATATTAGTCTTTTACTCATACTATAGAATTAATTCCCTGTAGCAGGGATCTGCTAAACTTAACACTCATTGGTGCTTGGAGTGGATTATGGCCTCAGACACCTGATATTTATAAAATAGTTACTCTCAGTTCTTACCAGGCTCCTTTCTGCTTAGTTTGAATGCATCTACCCGCAGGGTTATAAGGAGCCTGGGGATATATTACACTTTCACATGTCAGCATTCAGATGGGAAGAAAACCAGAAGTTGGGTATGCTTGGTTACATACCTGTCCAGTCCTCTGAGCCCAGGGAATAAGCTTCCCTTAACGACTTAAGACCGGGACCCTTAGGCAGGTAAAGGACCCGGACAGTTTTTGCAATTCGGCACTGCGTCGCTTTAACTGACAATTGCACGGTCATGCGATGTGCCTCCCAAACGAAATTGGCATCCTTTTTTCCCCACAAATAGAGCTTTCTTTTGGTGGCATTTGATCACCTCTGCAGTTTTTATTTTTTGTGCTATAAACAAAGGGCGCGATCAGCGTTTTTTTTTCGTGACTGCGACATTATGGCGGACACATCGGACAATTTTGACACATTTTTGGGACCATTGTCATTTTCACAGTAAACAATGCATTTTTAATGCATTTTTTGCTGTGAAAATGACAGTTGCAGTTTGGGAGTTAACCACTAGGGGGCGCTGAAGGGGTTAAGTGTGACCTCATCTGTGTTTCTAACTATAGGGGGGCGGGATGTGTGACGTCATTGATCGTGTTTCCCTATATTAGGGAACACACGATCAATGACAGCGCCACAGTGAAGAACGGGGAAGCTGTGTTTACACACAGCTCTCCCCGTTCTTCAGCTCCGGGGACCGATCGCGGGACTCCAGTGCCGATTGGGTCCGCGGGTCCCGCGGCCGTGGTCACAGAGCTTTGGACGGGGTCGCGGGTGCTTAAAGAGGACGTGCTTGTACCCAGCCGTGCCATTCTGCCAACGTATATCTGCAGAAGGCGGTCCTTAAGTGGTTAATCTATTATCCTTAAGTGGGTTTTTCCTTTTCACCATGGCTATGGCAAAGAAATAAAAAGGGGACCCACAAGGATTGTCTGTTAGGAAGCCTTTTTCTAAATTATTCTTCTGAACAGACTAGTAGTGGTTTAAAACCATATGTTCTTTCTTGACCAAAGTAGTTCCTTGTTTCACAGAACAAGTCTCTGATAGATTAGTCTTTTTGGTGGTCCGATGCGGCAGTTACAGACATTATAGACCATAATTGCTAGAAGGTTGACACAGTCAATCTTTCTATCCTAAAAAAATCACAGGCTCTCAGATTTTATCTTTTAAGAGCCCATGCCACCTAGATCCTGCATCCGAAGAGAAGGCAGGGGCATAGGTGGAGCAGACCTGCAGGTCAGTTACATGATTCAGCTAGAACACCTTCATCACACACTAGGGAGTGGAGGTAAAGAATTCAAGTCAACATCTGGCATTTAGCAGAAGGGCTTTGCAGGCAGGGGTCCCACCCTAAAGTAGGCCTGTGGTTCCTTTATCCTCTCAAGTGTGCCGTCCTGGAAGGTGATAGGAGAAAACCTACATTAGACTTATAGGTAACGGTATTTCTACAAACCTTCCAGGACAGCAGGCCTACTTCCCGCCCTATGTGGAGGGAAAGATAAGCTAAACGCTAGGTGGTAAGTACCTATGTGGAGCGATGCCCCTTGTGAACCAGTTCAGGATTACTTTATTACAAACTGGGGATCAAGGGGAAGGGTGGGGACTTATAACAAGCTGTCAATTGATTGTGTTTCCTGTGGGGATGAGCCCTCATCTCTCAGGTGTGCCATCCTGGAAGGTTCGTAGAAATACCGTTACCGGTAAGTCTAACATAGGTTTTCAGAGGGGTCTAACACGCAAAGAGTGGTTGTGGGGTGTCCCCATTTGCTTAAATGGGTCTCGTTCAGTAGGGGTACCCCTGATAAATGCCGTGTGTGTGTGTGTGTGTGGGGGGGGTGTTCATTTTTGCTTAGGGTGCAAAGAATTGTGAACATCCATTTGCTGCCTTTCAGTGGCGGCTGGTGCTCAAAATTTTTGGGGGGGGCGCAAACGAAAAAAAAAAAAATTGCAGCCTCACTGTGCCCATCACATGCAGCCACTGTGCCATCAAATGCAGCCACTGTGCCATGCCACCAAATGCAGCCACTGTGCCATCAATTGTCACCACTGTGCCATGCCATCAAACACAGCAACTGTGCCATCAATTGTCACCACTGTGCCATGCAACACAGCAACTGTGCCATCAATTGTCACCACTGTGCCATGCCATCAAATGCAGTCACTGTGCCATCAATTGTCACCACTGTGCCATGCCATCAAACAGCAACTGTGCCATCAATTGTCACCACTGTGCCATGCCATCAAACACAGCCACTGTGCCATCAATTGTCACCACTGTGCCATGCAACACAGCAACTGTGCCATCAATTGTCACCACTGTGCCATGTCATCAAACACAGCAACTGTGCCATCAATTGTCACCACTGTGCCATGCCATCAAATGCAGTCACTGTGCCATCAATTGTCACCACTGTGCCATGCAACACAGCAACTGTGCCATCAATTGTCACCACTGTGCCATGCCATCAAATGCAGTCACTGTGCCATCAATTGTCACCACTGTTCCATGCCATCACACAGCAACTGTGCCATCAATTGTCACCACTGTGCCATGCAACACAGCAACTGTGCCATCAATTGTCACCACTGTGCCATGCCATCAAACGCAGCTACTGTGCCATCAAACGCAGCCACTGTGCCATCAATTGTCACCACTGTGCCATACCATCAAACGCAGTCACTGTGCCATGCCATCAAACGCAGCGACTGTTTCCTTAATTGTCACCACTGTGCCATGCCATCAAACGCAGCCACTGTGCCCCTCAATTGTTGCCACTGTGCCAATTGTCACCACTGTGTCCTTTAATTGTCACCACTGTGCCCCATGATGCCACTGTGCCCATTGTCACTACTGTGCCCCATGATGCCACTGTGCCCATTGTCACCACTGTGCCCCATGATGCCACTGTGCCTATTGTCACTCACCACTGTGCCCCATGATGCCACTGTGCCAATTGTCACCTCTGTGCCCTTTGTCACCACTGTGCCCCATGATGCCACTGTGCCAATTGTCACCTCTGTGCCCTTTGTCACCACTGTGCCCCATGATGCCACTGTGCCAATTGTCACCTCTGTGCCCCATGATGTCACTGTGCCCCTTTCCCTGTAAAAAGCACTTACCTGAGGATTCCATGTCCTCCCTCGATGTCTTCTGCGGTTGTGGTGAAGCTTCAGCCAATCAGGTTCCTGATAACCAGAATCCGGGAACCTGATTGGCTGAAACGGCCGTTTGTCTTATGCAAGGAGCGCAGATTGCCTGCCCTCCGAGTATAGACATCTGAGAGCCGGAGAAAAGCCTATCAGAGCCGCTGGCTTTGATAGGCAGTTCCCCTCAGCCAACCAGCTGCCGCTATTCGGGTAACCGGCGTCCCGCGTCAGGTTATATGAATAGACCAGGCAGCTGGCAACCAACCAATACCATACATTCGTGCATTTATGCACAAATGTGTGTTATTTGCGAGAGGGGGTGGCGCTGCAGCGCCCTCTATAGACGGCCGCCAGAACTGCGTTTTTTTTGTGACTGTGGGAGGGGGGGGGGGGGCGGCGCCTGTGCGTCCTTATGGACGGGCCGCCACTGCTGCCTTTGTAGCTTAAGGAGGTGGGTTGGTTGGGGGAAATAAAAATGCAGTGAAACTGCGATAACGCCCCCCCCCCTCCCAACCACAAGTCTAAATGAGCACTTGGTGCCTAGAAAGGGGTGTGGTTTTATTATTGTGCCCGTATGCATACCCACAGTATTACCTGGGCCTAGATTAAAAGGGGGCTACATGGATTGGTTTGATTACCTGTATGGAATTTTTAAGATGTATTGGTTAAGGTTTTACTTTAAAGTGGTTGTTAACCCACTTCTATAAAATCATCTTATCCCATTGTTCTGTATCAGCATCGGTTGTACCTGTGACAAGCTTCTTGTAGACCCAGTCTGTAAGGATGTATGCAGCAGGTTGAATGATGACTTTAACAGACAGCTTACTCAATGAATAAAGACTCCAGAGGTGTTTTCCAATGCTTCTTTATGCTTCAAGATAACAAGGATATAAACATAGAGGCCTTTCCATAGGTAAATTTCCAATGAAGATACAAAGCTCCCACACTCTGCAGACTTTTCAAGCAACTAAGCAAAGATGGGGTTTAGAGCAGGAAATGGTGGGTGGGAGCAACCAAACTAGTCAGAACAGCAGGGGGGTAAGGATCATACCAAATAACATAATAACATAACATGTAATAACTGCTAGACAGTAAAAGCTGCGTGACAGCACACTCCCCGCCTGGTATCGTGAGATACCACTATACTCTACATTGTTTTTCTTTAACATATTATTAACATTGCATACAGTAACATGCTATCTAGCCTTCTCAAGTCTAAAAGCTAGCTATATTAAAGGTCTTAAGTGGCTCCTTCACATAACACTGAATCACAATTTTTGGAAGCAGGCATTATTAGGACTGTCTCTGTGACTGGTCTCAGGAAGGTTTTTGAAGCCCCATCCTTAACGATCCTGACTTCCACACTTCGGACTCTTCCATCATCACTGGTGATGGCCTTTGTAATAAGTCCAACTGGCCACTGAATTTGGTGAGCTTGCTGGTCTTTAAGCAGGTTTGACTTATTTAGTCGTCCACCGACTCAAAGCATGCCTTCATTGTCGATTATTGGGTTCAGTTTGAGTAGTGGGCTACTCTTTGACACTGGTCTATTGCCTCTCAAGCATTTAATCTCTTCTGCAAAGACTTCTTCTTGCACAAGACGTATGATGAATAATTCTGCGTTCTCGTACTCTAACGCATTGGGTGACTCCTTGCAAGTGTGCCATCCATGACAAGATGATGTCTGATTGGGCTTGCGGAAAGTCTGGGCAATATGTCTCAATCTTGTTATAGTCTTGACCAATCTTTTCCAAGAAGAGAAACGTTTAAAGCGTCTTGCTTCCAAGTTTCTTCTTGAGCAGATGTTGGAACTCAATGTTATCACTTCAGGGCGGATTTCTGGATCAGTATCTGGATCCACCAGGTGGAAATCGATATCTTCTTTTGAGTTTGTAGGAGACTGGTCCGATAAAAACTTGGGTCCTGAAAACCAAATGGTTTGTGTGAGGACAACTGCTGACACTGACCTCGTTGCAATGTCTGCGGGATTCAAACCAGTCGGGACATAGTTCCATTGTTCAGGTTTACTGACTTTTCTTATTCGTTCTACTCTGTTAGCCACATACACATAGAACCTCCTTATGCTGTTGCATATGTAGCCAAGTACGACCTTGCTGTCGGTGTAGTACTTAACCTGATCAATTTCAGCGTCCATTTCATTTTGCCGGAACTCTGCGACTTCGACGGCTAGGGTTGCGCCACACAATTCTAATCTTGGAATAGTGTGAGCAGGTTTTGGAGCTAACTTGGCTCTTCCTAGTAGAAAACCGACATAGGATCTCCCGGAGAGATCTATGATCTTGAGATAAGCCACAGCCGCTATAGCCTCGGTAGATGCATCGCAAAAGACGTGAATCTCTTTCCTCAGACTTCTTGAAGTTGAAGTAGGTGAATAGCAGCGCGGGATATTAAGTTCCTTCAGCACTTTCATGGAGTTTCTCCATTTCTCCCATTTAGGCAGCAGGTCTGGTGCTGGTTCAGCGTGAAGGTTATCTAAAATCTTCTGCATAAATGCTAGAAAGTGCTCTTGCATCTCTGGTTTGTTACAGAGAGTTTTCTTAAGTGCAGCAAATCTGGTTAAAGCTTGTCCTCGATTGTTAGGGAGGGTAAGCCTTGGTACTCGGAAGGGTAATGGAGCTACCCAACTGTTGGAATTGTCCTTGAAGAACTCTTCATCCATAATCTTGATGAACTCCTTATCTTCGACTGAAGGGGCAATCTTGTTGTCATCGCAAGTAGTCTGGTACACTGAATCACCAAGGTCCTTCTGAGAAGTGAGCTTGCAGTTTATACCTTGGGGTGCTTGATATGGAACTTCGTTTTTAAAATCAAGTCTTTCCTTCACATAATAATGCAATGGACATTTCATCGACCGATAGGCAACATTGGTTTTGTAGGAAGCTACATCCAAGAGCTTGTAAGATTGGTCTAAACAGACTTCTCCTATTATCACCCATCCAAGATCAAGTTTCTGGGCCTGAGGAGCATTGTCTGGACCGTTACATAACTCTCTTATTTTATGGACTCTAGGAACGTCTCTCCCTAGTAGAATCAAGATCTTAACATCCTTGTTAAGTGGTGGAATGTAGTCAGCAATGTGGCTTAAATGGGGGTGATGACGTACAGCCTCTGGTGTGGGGATTTCTTCTCTGTTGTTCGGTAGCTGATCACATTCGATTAGAGTTGGAAGAGGAAACTCTATGTCCTCATATTCTGATGCCACTATGAAGCCATGGGCTCTTCTTCCAGAAGTATTGATCTTTCCGGCACATGTCTGCAACGTATAGGACCAGGCCTCTCCATGAATGTTGAATAGGTCAAAGAATTCTGTACTGGCCAATGAGCGATTGCTCTGATCGTCGAGTATGGCATACATTTTTATGGAATTTTGTGGGCATCCTTCAGGAAAAACCCTTACAAGACATATCTTGCTACAAGACTTGCTATGAAGCCCTTCTCCACATACCTCTGTACACCTTGTGGTTACGGGGTTGGCATGTTGCTCAGTTCTCTCCCCGCCATCATCTGATGTAGGCTTGGGGTTGCTGCCGAGTGAAGGTTTCCTTTTGAACAGGTCTGAATGAAGAGCGTCCACATGTTTGGCACTGTTGCACAGAGAACATCTGATGGTGATCTTACAGTCTCTTGCTAAATGATCGGAGGATGCACAACACTTGAAACAGATATTATGCTCTTTGAGAAATGACTTGCGTTCTTCAGTAGGCTTGTCCTTAAATGCACGGCATTTGGAGAGAGAATGTGGCGCATTATGGATAGGACACTGTTGATTGAGATTGCTTGCCTTAATGCCTGTAGCCAAGACGTTGGATGCTACCTCTGTCTTCCTCACGGCAATCGGATACTTTAAATCCTTGAATTTACTGTTGGTGGCAATACCCCTTGAAGTGGTTAAAGGAGTGGTGGTTGTATCTGGATAGAAGAAGCTTGGGTCATTCTTGGATTTTGCAACCTTCCGCACGAACTCTGCAAAATAAGAAAAGGGAGGAAAGGAAACATGATGTTCATACTTATATTTTGATCCTACACTAGTCCACTTTCCCTGAAGATAACTAGGCAACCTTGCTACAATAGGATTCACGCCCTGAGCAGTGTCTAAATAGCTAAGACCTGGTAAACTAGGATCTAACTTAGCAATTTCAAGTTCATGAAGGAGGTCACCTAACTCTCTAAGCTTATGATTGTCCTTAACAGAGATCTTAGGAAAGTCGTTTAGTCTCTGGAATAAGGCAGATTCAATGACTTCGGGACTCCCATAGTCTTGTTCTAGACGTTCCCAGGCAGCATCAAGGCCTGCGTTAAAGTTATAGATGTAAACAGATTTAAGTCTCTTTACTTGTTCTGAAGATTGTCGCCCCGAATACCTTATTAGTAAATCGAGTTCTGCTTGAGGTTCAACGGGCAAGCTCTTGATTACCGCCTTAAATGTAGATCTCCAACTCCTGTAGTTCTCTGGGCGGTCATCAAATTTATACAGTCCAGTTGTGATCAATTCTTGTAAAGCCATACTCTTGCTGAGCTCCGTAGCGTTGATGCTTTCAGTTTTTATAGCCACCGGGGATACTGATGGTGCGCCGACTTGAGCCATGGTTGGTATCTGAAGTTGGCTGGTTGGTGGAGCGAAAGGTGTTGCAGATGAATTCAATCTAGGTAAGGGTCTGATGTCTGAAGGTCTCTGAGCATTTGAAGTTGAAGAGAACTGTATCACAGGGGTCATAGAGTTCATCCTGTAGTCTTTTGCTGTACCCTTGTAATCTCTATTCGCATAGGGTTGCGGTGGCACGTGAGCCGCGTAGGTTGACTCACTTGATTTTGTGACATGCGGTAGTTGCGGAGTGTCTCTGTTAGCAGGTGTGTCTAGTTGACCAGCTTGATTTTGTGACACGTTGCCTTCTGGTCCACATGCTGGATGATGATGAGAAAAATCTCCAACTGTAGGTGGGACTGTAATGTCGCTGTTCTGGCTTAAGACGAACTGTAGGGTCCTTTCAATGGGGTCTTGACAAGCAGCCAAGCTGGGACAAGCTGCTCCTTCTTCTTCCAATAGGGCTTGTTCCAAGACGGATAATTCCGCCAATGCTACTTCCTTTTCTTTACTCTTCTGAAGGATTTCTAGCTGAGCCTCTGTTTCTGCTTGAATGCGTTTAGCTTCTGCTTTGATGGCTGCTTCTCTTTCAGAGCAGGCGGCTTGAACCTGGGCTGCTGCGACCTTCTGGCGAGCTTTGACTATTTGGTCACTCAGCGTTGACCTTACAGAGCAGGACCGCAGTGACTTAGAAGAGGATTTATGATAGGAGCGGGCAGATCTAGAAGATTTTCCTGAGTGTCTGGAAGAAGCAGATTTACAGGATGTAGTTTCATGTAGCTGTGCTAATCTACCTTCTATCTGTGCCTTTGCTTCAAGATATGTGCTATGCCTCTGCTGGTCAGTAGAAGTAAAGTCCTTTAATTCCACTGCGGCTTCCTCCATGCTGGAATGTGACAATAGGGAATAGAACTTTTCAGAAAGTCTTTTATAATTCTCAAATGCCTTCTTAACCCTTGAGAGAGCAGTGTTCAATTGCTCAGGATTGTTGCTAGTTTCATTAGCGGTTTTTATACAACTTAAAGTCTTATGCCATAATGCAGTCAGGTTACTAGATGTTTCTTCCTTACTTTCTTCATAAACCTCTCTTGCCTTCAAGGATGGATGAGGGCCTCTAGCGGGACGAGCAGAATGAAGTAAGGAGTCTGCTTTATCTTGGTTAAATGCAGGTGACTCTGTGGGATCTCTGTCAGACATAATGACAAGTGCTGTAGTTTTGGTGTCTTGTTACAAATCTGCCAGAGCTGAGCTCTGTAGTGACTTCTGATATTAGGCAGATTGAACTGAGGAGCTGTATATTTGTGACATCTAGTGCTGCAACTGTTTCAGACTGGATGGCTCAGCTCACTGCACAGTTCACTATGACTTTATACAGGCAGGAATACACAGTTATTTCAGTAGATTCAGGTATTGGATTCACAGCCAAAAACAGCTTGACAATGATAAATCCTAGGGACTTGATGAAGCTATGATACAGTCTTTGAGCAGTTCAAAAGGTACTTATTGCTCTCCAATAAAGGCAAAAATCCCTGGCAGTGAACAGTTATGGAGCATTCAGTAGAAGGCTGGCTTCATAAGCAGAGTATTGCTTCTGGGGCTGCAGCAGTGACACACAGGCCTAAACTCTCAGTGCACAGCCTGCAGATGGTTTCCTGTGTTAGGATGTTTGTTCTTCACACACACATGTGGTTACTCACGTTTCTGAAGCTGCAGAGATAGCTGTGTGATGGATTCTTCTGGAAATTTACTGTTCTGTATCAGCATCGGTTGTACCTGTGACAAGCTTCTTGTAGACCCAGTCTGTAAGGATGTATGCAGCAGGTTGAATGATGACTTTAACAGACAGCTTACTCAATGAATAAAGACTCCAGAGGTGTTTTCCAATGCTTCTTTATGCTTCAAGATAACAAGGATATAAACATAGAGGCTTTTCCATAGGTGAATTTCCAATGAAGATACACAGCTCCCACACTCTGCAGACTTTTCAAGCAACTAAGCAAAGATGGGGTTTAGAGCAGGAAATGGTGGGTGGGAGCAACCAAACTAGTCAGAACAGTAGGGGGGTAAGGATCATACCAAATAACATAATAACATAACATGTAATAACTGCTAGACAGTAAAAGCTGCGTGACAGCACACCCATCTGTACCTTTTTGTTCTGTAACAAATGAGCTAGGCAGTCGGTACTGTCAGGAAGATCCTGCCAGTAACAGGCGCTCCAGGTTCTCTGGTTCGCGATTGTGGGCGCCATTGCGCACGCACGCACCTCTGTTGGCGCCAGGCGGGCTATTTTAAACCTGCCTGTCGCACACAGTCCCCGCTGTCTGCTCTACAGCGTGTGTGTGCCTGAAACCTGATCTGTGACTTAAACCTGTGAAGACCTGGCTTACCTGTGACCATCCAGCTATCTGCCTGTACCTGATCCCTGGCCTGTTTGTGACTACTCCTCTGCCCGCGCCTCTGTACCTTTGCTGCCTGCCTGATAACCGACCCAGCCTGTCTGACTTCTCTTGTGTGTCCTGTCTGTTCCTGGTTCTGGTCCAGTCTGCTAAGCTGTTCCAGTCCAGTACTCCAGCTCCTGTCTACCAAGCCTGTCATCTGCTCCAGTTCCTGTATCCCAGTTCCTGCGGAGAAGTTCCTGGACGTCTGGACTACTCCCACCTCTGTTGATCCTGCCAGGCACTCGTACCACTCCCCACTCCTGTGCCTTCTGTTACCTTACCAGGGGGCCGCGAGTGGGAGCCGTAAGGGAGGCCTTCCTCTGCAATATTGTGCTCAAAACAATCAGGTACATGACAGGTACATCAGAATTGATCAATTTCCAAATATATATATACCATGGTTTCTAGAATCTCTAACTTTCACACAAACCAATTAATATACAGTGGAACATTAGATTACGAGCATAATCCATTCCAGGAGAATGCTCATAATCCAAAGTACTCGCATATCAAAGCAAATTTTCCCATAGAAGTCAATGTAAACGAAAATAATTTGTTCCGCATTGACTTCTATTGCATGCAATACCGCATGTGACAAAAAGGTGGGGAGCGCCGGAAAGCCTTGGAAACACCCGGAAAGGCCCGAGGACAGCTCAGCTGAACTTGTAAAGGCTTGGGAATGGAGTATTTACATGTGTTTCTGAGCATTTCCGAATGGCTCCGATCAGCTCCGCTCGGCTCTGCTCCCCCCACTTAGGCCAAACGCAGTACTGCACACTGCTTTGGCTTGGATCCTGCTTGTTTTGCAAGACAACACCTGCAAACCAAGTCAGTTTTTCTTTTTAAATACAGTGCGCGTATTGTGAAACGCTCGTTAACTCATCCTCTCAAGTCTACAACATAGAGAGTAAGGCCCCTTTCACATGATAAGCCCGCTCGGATCCACCGGTCCGTTTTTCAGGCAGATCCGTGCGGGCCACCCATTGACTCCTATGGGCAGACGGATGTCAGAGGAGATGTGTCCGCTGACACCTGTCTGCCATCCAATCCGATCCGCTCCGCTCAAAACAGAAGTATGGCAATACGTTCGCCTTCGGTCTGGCGGATCGGATCTGATGAAAACGGATATGCTGTCCTTTTTTAGTCCGCTCTCCCCAGAGATCAGCGGGGTTCTGACAGGTCCCTCCCTGCTCAGTGAGCAGAGACAGACCTGTCATCTGCCGGCTCAGAGGAGTTCAACGGATCGATCCCCCGCTAAGCTGATGGACTCTGCTGAGCAGATCCATTCCCGTGTGAAAATGGCCTACGGCTGGCCATACACAATTTGAATCTAAATCTCTCTGTGAGCAGAGAGCCACATAGGAATATGAAGTGTTGGGGTAACAAGCGCTTTAAGATCAGGAAGGATTCTCAGAATTATTAACAGACAGCAAAAGAAAAAGTCTTAAATATACAAGTATATAAACAGCAACGGCTTTTGTCTGTAACAAATAAATCGGTTATAGCTCAGCAATGCCATGGCTAATGCTGATAGACGAGGAATTCTTGGTGTGTCTGGCAAAGATCTGAGCTGAGCAGTTTCACAGCTGTGTGTTTACAACCTCCTGCTTGTTTTTCTCTCTTCTGGCAGCTGCCCCCCTTCCTTTCACCAGCTGTGAAGCCATGACCTGTTTATGAAGTGATCAGGCTTATGCTATAAGATGCTGGAGAGGTCATCGGAACAAACTGGCCTGAGCTGGGTCCTAAGGAATTAATATGCATTCCAGTACCCTTGTTAGATGGGCGTGGGGCAGGCAAATTTCCAAAAAGTTCACTAGTAGTTCTCTAAGAATCTAAAGAAGCCTCATGTGGTTTGGGGATCGACAGCTACTGCATTACTGTTTAACCCTAAACTCTATCATCTCAAACTGTAATTATATGCCTTAGCAGAAATGCTATTAAACTTCTACAGAGACTGATGAGATAAATACATTCAGGCTGGGTTCACACTAGTGCACTGTGCGAGATCGCATGTGATTGGCACCGCTCTTCTGTTTTGAAATCACATGTGAGTCTGTGCGATGCAAAATCAGCCATACACATTGTATGGCTGAATTCGCATCGCATTCGGACCAGAGTCGAGCAGGACCCTTTTTTTTGGTCTGCCCTAAAATCGGATAACATGGGTGGTCACACCCATGCGATCCAATTTATGTCCGAACTGACAGTTCACACTACGATATGCCAACCGATCTTGCGGTGTCATTAACTTTCTATTGAAACCCACAGCGATTCACATATGGCATTGTGAACTGCCTTTGGGTCAGGTGCGATGCAGGAACCCGTGCTGGATTTGCACGGGTTCTCGCATCGCACCAGTGTGAACGGAGCCTTTATGTCTTTTTTCTGCCTAGGCCAGGCCATGTTTTGCTATACGGCACTGTATCCACTCAAAATGTATGCCCTTTTTTTTACCCCCACAAATAGAGCTTTCTTTTGGTGGTATTTGATCACCTCTGCTTTTTTATTTTTTTTCACTAAAAAAATAAATAATAAATAAAAAAATGTATTCTCTGCTATTCTCTGCTATAAAATATATCCAATAAAAAAATTCAAATTCAAATTTCTTCATCAATTTAGGCCAATATGTATTCTGCTACATATTTTTGGTGAAAAGCATATAGGGATTGGTTATGGCGTCTACAAACTATGGGATATATACTAGCAATGGTGGAGATTAGTAACTTATAGCAGGACTGTGACATTGCGGTGGACATTCTGACACTCATCCCAGGGTCACACTGACAGCGGTATTGAAATTATCTTGCATGTCAGTCCCGACTTCGGTAGCGATTTCAGAGACATCTGTGCGTGTTGCTGCACAAATGTCTATACAAATTGCACCCGAAGTCGCCAAAAGTAGTACAGAAACTACTTTTGGGAATCGGTGCGGTGCCGCACCGATTAGGACGGTGCTTTTGCCAGCAATAGCCGCTGATTTGGCATGTCAAATCACATGCTAAATCGCTACAATGTGACCCTAGGCTCACTGACACTATTTGGGGACCAGTGACACTAATACAGTGATCAGTGCTAAAAAATATGCACTGTCACTGTACTAGTGACACTGGCTGGGAAGGGGTTAACATGTTCCCTAGCCAGTATTTTACTGGGGTGGGAGATGGAATTGATTCCCTGCTTTGCAGAAACACAAATTACATGTGTTCCCTCCTGTCAGAATGGCGATCTGCCTTTTTTTTTTCCCCCCAGAAACTTTTTATTAAACAACGAACAACAATAAAGACATCGTAGTTACATAGGTGCAGGGCTTTTTTTCAGGGGGAACTTGGTGGAACTCAGTTCCACCACCTCTGGCTCAGACCCTTTGGTGCCTGCTCACCACAATCACTTGTAAACACAGAGGTCTGGTTTCTGTGTTTACAAGTGACAGCTATGCACTCTGTGTGTAACCCCCTGAACTCTGCACTCTGTATGTAATGCAATCCTGGTATTTAATGCCCCTTTAAGACCCTTCTACTGTTTGTGAAATCTGAACGGGGTCGTGGTTGAGTTCTTGCACCTATTTTCTGAGAAAAAAAGCTCTGCATAGGTACATAGTTAGTCAGGTTGGAAAAAGACACAAGTCCATCTAGTTCAACCTGTCATAATGACAATTATTCAAATTGCATGACAAAACAATACAGAAGGAAGGTTTCAATAGTAGACATTAACCCTGAATTCAACATGATCTGCCTTGTTTACATAGGCAGATTGCGGTTCTGTGTCCCTGCCTGACAATTGGTGGGTGCCAGCGGACATCGAGCCTGCTGTATCCACTTATTGGTTCGCCCTCTACCTCTAAGTGTCGGATCACATATATATACATGATTTGGCACACAGGTGCTGCCCTGTAGCAGGAAAACTGTTATAGGGCGGTCCTGAAGCGATTAAACACAAACATTTATAGCAATTTCAACAGGACAAATGCTTTAAAGTGGATGTAAACCCTCACATATACCCAGTGAAGTGAACAGCCTCAGATGATACACAGAGATGAAGCAATTCTCCCTACATTAACATGTATATCTGCTGTCTTCAGCTGTATATACTGTTTAGAAAGTTCAGATCATGTTAGAATTTTCTCTTCCAGATTCAGCTGTGGGTGTGGATTCTTGCTGTACACTGGGAGACAGCTGATTGGAGGAAAGGCACACACCCCCTCCCCACACATGCAGAGCTCGTCTGTGACTAGTTCAGCTTTGTGCTAATCTATTTATAGCTCCCTCCCTCCCTGACACACACTTCAGGCTCCCGTCTTGGAGAACTTGTCAGAAGTTATCAGGCCGATAACAGAAGAACTGAGCAGGAGAAAGCTTTGGGACTTGGGGCTTTGAAGAGAGATAAGAAAACTATGCAGATATATGTGCCCAGCTCAAATTTCATGAATCAGGTTTACATCCACTTTAGTAATGACAACGGTATCATAAGAATCTTTCTTGCCAAATCAATCTACTAACCTTCTATTAGGAGATGAACTGCCATCTAGATAAAGGAAGGCCAGTAGACGTAGTGTATCTGGATTTTGCAAAAGCATTTAATACAGTTCCCCATAAACGTTTACTGTGCAAAGTAAGGTCCGTTGGCATGGACCATAGGTGGCGAGTACATGGATTGAAAAATTACTACAGGGGCGCGTTCAGAGGGTAGTGATAAATAGGGAGTACTCGTAAAGGAGTCCAGGGTGGAAAGTGGCACTGCCCAGGGTTCTGTCCTGGAACCAATTCTGTTTATCTCATCCTCCAGGTTGTTTATGAATAAATTAAACAGCTCAATCTCAGTATTTGCGGACGATACTAAGCTAATCAGGGCAATAACTTCTCCGCAGGATGTGGAAACCTTGCAAGAAGATCTGAACAAATGAATGGGGTGGGCAACTACATGGCAAATGAGGTTTAATGTAAAAAATAAAATAAAAAATAATGCATTTGGGTGGCAAAAATATGAAAACAATCTATACAGGGAGTGAACCTCTGGGGGAATCTAGGATGGAAATGGACCTGGAGGTCCTAGTAGATGATAGGCTCAGCAATGGCATGCAATGCCAAGCTGCTACTAACAAAGCAAACAGAATATTAGCAGAATATTAGCCGACGTTCGGCTTCTTTCGGCAACTCGTGACGCGCAGTATGCGCCGGTCGGAAGCACGTCAATCACAGCCTGTGATTAGGAACGCCCACTCCAGCGGGGAATAGTGATGGACAGGAGAGAAACTGCTGCAGTACTAAGGTAAGGATAGCGATTAAAAAAAAAAAAACAACGGATTAGTTATTGTCTATGCCTGTAGGTTTACTTGAGCCAAAGTCAAAATTTAGGGTGAACCTCCGCTTTAATTTCGCTTATTACAACTTTTATCCCTGATTTTACAGCAGCTCAATACTTATTACATCACACTTCCCTGCCTCATTCTACGTACAAAATATCTATCATATTACATCTTATTAATGCTGCTAAGCTTTGTATTCCAATACGTTGGAAACAAACTTCGCCCCCTAATATCTCTGAATGGTTACGAAAAATAGGACACATTTCTGGAATGGAAGAATTAATTCAGCATACACGGGATTACCCTAAACCTTTTTATGATAAATGGGCTTGTTGGATACATTTTAAAAATACTACAGAATTCCAACATCTATATAATAACTCTGCATGACTTGTTATGTTTATTTTATCTCTTTATGTTCCCCCCCCCCTTTTTTTTTTCTTTTTCCTTTCCCCCTCTTATCAATCCCTAATTTTTTTTTTCATTTATAGTTTGCAATCTGTTAAATGCTAATTATACATTTATTCGTTTAGATATATGCACTCATATATTGTTACTCTATTAATTATCATATATTCTTTACTATGCAAATGTATGTTTGAATGCACCTATATTTCAAAATTTCAACAAAATCTTTGAAACAAAATGATAATTCTCCCACTCTCCAGGACTCTGATCCGGCCACACCTGGAGTATGTTGTCCAGTTCTGGGCACCAGTCCTCAGTAGGATGTGCTGGAACTGGAGAGAGTCCAGAGAAGGGCAACAAAGCTAATAAAGGGACTGGAGGACATTAGTTATGAGGAAAGGTTGCAAACACTGAACTTAGCGTATATAGGGATGAGCTTCATATTCGAGTCGAACTCACGTTCGACTCAAACATCGTATGTTCGATCGTTCGTTGAATTAGGAACGTTTTGGGCCGTTAGCGCCAAATTCGAGTGGCGTTTCACGGCCCATAATTCACTGCGGCATCGCAGTGCATTGCTGGCTGATGATTGGCCAAGCATACACCTGCATGCTTGGCCAATCACAGCGCGCAAAATACGGAGAGCCATAATTGTCTCAGGGGGTTTAGTACACGCCCACACTATAAAAGGCCGCCTGCAGGTCGGCCTTGTGTAGTGTGTTGCGGTGGTTAAGAGAGAGAAGACAGAGAGAGAGAGAGAGTGTAATTTTTTGTAGGTAGATAGAGCAGGCAGGCAGGCAGGCTAGTCAGTTAAAGTTACAGTGTGTGGAGGATATATATGCATCCCAGGTGTTGTATATATATTTATACACTGTATAGTTTAGCTAGATCTGCTCTTCCTAATTTACTGGCAGGCAGGTGATTGTGCTAGCTGCAGTATTCTCACGTGGTGTACTGCCTGTGTCCTCTGCAGTGTGCACCTAAAGCTATGTGGTGTGTGTATTGCCTGTGTCCTCTGCAGGGATGGACTGGGACAGAAATTTGGCCCTGGACTTCATCCAGACTGGCCCACTTTGACAGGTCTCTCCCATGGCGGCCGGACAGTTCTAAACACGTGCCACTTCACAGGCATACTATAGACACCCAGCAGGTATGATATTTAAAGGAATTTTTCATATTTTTTTTTTCACTTTAAGCATCATTATAATTACTGCTCCAAAAAAAAGGACCGTTTTTAAAACTTTTTTTTCTATTGATACATGTTCCCTTCGGGCAAGACCTGGGTTCTCAAAGACGTTTTACGACAATAACTTGCATATTAGGCTTTAAAATTAGCACTTTTGAATTCAAACGTTCGAGTCCCATAGATGTCAATGGGGTTCTAAATGTTCGCGCAAACGGTCGGTCCGTTCAAAGGTTCTGGTGCGAACCCCACCCGGGGGGAGGGGGGTTTGTTCGGCTCATCCCTAACCGTATATACTCGAGTATAAGCCACATTTTTCAGCCCTTTTTTTAGGCTGAAAATGACCCCCTCGGCTTATACTCGAGTCATCGTGTCAGAGTCCATTGCCGCCTGATCTCACCATGCCAATTGCAGAATCCGATCTGTGTACCCGAGTCCGTGACATATTCAGACAGCGGCCGTGCAGTTTTAAAAACTTGCGCTTCTCCTTGTGCTGTTCTGTGATAGGCAGAACACTTGGTTTCCAGCAAACACTGTGTTCAGTGTTCCACCTATCACGATCGCCCTCTCGTTCGTGATAGACAAGAGGACGAGAGGGCGACCCTGATAGGCAGAACACTGAACACAGTGTTTGCTGGGAAACTGAGTGTTCTGCCTATCAGGGAAAAGCACAAGGAGGAGCGCAAGTTTTTAAAACTACACAGCCGCCGTCTGAATATGTCACGGACTCGGGTACACAGATCGGATTCTGAAATGGGCACGGTGAGGTCAGGCTGCAAATGGGCACAGTGAGGTCAGGCTGCAAATGGGCACAGTGAGGTCAGGCTGCAAATGGGCACAGTGAATCTGCAAATGGGCATTGTTGACCCTCTTTCCACTTACAGTAGCTGCTGCATTCTCACCTTCGGCTTATACTCGAGTCAATACGTTTTCCCAATTTTTTGTGGTAAAATGAGGTGCCTCGGCTTACAGTTGTATTCAAAATTATTCAACCCCCACTGAAATTGATTGTTTTGCCCAGTTTGACATTGATTTTGATCATCCTGTCATCCTGCTTACAATTAAATCAAAGAGGCACGTGTAGGTCAGACAAATATAACATAACATTTATAATGAAATAACCACAAATGTCTTTTCTGTGCTCACATCATTATCAGTTTTATTCAACCCCCAAGTGACATTCAATCTTAGTACTTAGTACAACATCCTTTTACAGTTATAACAGCTTTTAAACTTGAAGCATAGCTTGACACAAGTGTCTTGCAGCGATCTACGGGTATCTTCGCCCATTCGTAATGGGCAAAAGCCTCCAGTTCAGTCACATTCTTAGGCTTGCGCACTGCAACTGCTTTCTTTAAGTCCCACCAGAGGTTCTCAATCGGATTTAAGTCTGGTGACTGCGATGGCCACTCCAAAATGTTCCAGCCTTTAATCTGCAACCATGCTCTAGTGGACTTGGAGGTATGCTTGGGATCATTGTCCTGTTGAAAGGTCCAACGTCTCCCAAGCCTCAGGTTTGTGACTGACAGCATCACATTGTTATCCACTATCTCCTGGTACTGAAGAGAATTCATGGTACCTTGCACACGCTGAAGCTTCCCTGTACCTGCAGAAGCAAAACAGCCCCAAAGCATGATTGACACCCGCCATGCTTCACAGTAGGCAAGGTGTTCTTTTCATCATAGGCCTTGTTCTTCCTCCTCCAAACATAGCGTTGATCCATGGGCCCAAACACTTCTAATTTTGTTTCATCAGTCCACAGAACACAATCCCAAAACTTCTGTGGTTTGTCCACATTATTTTTGCATACTGCAGTCGACTCTTCTTATTCTTTGGAGACAGCAAGGGGGTGCGCCTGGGAGTTCTGGCATGGAGGCCTTCATTACGCAGTGTGCGCCGTATTGTCTGAGCAGAAACTTCAGTACCCACATCTGACAAATCTTTTGTCAGTTCCTCAGCAGTCACAAGGGGACTTTTCTCCACTCTACGCTTCAGGTAGCGCTCAGCAGTCGAAGTCAGCATCTTCTTTCTGCCACGACCAGGTAGCGTTTCAACAGCGCCCTTTGGCTTGAATTTGAGAATGATGCTTCCTATGGTGTCTCTTGGTATGTTTAACATCTTTGCAATCTTCTTATAGCCATTGCCCTTCCTGTGAAGAGTAATCACCTCTTCTCTTGTCTTCCCGGACCATTCTCTTGACTTCACCATGTTTGTAACCACACCAGTAAATGTCTAGAAGGAGCTGAGTATCACAGTCATTTTAAAGCTGCCTGATTTGTGCTTATTAGGCTTTATTGCTGCTCCCTGACATCCACAGGTGTTTTCAATACCTGATTGAAAACACTTCAATGAACCTCTGTTCTTCAGAGTGGTAGTCTTTAAGGGGTTGAATAATTGTGTAAATGAAGAATTCACAAAATAAACATTTACTACAGTATTACAAAACCAATTGATGTCATTTTAGTTGCATATGGTTCTTTAAGAAGTCCTTGTAGGATTTCATTCTGAATACAATTACAAATGTACACTAAATTCCCTAAAACCCTTTACAGCATTGGGGGGTTGAATAATTTTGAGCACAACTGTATACTCGAATATATACGGTATTCTCTCTGGAGAAGAGACGCTTGAGAGGGGATATGATTTCAATTTACAAATACCGTACTGGTGACCCCACAATAGGGATAAAACTTTTCCGTAAAAGGGAATTTAATAAGACATACGGCCATTCACTAAAATGAGAAGAAAAGAGTTTAACCTTAAAGGGGTTGTAATTCTTCATGTTTTTTCACCCTAATGCATGCTATGCATTAAGGTGAAAAAACTTCTGTCACTGACCGGCCCCCTAGCCCCCGTTTTACTCACTTGAGCCCCGTATTTCCCACGCCGGAGATGCGCTCTTCCCCTCTGCCTGTTGTCTCGGCTCTTGATTGGATAGATTGATAGCAGCTCAGCCATTGGCTACCGCTGCTGTCAATAAAATCCAATGGCGCGGCCGAGGGGGCGGGGCCGAGTCCATCATTCTGCGTCTATGGACTCAAATGCTGGACTTGGGAACGTGTCTGCAAGGTAACCCCCTAGGAGAGAACTTCTCCTGGGGGGTTATATGATGCGGGGAGGAGCTACCAGCGTCGCCAAGGGACCCCAGAAGTCGAAGACCGGGCCACACTATGCAAAATGACATGCACTGTGGAGGTAAGTATGACATTTTTGTTATTAAAAATAAATAAAAATGAAGCCTTACAATCACTTTAAACTGCGTGAGAGCGGTAAGGATGTGGAATTCTCTTCCACAGGCAGTGGTTTCAGCAGGGGGCATCGATAATTTAAAAGAAAATTACCTGAACGACCACAACATACAGGGATATACAATGTAATACTGACATAAAAGCACACACACAGGTTGGATTTGATGGACTTTTGTCTTTTATCAACCTCTCCTACTATGTAACCATGTAAAGCTGATTTCCAGGCATGTCTTTTTTTACATATTTACATTTCTCCAGTTTGGACCAGTGTCATGCCTGCAGGATCCCTATGGAGGCAGACAATCACTCTTGTAGTCGCTGCTACGGCTGTGATCCCCATTAAACGGCTGCCCTGCTGCATAGTGAATATTGTTTGCAATGAATGCTATTGTAATGTATACACTAAATGGATGTGACCTGACACACACATGTAGCGCCCCCCTACTTTCAGTACGGGCGCTACACAAAAGTTAGTGGGGAATGGGAGGCTTAGTTTTACTCCCATTCACAAATTATGGAAATTCAGGCTGCTGTCCATGTCCTGTAGGTCCAGGTCCTGTAGGTCAGTCTGCGCTCCAGGGGTACGTTGACACCCCTGGGCGGCAGTTGGCGCTAGAGGGATTCTGGCAGACCCACCTGCTCCTAGCAGCCAATCAGAGGAATCTTCCCTCGTTGGGCATGCTGGGGGGGGGGGGATATATCTGGGGCAGACGCTTTTGGCGGGTTCTGCTTGCGGGGCCCGAGTTCCAGGTGTGGTACCCACCTTTAGGGTACGCGCATCCATGGGCCCTGCCACCGTGTCCTGCCATGCTGAGGCCGTGTACCATGCGGAGCCTCTTCCTACTATTGAAAGGGGCCCCAGCGACTTGCTGGGTCCCTGCCTTCTGCTGAGAGGATCCTAAGCTGGGAGCTGTGCGATGGGGGATTGGCCCGGGAGAACCTAGAACTAGAGGTTGGCTCCAGGAGGCCCAGATGAACCATCGGGGATCCGGTCACCACACCGTATGACAGGTATGCTCAAGCTGTCAGTGGGTGACATTGATTGAACTGACTGGGAGGATTTGCTCGAACTGTTTCATCACAAATCCAAAATTATCCAGCCTGTGGCAGAGGCCCTCAGTCAGGCCTGTGGCAGAGGTCTGTTTCCTCCCAGTGATTTATAAGTGACGCTCTAGCTGCCAGGCCTGAGATAGCTGCCTGTCCGGGGGCACTTTACCCACCCTGATTGGGGTGGCGACGAATTGAGCTACACTATTGCTGAGAGCAGGCTTGCTCTCTCTGAATATCCAAGGCCTGATACTAAAAGTTCCTCTACGCTCATCAACCTTCTCTATCTTGTGTCATGTTGATGTTGGCCAGGTTGGGCCTTGGAATAAAGCATTGAAAATTTTAATTGGTGTCTGGACACTTGCTCTTTGCTTACACAGAAGTCACCCCTAGACCAAGTCAAGAAGGTAACTTAGAAAGCCGGTCCCAAAACGAATCAGCGGCTCCTTCGGGGGTGAGCGCTACACACACTAATAAAACACATGGCGGCCTCCATCCCTGATTTGGTAGATAGGAGAGAGGGGTTTGTGGGACTTTAAATGAGGGAACGCCATGTCAAGAGAGAATAAGAACATAACAATTAAGTTACAGTACATGATTTATTTATTACAATCTTGAATACATATGAGATATTTTGTATCAAATAGATAGGTAGTCACAAGACTTACTCTAAATATGCTGCTCATAGCATGCAATACAAATACAAAATAGACATGGCATCAAGTGGCACACTACGCGTTTCCTG
This sequence comes from Rana temporaria, assembly GCF_905171775.1. NCBI lineage: Eukaryota > Metazoa > Chordata > Amphibia > Anura > Ranidae > Rana > Rana temporaria. Next base: position 400,313,100 of record NC_053489.1, on the reverse strand, counting down.
GCATTTCAGCTATTCATCAGGAGTGTTATAAAGTGATATACTGGAAAGAAAAATAGATAAGGGTAAATGATAATGCCTTAGGAATAGGGTAGGACAGGGACTATGTCCCAACAAGGTGGAGACAATTGGGAGACTATCTGTACAGCCTCAAGGCCAGATCCGGTATCTGCCAAGGACAGTGGGGTACGGGTATGATATCTGCCATGGGGTTGAGACGGGGGATCCCTGCAGGGATGGAGAACAGCGCCCAGAGCATAACACGGTGGTCAAAGCTTGATCCAAAATACTATGGGGTAGATTCACAGACAAGATACGACAGCGTATCTCCAGATACGGCCGGTCGTATTTATGCGCCTGATTCATAGAATCAGTTACGCATAGATTTCTATTAGATCCGGACAGCGTAAGTCTTTTACGCCGTCGGATCGTAACTGCATTTTTCCGGTGACCGCTAGGGGCGTGTATGCCGATTTATGCGTCGAAATATGTAAATCAGCAAGATACGCGAATTCACGAACGTACGCCCGGCCAAAGCAGTACATTTACGCCGTTTACGTTAGGCTTTTCCCGGCGTATAGTTACCCCTGCTATATGGTGCTGTAAGTGCGGCGTACCAATGTTAACCACTAGCCGACCGCGCACCGTCATTATACGGCGGCAGGTCGGCTCTCCTGGGCGAGAGCCCGTAGCTATACAGCGGCTCTTTGAGCCGCCACTAGTGCGTGTGCCCGGCGGGCTCGATAGCCGCCGGCACACGCGATCGCTCGTTACAGAGCGGGGACCGGGAGCTGTGTGTGTAAACACACAGCTCTCGGTCCTGTCAGCAAGGGAAATGCTGATCTTCTGTTCATACAATGTATGAACAGAGGATCAGTGTTTCCCCTAGTGAGGCCACCCCCCCCCCCCCACAGTAAGAACACACAGGGACATACTTAACCCCTTCCCCGCCCCCTAGTGTTAACCCCTTCACTGCCAGTGGCATTTTTATAGTAATCCAATGCATTTTTATAGCACGGATCGCTATAAAAATGCCAATGGTCCCAAAAGTGTCCGAAGTGTCCGCCATAATGTCGCAGTACCGAAAAAAAATCGCTGACCGCCGCCATTACTAGTAAAAAAATATATTAATAAAAATACCATAAAAACACCCCCTATTTTGTAAACGCTATAACTTTTGCGCAAACCAATCAATAAACGCTTATTGCGATTTTTTTTTTACGAAAAATATATAAAAGAATATGTATCGGCCTAAACTGAGGAAATTTTTTTTTTATATATTTTTGGGGGATATTTATTATAGCAAAAAGTAAAAAATATTCATTTTTTTCAAAATTGTCGCTCTATTTTTGTTTATAGCGCAAAAAATAAAAACCGCAGAGGTGATCAAATACCACCAAAAGAAAGCTCTATTTGTGGGAAAAAAAGGACGCCAATTTTGTTTGGGAGCCACGTCGCACGACCGCGCAATTGTCAGTTAAAGCGGCGCAGTCCCGAATCGCAAAAAGTCCTCTGGTCTTTGGGCAGCAATATGGTCTGGGGGTTAAGTGGTTAAGTATGGCCGTCGTTCCCGCGTCGAATTTTTAATTTTTTACGTTGTTTGCGTAATTCGTCCGTGAATGGGGCTGGACGTCATTTACGTTCACGTCGAAACCAATGACGTCCTTGCGGCGTACTTTGGAGCAATGCACACTGGGAAATTCCAGGGACGGCGCATGCGCCGTTCGGGAAAAACGTCAATCACGTCGGGTCAAGCCTAATTTACATAACACACGCCCACCTCTTCACTATTTGAATTAGGCGGGCTTATGCCAGCCTATTTACGCTACGCCGCCGCAACTTTCTTTTAAGAATACGGCACTTGCCTGTAAAAGTTGCGGAGGCGTAACGTAAATAGGATACGTTACGTCCGCACAAAGAAACGCCGATCTACGTGAATCTACCCCTATGTGTGCACGATGAGTGCATAGTGTTCCTAAAACAAGTATGTCAAAAAAATATATTCCAATATGGTTCCAAACCTGCTGACTTCAGAAAGGAGTATCAGTCCACTGTGTTGCAGAATGGACCAACAATTGTCTGGAGATGATATGCTGAGGACAAAAATAGCTGAATCTTCAGGACCTTGCATAATGCTTTGCAGAAACGGGGGGTGAACTGCACACCCCAGTCAGACACAATGTTTACAGGGACCCCATGTAGCCCCCCAACTTTTTAATAAAGACCCTGGCCATCTCCAAAGCAGATGGCGTGTTTTTAATGGTAGGAAGTGGCCTATCTACTACCACGAAGATTGCGGTACAATCGTCTGATGGGGAAGTTCTACAATAAAGTCCATCGAGATCATATTCCATGTTCTATCGGGGACTAGTAGAGGCTTCAAGAGCCCCCATGCTCTACTTCTAGCAGTCGTGCTACAAGTACATGCAGGACAAGAATTTACATAACTCCTGCAGAATCCTTCCAAATCCAGCCACCAGAAGGTACGCCGTACCAGCTCTACCGTTTTTGAAATGCCAAAGTGACCCCCGCCAATGGGTGGTAATGAAGAAGTCTTAACACCTTTACTCTGATCTCTTCTGGCACAAAGATCTGACTCTCTCGCCACAATTGTTCATCCCTCACCACTAGGGTGACTCGGGGGGGGGGGGGGCGGCTTACTGACACCTGTGGATGTTTGTTTAATCTGTGATAATAAATCAGTCTGTAAAAGTAAAAAGTTACCTGCGGGTAAGATGGTATCCGATATAGAGAGTTCCTTTGGGTCATCAAACATCCGGGATAGCGCATCTGATTTGACGTTCTTTGATCCTGGCCGGTATGTAATGTGGAAAGAGAATCTAGTAAAGAACAGCGCCCATCGAGCTTGGCGGGGCCTCAAGCATCTGGCAGATCGTAAATACTCAAAGTTCTTGTGGTTCGTGTACATCAGTATGGGATGTGCTGCGCCTACTGGTACCTCCATTCCTCTAATGCTGCCTTGATGGCCAATAATTCTCAGTCTCCCACATCTAGTTTCTCTCAGCTGGAAAGAGCCGGCGGCAGAAAAAAGGTGGCATTAAATCTTTTAGTCGCTGGCGTTGTGACACCACTGCTCCTACTGCTGTCTCTGATGCATCTACTTCAAGAATATATGGTAGGGCAGGATTAGGGTGGCCCAAAATAGGTGCTGATGTAAATAACCCTTTCAGGGTCTTGAAAGCCTCTTGTGCTTCCGGGTTCCAGTTGAATCGTATATGTAGCTTAGTCAACTGTGTGATCGGGGTGATGATTGCAGATAAACCCTTGATGAACCTCCTATAGAAATTGGCAAACCCCATAAAACACTGTACCCTCTTGTCGGTGGGTGTGGGCCAGTCTAGTATGGCAGAGACCTTCTGTGGGTCCATATTGATTCATCAGGGGAAGAGGATACTGGGCCAAATCCTCAAAAGAGATACGCAGGCGGAACTGCTGTTCAGCCTGCGTATCCCTGTGCCTATCTTTGGAACTGATCCACAGAAGGATTTTTCCAAAGATAGGCATAAGATCTGACATCTGTAAGACACTTACACTGTCAGATCTTAAGATGCAGTACCGCATCCGCCGCTGGGGGCATTTCGAGTCGAAATGCCGCTTTGCGTATGCAAATGAGTACTTAGGCAGATCCACAAAGCTTTTTAAGTTACGTTTTGCATGCGTAAAATTAGGGATGCTTTTACAAGGTGTAAACTGTTTACACCTTGTAAAAACATACCTTTTTTTCGATCGCCGCTATTTTTTTTAAATTTCAAATTTTATTTTTCACCGCGTAACTTTTTTTTTTCCCAACGCAACTTTATTGTCCCGTTGCAATCCACAAAGCCCGACGTAACGTAATTTCGCGCGCTGCCCATAGGGAAAAATGACGTCACACGCATGCGCAGAACGTCCGGCGCGGGAGCGCGCCTCATTTAAATTGTCATCGCCCCCTGGATGAGAAGACCGCCTTGCGACGGAGGCACTTAAGTTACACAGCCGAAAATTTCTAGGTAAGTGCTTTGTGGATCGGGCACTTAGGTAGAAATTTTCCGCCAGTGTAACTTAACTGCTAAAAGTTAAGTTAGGCAGGTTTTTTGTGGATTTGCCCCATAGTTTTTTAACTGTGATCTTGTTTAGTTCCCGATAATCGACACATGGTTGTAGAGAGTGGTCCTTCTTGGCCACAAAGAAGATTCCAACTCCTGCAGGGGATCTAGAAGGGCGGGGGAATCCCTTCTTTAACCAGTTCCCGACCCCCGCATGTACATATACGTCCACAATATGGCACGTACAGGCACATGGGCGTACACGTACGTCCTCGCCTATTAGCGGGTGGGGGGTCCGATCGGGACCCCCCCCGCTACATGCGGAGGTCAGGTCCGCTCGGGGAGCGATCCGGGACCACGGCGCGGCTATTTGTTTATAGCCGCTCCGTCGCGATCGCTCCCCGGAGCTGAAGAACGGAGAGAGCCGTGTGTAAACACGGCTTCCCCGTCCTTCACTATGGCGGCGCATCGATCGCGTCATTCCCTTTATAGGGAAGACACGATCGATGACGTCATTCCTACAGCCACACCCCCAAACAGTTGTAAACACATACTAGGTGCACCCCAACTCCTACAGCGCCACCTGTGGTTAACTCCCAAACTGCAACTGTCATTTTCACAATAAAGAATGCAATTTAAATGCATTTTTTGCTGTGAAAATGACAATGGTCCCAAAAATGTGTCAAAATTGTCCGAAGTGTCCGCCATAATGTCGCAGTCACGAAAAAAATTGCTGATCGCCGCCATTAGTAGTAAAAAAAAAAAAAATAATAAAAATGCAATAAAACTATCCCCTATTTTGTAAACACTATAAATTTTGCGCAAACCAATCGATAAACGCTTATTGCGATTTTTTTTACTAAAAATAGGTAGAAGAATACGTATCGGCCTAAACTGAGGAAAAAAAATGTTTTTATATATGTTTTTGGGGGATATTTATTACAGCAAAAAGTAAAAAATATTGCTTTTTTTTCAAAATTGTCGCTCTATTTTTGTTTATAGCGCAAAAACTAAAAACCGCAGATGTGATCAAATACCACCAAAAGAAAGCTCTATTCGTGGGGAAAAAAGGACGCCAATTTTGTTTGGGAGCCACGTCGCACGACCGCGCAATTGTCTGTTAAAGCGACGCAGTCCCGAACTGTAAAAACACCTTGGGTCTTTGGGCTGCATATTGGTCCGGGGCTTAAGTGGTTAAAGCGGAGTTCCGTCGGAAAAAAAAAATTTTTAAGTCAGCAGCTACAAATACTGCAGCTGCTGACTTTTAATATATGGACACTTACCTGTCCTCTTTTTCCCCTTTCCTCCCCATTCCGGGCTCCCAGAACCATTCCCCCCCCACCTTTTTTCTCCTTTTTCGCCCCCTTTCCTCCCCTCTTCTTTTTCCTCCCCACTCTTCCTTTCTCTTTCCCTTCCCTTTCATATCATATCACTTTTTCTATACATGCATTTATTTATTTGATTCTATCTATTTAATGTACCGCAATAGTCCAACTGCCCCATGTCCCTTTTTTATTTTTTTGGTTTGGGGACCAAAAAAATCTGTCCCTCGGCTCTCGGGTGGAGGTGCCTTGCAGCTTAACTTCCTGGTCTCCTACTGTGCATGCACGAGTCACGCTGTGTGATCCCACTGGTCCCTGCTGTCTTCTGGGACCTGTGTGTCTCCCAGAAGACAGAGGGGCCGGAAAAGGCACCAGATGTGGCATGACCTACGCCCAGAAGTGGAGGAAAAAATACCTGGATTACACGGGTATCTGCTCCCTCCTCCCCCTGAAAGGTGCCAAATGTGACACCGGAGAGGGGGATGAATCTGAAAAGTGGAAGTTCCATTCTTCGGTGGAACTCTGCTTTAATTTCTCATCCACCTATTCTCCTGCTCTTGTTCTGACAGGTGGAACCAGTGTCGTTCTATTGGGTGTCCCCACTCCAACGTCTGAAATCTGTGATGTAGTCCTCGGCTGCACGACGGCACTGCTGAAATAGTAAGGAAGTGAATCGTTGCCTCGGCTGTGACAGCCCGCTGAGGATCGTCGTACAGCTGTGCCATCGCATCAAAGGAAGATGACATTCCTTTTACTTGTGTGTCATTTCTCTCTAGTAGTTGATGGGCCCAGAACTGAGGTTCCTCTTGTAGGAGAGCAACAATGAACCTGACCTTGGTAGCCTCTAGAGATAATGTCTGCATGCATTGAGAAAATTCCTTAACTTGCTGCGATCTCCAGAGAATCCCTCGGGCATAGGGACCCAGGGTTCGGGGTGGCAACATCATCATGCCTGGGCTGTAGCCGAAACTGCCAGAGAACTGATTTAGGTAGCTAAGGACTGCACACGTTCCTCTAACTTGACAGCTTGTGTAAGGGCAGAGAGATTTTGACAAATCTCATCCAGGGGAGAGGGTCCTCTGGCAGGCTCAATCATGGCTGTCTGATACTGTCACATACCTTCAGATAGAGCCTGACAAGCAGAGGAAGTCCTCTCATACAGGTTCAAGGACCACTGAGGTTGCAACAACGGCCGCGAGAGCTTGGTGGGGTAAAAGTGCCTGCAGTGTTCTCCATTATTAGATATATAGGAGAGGCAGGTAGCTGCGGATGCAGGTGTATTACAGATGCAGTGATGAGGCAGGTGCTAGGTGCTATGGATGTAGGTGTAACGTGGATGCAGAGATGAGGCAGGTTCCAGGTGCTGCGGATGCAGGCTGATGGGGTTGGGAAGACTGGTGCAGAGTCAGACAAGCCAGGGTCGTACACGGGAAGGCAGATACAGCAAGACAAAGAATAGTCAAATTTCAGGCAGAGGTTTGGCAGCAGGAAATCAAGCAGACTAGCAGAATCAGAGTCAAGACAAGCCGGGGTCAGGTTTAGAGATAATCAGGATGGTCAGGAAAAGCCAGGTTAACAAGATCAAGGATAGGCACAGGATACAGAATACAGGCAGAGACTGCAGATCAGACAGCAAAGGCCCTAGTGCAATTATCAGCATGTATGCCATTTGGCGCCAATTAAGTTAAAGGCGCGAATCCTAGTGCACATGTGTTGGCCAGTATTTCCCTGATACTCTCACTACAAGTTTTTGGACATGATTAGTGTTGCACCATTTTTTGAATCACACTGTATATGTATAGTGTTTGTTTAAGTACACTAGCTAATCATTTCTCCTTTTAGACTATGTTTGGCCTAATAAGTTATTTGAAATACCTAATTTGTCAGTAAGTGCTGGGTAAGGGAGGTGTGTCATCTTCAAGTGTGTGTGTGTGTGTGATTGACCCCCTGATGTGTGTTTGTGTGGGTGTGTTTGACTCTCCATTGTGTGTGTGTTTTTTTTTTTTTTCCATCTTAAAGAGTGAACCCCAGATAGCCTCTTTTGCCATTCTGTGATTGTTAATAATTGTCAATTTGCTTCCAGATGGAAAATTGTCTCCTCCTAACCCATTGACATAAAACAGTTCTCTTTATATGTCCTGAAGAAGCGGAATTTCCGTGAAACGCGTAAACATTTGCTGAAGTGTCTAAACTGTGATTTTAATATTTATGAATTTTAGTTTTGTGGTTGCTTTTACATTTAGTACAAAATCAAATATGTTTTTATGACAAATGGTACATTGTGAGAACTCCTATAAATAACACGGGTGAGGTACATGGGTGAGTACCACTTACCCCTTAGAGGAGTTTTTGTTTTGTTTTTTCACACAGCAAAGCTCAGACTGGCACAAAAAAGGAGCCAATCAGTTGTACGTTAGTGCAAGATGCATTCTGACAGATGGAAAGAGAACATTGACAGAGAATTATGCTTGAAATCTACAAAACTCGAACTTAGCTGTGAACCCACTTGAAGTGTATTGGAGCAAATCTTAATACTAAATTCTAGACTTTTCAACGCTACTAGGCAAGCTATTATCAAAAAAGGCACAGGGAGCTGAGCACTGCATGTGGGACATTTAACAAAGCAAAAGTGTTTTTTAAATTCCAAACAGCAGAGAAAGAGTTTTATTGTGACTCTGAAGGTTACATGGAAAAACACCAGTCCTTTAAATAACAAGCTTGTAAGATGCCTTTAAGCTGTATGTGCTGTTACGAAACAGTACAATTTTTTAGCATCAATAGCCATGTATTCTGTCATCACATATATTAGATGAGTAATTAAATACAGCAGCAACACCTCAATTTGATCAATTTTTACTTAAAAAATTGCTTTTTATAACAAGCAGTAAAAGGCCTAAATTGACCAGTGGGAGTAGCAGCCACAACAAAAAAGCTATAAAAAAAAAAAAGCTATAAAAAAAAGTTTGTGCTAAAAAAGTAAAGCTAAAGCCCTCAACTTTATATACGATGGTCAGTGGTACATTTTAATAGTAACGTTTCTGTAATGTCAAAACAAAGTTTATGAAAGTTCAAAACAGACAAAAAGACTTCAAAACCACAGATCGAGAGCCACACCACCATTGTCATTTGACGGTGGGTGGGTGGCAAGTAAAAAAAAAAAAAAAAAAAGAATACAGTAAATTATAAAGGAAAGGAAGTAACCGCTCCAGGTGGGTATGTTGAGCAATCAGCAACGGTTCAGGAAATCAAGGGTGCCGGCAATGCACGAAGCAATTGGTAGATGAAAAAAGGATGCACAGCCGCACTCCAAAAAAACATAAGGTTGTCTTTAATATAAAAATGGAAAAATACACTACAAAAACAAGCAGAGAACGTGAATAACAGCCTACGTGTTTCACTACAAATCAGTGCTTAATCACAGCCATGATAAAGCACTGATTTGTAGTGTGAAACGCGTAGACTGTTATTCCCGTTCTCTGCTTGTTTTTGTAGTGCATTTTTCCATTTTTATATTAAAGACAACCTTATGGCTTTTTGGAGTGCGGCTGTCCGTCCTTTTTTCCTCTACAGTAAATTATAGAGTGTATCATATCACATAAAAAAGCCAGAAATATTGTACTGACTGCAAACACAGTATGGACTAGACTGTATTTTTTGAGTGAGACACCAGACAAGTTTTCATTATTAAATCTAAATTACTATATTTTTCGCAGAAAAAAAAAAACTTGATGTAAGTAGGCTAAGTAAGCAAAGTACATAGTTACGGTACATAGTAGATGAGGCTGAAAAAATACACAAGTCCATCAAGTCCAACCTATGAAGTATGTGCAAAAAATGTGACCACACTCCAATCTTCAGAAGTATGAATGCTTTAATCGTAAAAATCCACGCATTACATCAATAGTCCACGATACAACAGCAAGGTTCAGATGTTTCATAAACCAAATCACTTAATCATAACCTCAGAAGCACATGTGTAGTTAACTCTTATGCCCCAATCACACGATCAGGCTTTTGCCTGGCCAAACTCACATCGGAATTCCGACAGAATTCCATCTGAGTAAAAAAGAACGGGGCAGATCCACAAAAGAATTACACCGGCGTATCTCTTGATACGCCACGTAATTTCAAATTTTGCACGTCATATCTTTGTTTTGTATCTACAAAACAAGATACGACTCCATCTCGGATCGAACCGACAGGCGTACGTCTTAGTACGCCATCGGATCTTAGTTGCATTTTTTCGGCGGCCACTAGGTGGCGTTTCCGTCGAATTAGCTTGTTACGGCGATCCACGAACGTACGTCCGGCCGGCGCATTTTTTTACGTCGTTTGCGTTCGGCTTTTTCCGGCATATAGTTACCCCTGCTATTATGAGGCGTACTCAATGTTAAGTATGGCCGTCGTTCCCGCGTCGCCTTTTGAATTTTTTACGTTGTTTGCGTAAGTCACCGTCGTAAGCATTGGCTTGTTCCGGTTTAATTTCGAGCATGCGCACTGGGATACCCCCACGGACGGCGCATGTGCCGTTCACAAAAAACGTTGTTTACGTTGGGTCACGACGTAGTTACATAAAACACGCCCCCATCACATCCATTTGAATTCTGCGCCTTTACGCTGCCAAAGATACACTACGCCGCCATAACTTACGGCGCAAATTCTTTGAGGATTAGAAAAAAAAAATAAGTTACGGCGGCGTAGTGTATCTTAGATACGCTGCGCCCGGCGGAAATATGCGCCGAGGTACGTGAATCTGCCCCAACATGTTTTCTATCTAAACTCTGATGGAATTCCTCTGAATTTCCTCAGAAATTCCGATGAAAAAAGTCCTTCTGACTTTTTCCATTAGGAATTCCGATTGTGTGTATGGGGCTTTAGGCCTCATGTACACTAGGGGTGTCGAATTTAATCGCTGCATCGGTGCATCGCGATTCGGGTGTCCCCGATGCGGCACCGATGCATGCAATCGTAATAATCGATGCCTAGCCCCGCCCCCTCCCGGTGAGAGCGCTCCCTGCAGCCCTTACCTATCTTTCTAGTGTTTGTGACTGCTCATGTGACTGCCTGGCCCGACCCGCCTCTTTGCTCTGAGCTCTCACGTCAGTGGTTGGATGACTCCCACAGCTCCTCCCACAGGACCTGATTGTACGGCGCCTACTCTGCTCACTGCTCAGAGGTCTGGATAGTGATGTGAGCGTGTCCGCCTGTACACGCTCCAGTCCTCCTGTCCTGACGTCACGTTTCCCGCCCCCTGTGATCCCTGGATGGAGTTCCCGAGAGCGGAGAGTGCCGTACCGGATGATCTGAGGAGGAGAGGGATGGAGGCGGGAGGAGCGCAGCCTGTACACTTCACTGACAACCGGGCTCCCCGCTCTACAGGTACCGGGGTGAGGGGCTCTCACTTCCAAAATCCATTGGTGACCGGGTCCTCTTATGCACACCCCAAAGTCCGGTTAGTTATTAGTGAAAAGTTCAGAGTCAAGCACTTTGTATTGGGTCAGAGCTAAGCCTTTAATGGCTATAAGAGCAGAAGGAGTTTTTTTTTTTTGTGTTGCTCAAGGTTTTCAGTTTTTTTTTCAATGTTATTTTTCCACTTGGTAAAGGGAATTCTAGAATGTAACACATGCTGTTTTTTTGCCTAAGGCAAACCTGTATAGAAAATTGAAAACGATGTGACACATGTTTCATAAAACTGTAATATGCATGTTTTATCTTTCCGTGGAAGTCAAATAAAGTAGGACACATTGTTCATTATTGTGAAATATTTGTCAGTGAGTGTGAAGTATCCTGTAATTAAAAACAGCTCATGAATACATGTTAAAGGTAAGGTAAGCTCTACAGGTACCGGGGTGAGGGTCTCTCACTGACAACACTTTGAAAAGCAATAAATGTCGCTCTTCCTGATCATCTCCTGTACTATGTCTGCAGTCTCTGACCATCGCCTGTAGCATGTCTGCAATCTCTGACCATCTCCTGTAGCATGTCTGCAGTCTCTGACCATCTCCTGTAGCATGTCTGCAGTCTCTGACCATCGCCTGTAGCATGTCTGCAATCTCTGACCATCTCCTGTAGCATGTCTGCAGTCTCTGACCATCTCCTGTAGCATGTCTGCAGTCTCTGACCATCTCCTGAAGCATGTCTGCAATCTCTGACCATCTCCTGTAGCATGTCTGCAGTCTCTGACCATCACCTGTAGCATGTCTGCAGTCTCTGACCATCTCCTGTAGCATGTCTGCAGTCTCTGACCATCTCCTGTAGCATGTCTGTAGTCTCTGACCATCTCCTGTAGCATGTCTGCAGTCTCTGATCATCTCCTGTAGCATGTCTGCAGTCTCTGACCATCTCCTGTAGCATGTCTGCAGTCTCTGACCATCTCCTGTAGCATGTCTGCAGTCTCTGACCATCTCCTGTAGCATGTCTGCAATCTCTGACCATCTCCTGTAGCATGTCTGCAGTCTCTGACCATCACCTGTAGCATGTCTGCAGTCTCTGACCATCTCCTGTAGCATGTCTGTAGTCTCTGACCATCTCCTGTAGCATGTCTGCAGTCTCTGATCATCTCCTGTAGCATGTCTGCAGTCTCTGACCATCTCCTGTAGCATGTCTGCAGTCTCTGACCATCTCCTGTAGCATGTCTGCAGTCTCTGACCATCTCCTGAAGCATGTCTGCAATCTCTGACCATCTCCTGTAGCATGTCTGCAGTCTCTGACCATCACCTGTAGCATGTCTGCAGTCTCTGACCATCTCCTGAAGCATGTCTGCAGTCTCTGACCATCTCCTGTAGCATGTCTGTAGTCTCTGACCATCTCCTGTAGCATGTCTGCAGTCTCTGACCATCTCCTGTAGCATGTCTGCAGTCTCTGATCATCGCCTGTAGCATGTCTGCAGTCTCTGATCATCGCCTGTACCAAGTCTGCAGTCTCTGATCGTCTCCTTTAGTATTTTGGGGGGTAGAGCCATGCGCACTTGCGCTGCAATCGTGATGCATCGCGGAATCGAATCGTGGACTTGATAATCGTAATCGAATCGTGAGACCGGTGAAGATGCGCAGCCCTAATGTACACTGCTGCTGGTAAACGGACGTTTAGGAGCAGTTGGGCATTTTTTTTCAGCTGCCCCTGAACTCTATGTTATCTTATCAGTACGTGTACACAGGGTCGTTTATAGTAATTTCTAGGCAGTTGAGTTTAAAAGCATTTTTTAAAACGCCCAAAAATGAGTTCAGAACAGATATTTAGAGGCATTTAAAACGCCAAATGCCTGCATCAGCTTGTAAACGCTGCTAAACGTGGTAACTCGCATTTAGCTTCTAGGCGTTTTTAGATGCCATTTTTAGATGCCAGTTTCTAGCTGTCAAGTTAAGTCGTTCAGGAGGTTATACAACGTCCCGTGTATATGAAGCCTTATATACCTGAATAACAGCAGAATAAATTTCAGTGCTTAAAGACTGCTGATTAGGACAAAACAGACACATCTAACGTGTAAGGAAACATGCAAGGTAAAGCAAGATAAAACAGAAAAGGAGAATCATCTACATAAAAAAACAAAATGAGATTATAAAATGAAAGAATGTAGCAACATTCAAAAAAGTTTGTCCTACAGAGCCAAACACTGGCGGTGAGAACAAAAAGAGAAATCCGGAGGTTCCTGTATAGGTGTCACTCCAACCATACCAATGTAGGCAAAGAAAGAGTAGTATCCACAGCGAACTACGCCATGTCCGGCTCCTCCTCCGTCCCCCCCCCCCCCCCCCCCCGCTGTCTTCTGGAAGACACACAGGTCCCAGCAGACAGCAGAGACCACACAGAATGTAGGGCTTCATTACCTGATTCCCTTTCTGAAGATGGCGGCGCCTGCACCCAGGGCCGGCCTTAGGCCTTTAGGCGCCCTGTGCGAGAAAGATTTACAGCGCCCCCTAGTGACCACGCCCTCAGTAACCACGCCCCTTCATAACCACGCCCCTACATAACCACGCCCTTTCAGTGTCCACACCTTTCTCCAATACCGGCTCCATTTAAAGCCTTCCATTCCCAAAAAAACAGATTACAAGCCATGATAAAAATACAACTTTTATTCACATAATAACGCCATCTATACTGTATATCACACGCTATAATAACACCGCCTATACTATAAATCACACGCTATAATAACGCCACATATAAAATAAATCACATGGTATAATACCACTACCTGTAAATTTACTATCAAATATCAAACATAATTACAATGAAGTATTTTTTTACTTTTGTATTGTATTGTATTTTGTACCCACAGACTGCCAGTGCCAGTGATCTCCAACTCCTAACAAGGCAGGGACAGCCGCCCACGCTGTCATTCCTGCAGAATCCGCCTGTGGCCTGGCTGTACCTAGAGCATTTGGCACCCGGGACAGATACTATATCTGCCCCCCCCCCCCCACGGTAAAATTTAAAATCCCACTGTGCCCCCTGCATCCTTCAATATCTCTGTCACTACCCTTTTCCACAACTGCACCTCTGGACCCCTTTACATTATACAACACCCTGCATCACTTTACATTACACAGCCCCCCACAGCTCTAGACACCTATATGTTACACAGACACCCCCCTAACCGTTCTGGACCCCCTGCATGTCACGCAGACCTCCCTTCAGTCTCCCCCTACAGTGCAGACCCATCCCCCTACAGTGCAAACCCCCCTTACAATACAGACCCCCCCCCCACACACATTACAGATCCCCCCACAATGCAGAACCCCCTCCCCCCTACAATACAGAACCCCCTCCCCCCTACAATACAGAACCCCCCCTTTACACACAATACAGACCCCCCACAATGCAGAACCCCCCCCACACAATACAGATCCCCCCACAATGCAAACCCCCTCCCCCTACAATACAGAACCCCCTCCCCCTACAGTAGAGAACCCCCCCACAATACAGAACCCCCTCCCCCCTACAATACAGAACCCCCTCCCCCTACAGTAGAGAACCCCCCCACAATACAGAACCCCCTCCCCCCTACAATACAGAACCCCCCACAATGCAGAACCCCCCAATGCAGAACCCCCTCCCTCCTACAATACAGAACCCCCTCCCCCTACAGTACAGAACCCCCCCACAATACAGAACCCCCTCCCCCTACAATACAGAACCCCCCCCACAATACAGACTCCCCCACAATGCAGAACCCCCCCACACACACACAATACAGACCCCCCCACAATGCAGAACCCCCCCCACACACAATACAGATCCCCCCACAATGCAGAACCCCCTCCCCCCTACAATACAGAACCCCCTCCCCCCTACAGTACAGAACCCCCCCCCCACAATACAGAACCCCCCCCCACAATGCAGAACCCCCCCCACACACAATACAGACCCCCCACAATGCAGAACCCCCCCACACACACAATACAGACCCCCCCACAATGCAGAACCCCCCCACACACAATACAGACCCCCCCACACAATACAGACCCCCCCCACACACAATACAGACCCCACACACAATACAGACCTCCCCACAATGCAGAACCCCCCCCCCCACACACAATACAGACTCCCCCACAATGCAGACCCCCCCACACACAATACAGACCCCCCACAATGCAACCCCCCCCCCCACACACAATACAGACCCCCCCACAATGCAGAACCCCCCACACACACACAATACAGACCCCCCCCACAATGCAGAACCCCCCCACACACAATACAGACCCCCCACACAATACAGACCCCCCCACAATGCAGAACCCCCCACACACAATACAGACCCCCCACACAATACAGACCCCCCCACAATGCAGAACCCCCCCCCCACACACAATACAGACTCCCCCACAATGCAGACCCCCCCACACACAATACAGACCCCCCACAATGCAAACCCCCCCCCACACACACACAATACAGACCCCCCCACAATGCAGAACCCCCCCACACACACAATACAGACCCCCCCACAATGCAGAACCCCCCCACACACAATACAGACCCCCCCACACAATACAGACCCCCCCACAATGCAGAACCCCCCCACACACAATACAGACCCCCCCACACAATACAGACCCCCCCACAATGCAGAACCCCCCCACACACAATACAGACCCCCCACACAATACAGACCCCCCCACAATGCAGAACCCCCCCCACACACAATACAGACTCCCCCACAATGCAGAACCCCCCACACACAATACAGACCCCCCACAATGCAAACCCCCCCCCCACACACAATACAGACCCCCCACAATGCAGAACTTACCCCCCCTCCCCCCACACACACAATACAGATTATCTTAGCCACGTGCTGCACACACACAGCACAGGAAAAGGGGGAGGCGGCTGCACTCAGTGCACTGTGTCGGGAGGCAGCGGCAGACACACAGCAGGCAGGGAGGGTGCAAGTCGCACCCGAGCGAGCCGTCAGCACACCCGGGACCCGGCAGCAATAATCCCCCTTCCCTTTGCAGCGCCGCGGGTCTGATGAGTCTCGGCTGCCTGTGACTATCTGTCTCAGTCACAGGCAGCCGAGACTCATCAGACCCGCGGCGCTGCAAAGGGAAGGGGGATTATTTATTGCTGCCGGATCCCGGGTGTGCTGACGGCTCGCTCGGGTGCGACTTGCACCCTCCCTGCCTGCTGTGTGTCTGCCGCTGCCTCCCTTGTGTCACCAAGCATGCCACCCGGCGCCCGCTAACAGCGCTAAGTCATATTCAGTCGCGCAGAGAAAGGGGGGGGGCGCCGCCGAATCTGTGACCATTGCAATCTGTGCAGGTCGCCAGTAGGGTGACCACGTGTCCCGGATTGCCTGGGACAGTCCCGCATTTTGCAGGTCTGTCCCGGGCACATTCATTCCAGGACAATACAGTGTCCCGGAACGAAACTGACACAGCCACCCCCCCTGGACCAATCTGATGCCCCAAAAAAGGCCGCCACATCACCGCTTTACTCACTGATAGTACTTGTCCTGGATGAGCTTGGGCGTGTTATATGGATACACTGCTCAGGACTAAGGATGAGCTTGGGTGTGTTATTTGTATATACCGTATTTATTGGCGAAAAACATGCACAGCCTCACCATTGCCATGAATGCAGCCTCACATGTGCCATGAATGCAGCCTCACATGTGCCATGAATGCAGCCTTACCATTGCCATCAGTGCAACCTTGCAAAACAGGAGAATCTTTGTTTACTCGGTTACCTCTTTCATACAAAGTCCCACCTCCTATGATAGACAGAACAGTCATTCAATGGCATCCCAGGAGACTGGACTTCCTATTACAGAAGCCGCTGAGTAAACAGCAGATTCTCTTCATGTAATCTGATGGAACTTGTCCCGCCCCCTCCCTGTCCCCTCCGAGGCAGTGCCGATAAAAACGGTATATATCTTTTGTGGCCCTGGGGGCCACAAACAATATATATATCCAAATCCCCAGGGGGGCCGTATTAAATCACCAGGGGGGCCGCAATTGGCCCGCGGGCCGGACTTTGGACATGCCTGGCCTAAGGGATCTATTTATAAAACATTAAATGGACAAATGTAATTTTCCCTGTTATTTTCTGTAATAGATTAACTCTGATGATTGTCTAAAATTTGGTATTTTCTCATTAGGGTATTTCAGAAAACTATACTGCATTTTAGCCACTAGAGCCCCGGCCTGTACTTTTTGGTCTCTACTGAATTTGGGCCTAGCTTTGCTATTTAAAATTGTCTTGCCTCTAGCCAATCTTACACTGCTGTGTCATTAGTAATCTCCTAACTCTTGTAGTAAAATCTTGCCTATCCTCATTTTCTCCTCTACATTTCAGAAAATTCTCCTTTCATTTTTCACCGCTTTATCATCTGCAGTCTCTGAATCCTTAATGAAAGTTTGATACAAATTAACCAGAGACAGGGCAGTTTTACATGAGTGAGAACAGGTACATGCTTGACCAACTACTGGCCCAGTTTTTATCTGCTGGTCAAAGTGGTACCAGGGGCTAACTGACAACTCATGGGGCCCCCGGGCAATAGAAGATTATGGGGCCCCCGGGCCTTCAGATGGACACCATGCCAGGAGGCAGTGCAGAGGCGGGGCAGCTAAAATCTCGAGATTTTCACATCAAAAGCATGTCGGTTTCGGACATATCAGGGACAGATGTAAAAAAAAACACAGATTTTTACATACTGTCCCTGGTTTTACTGAGCCTGGCAACCCTGATGGGGCCCCCTAGTGGCATGGGGCCCTCGGGCAGTGCCCGAGTGACTCAATGGTCAGTCCGCCTCTGAGTGCTACTATTACTACTTAATGAAAAAAACACATGCCACTGCTAAAACAACCTCGAAAAAAAAGTCAGAAAATGGCTAGAACCTTTTAAGAGACTTCAATCCCATAGACATCAATAGAATTTGCCACAAAGTTTGGGTTTGCTGCAATTCAAACAGGATTTGCTAAACCCATGACAAATTGAACCAGGACAGATTTACCCATCCCTAGAGGGTGATCATGCTCAACAATTGGGCTCAGAGAGACCATACCTTAGTAGATGTGCAATTGTACAAGAGCCATCATCACCTTTATGGCTCTTTGGGTGGCCATGGTATAATCAGATGACCATCAGACTAAAGCTGGCCATACATCCATACAATTTTCTTATTCAATTTCCATTAGATTTACCTTCAACTGTGTAGTACAAGGGCCTGCCTGATTGCATACAAATTGAAAGTGTTTAGATTTGACCTCGTATTATATGGTTTTGATAAATCTAAAGGAAATCTATAGAAGAAAATTGTATAATGTATGGCCAGCCTAAGGCAGGACATACACAGTGCAAATTTCTTTCCTGCAACCACGGGTTGCAGGAAAGAAATTTGCCCAATTCCCCCATCAACACAGACAGTGCTAACAGGGGAATCAGCAATCACAATCCCTGCTGGGAGAAGACTGATTGCTAGTGGCTATAGCAAAAAAAAAAGCTCATATGAATAATTACTAAACCGCATGTTTTTAAGCAAGTTCTTTTTAAATCCCGCGATAACTTGCGGCAGACCTCCGCAATGTCTCCTGGGAACAATGACAAAAGCTCCCAGGAGACATTGAGGCAACGAGGAAGTGACGGAATACTCGCACACTACACGATGAATCCACATACAGGAAGCGGCCAGTAACATAAAGGATTACTAAGGTTCGCCTTCCCCTGACAGTGACTTGAGCTGGGGATCGCCGCTTAGTGAAGGATTGGCTCGGGCAGCTCGGCTGCTCTAGTCCTGCAAAGGGAACTGCGTTCCTGTTGTGAAAAAAGTGCAGGGACTCCGTTCCCACGCGTTCCCGCAGGACTTGAGCCCTGCATATACACATAAACCTGAATGAGACAGCTTAATGATTATTATTAGGGTTGTCCCGATACCACTTTTTTAGGACTGAGTACAAGTACCGATACTTTTTTTCAAGTAGTCGCCGATACCGAATACCGATACTTTTTTTTAAATGTGTCCCCAAATGCAGCCATTGTCTCCCCCATATCCAGCCATTGTCCCCCCCATATACAGCCATTGTCCCCCCACATATATGCAGCCATTGTCTCCCCCATATCCAGCCATTTTCCCCCATATGCAGCCATGTCCCCCATATGCAGCCATTGTCTCCCCCATATCCAGCCATTGTCTCCCCCATATCCAGCCATTCTCTCCCCCATATCCAGCCATTGTCCCCCCCATATACAGCCATTGTCCCCCCCATATACAGCCATTGTCCCCCCCATATACAGCCATTGTCCCCCATATGCAGCCATTGTCTCCCCCATATACAGCCATTGTCCCCCATATGCAGCCTTCGTCTCCCCCCATATCCAGCCATTGTCCCCCATATGCAGCCATCGTCTCCCCCATATAGAGCCATTGTCTCCCATATGCAGCCATTGTCTCCCCCATATCCAGCCATTGTCCCCCATATGCAGCCATTGTCTCCCCCATATCCAGCCATTGTCTCCCCCATATCCAGCCATTGTCTCCCCCATATGCAGCCATTGTCCCCCATATGCAGCCATTGTCTCCCCCATATACAGCCATTGTCCCCCATATGCAGCCATCGTCTCCCCCCATATCCAGCCATTGTCCCCCATATGCAGCCATCGTCTCCCCAATATACAGCCATTGTCTCCCATATGCAGCCAATGTCTCCCCCATATCCAGCCATTGTCTCCCCCATATCCAGCCATTGTCCCCCCCATATACAGCCATCGCCCCCCCCATATGCAGCCATCGTCTCCCCCATATCCAGCGATGTCCCCCTTACCTGTGTCCCGCTGCCGCCGAGCGCCGACTGGTAATACGCGCGGGAACATAACATCTAAAGCTGTAATGATTCGCGCTACGTATAGACACTCCCCCTTGCTCGGGATTGGACAGTTCACCCGAGCAAGGGGGAGTGTCTATGCGCGATGCGAATCATTACAGCTATTCAAAGCTGTAATGTTCCCGGCGTATTACACAGTCGGCGGCAGCGGGGATGCGGCGAATGGCGGCGGATCGCGGCGGATTGCGGCTTCGGTGGCGGCGGCGGGAGGCGACGGGGGGTGGCAAGTATTCTATTTGTGTATCGGGGCGGGGTATCGGCGTCTGAGTACCGCCGAAAAAACTCGGAATCGGTCCCGATACCGATACTAGTATCGGTATCGGGACAACCCTAATTATTATGATTGATTATGATTGATTATGATTGATCCAATGATGCATCTGTCCCCCGTCGGCTCTGTAGTGAGAACTAATCAATTAAACACCGCTGATCACTCAGTTCTTCCCTTCCAGCCTGAGAAGAGAGCTGAGACTGTAAGTCAGCGGCTCTCTGCTCTCCCCTCCAGTGCTCACTGGAGTACTGGGCTGTGAATGTGGAGGGACGGGATGTCTCAGGCTCTAAGCAGGCCGCTGAGAGGCCAAGCCAGGTGTCAATCCAGACTTTTGAGCAGACACCGACCACATGGTCGAGATCTTTTCAGAGCCTGGACCAGCTCTGCGATGTCAGCCGACAGCAGGCTTCAGCAGAACGAACTGCACTCCTGTAAATCATAGGAGAAGTATGATCAAAATAGTTTTGGCCATACTTCTCCTTTGGGCAGCTCCAAATACACCGAAAATACTGATGTAGAAATGCATCCTATATAAATTGTTTAAATGTAAATGTCTTTCACACAAGTAAAATAAATTTAAAGTGATTGTAAACGGTCAGCTTGTAAAACAACCCATTCAGTTTAAAACAGAAATGAAAGGCAAAAAACATATTTGTATAGATATAAAAAGAAAAAAAAATCATTCTAAACACCTATATTCCTTTTTTTTTTATAAGTGATCACATTCCCTCTGTTCTCAGCTGCATAAGAGCTGGGGGGGGCCGAGAGAAGCAGCAGCACACTGAGCTTCCCAGTGAATGGCTATGCAGTGAGGGCGTGTCAGGAGAGGTCTGATCATTGAAGGAGAGTACACTGAGTTCCCAGCATAGCTAGAGAACTGATCTTGGTGTGCTCTCCTGCTTAGTGTGGTCAGTTTTTAATACGGAAGCAGGGGGACTAGCAGGAACACCGGGGATTTCACATAAAGGAAGAGGAGACTTTCTCATACAAGTACATGGTACAGCAGGCACTTATCAGGAATATGAAGTGTTGGGGTAACAAACGCTTTATTATACCAAGGGTGCTTAAACAAAACCTTTATAGTTTCCCTTTAAACTGTATTATGGCACAAAAATATAATTTCTATTCTATAAATACTAGTTATTGTATCATAACCAATCAAATAGTAATACTTGCCATTCATGTTTAGGAAACCACTACTATTCCGTATGTGTAATGAATGACTTTAGTTACATCTGCAGTCATTTAGTCATTTTTGTGTTTACATATAAACTTGTTTGTGACAAAAGTTTCAAATCGTACTATGTTTAGACAACAATGCTGAAAGACCAGGAAACTGGTAAGTCATGAAAGTCCACAGTTATGACATTCATGTAGAGATAAACAAATCTGTTCCAAGAGAATTTTTTGATTTTCTTTTTTATTGCGCTGAAAATAGTAGTCATTTAAAAAGAGTCAATCTACCCAAAACTCACATTTAAGATTTATGTAGCTGCTACAAATCCAACGTCTAAAAGTCCTTTATCTGTCTCCAGATCTTCAGTGGCTAAGTCTTGACATACCTTAAGGAGCTAGGACATGAAAGATACATCCTGCAAGATTTTGGTAGAATCTTCCTGGGCATACCTAGTACACCCTAGGGCAGTGATGGCAAACCTTGGCAACCCAGATGTTTTGGAACTACATTTCTCATGATGCTAAACTACAATGTAGAGTGCATGAGCATCATGGCAAATGTAGTTCCAAAACATCAGGGGTGCCAAGGTTCGCTATCACTGCCCTAGGGTGTCCGTTCCACTGTTCGTCCAATAGGGATGTCTGTGCCTTCAGCCAATCAGGTTATGGGTATTAGACCCACGCTCCCTGATTGGCGGAGAGGTAGTTCAGTGTTAGCAAAGAAAATATTCATTTGCTTTGCTAACATACCTGGGTGGGCTTGTAGCACATTGCCAGGGCCGTCTTAATAGCATCATGGGCCCCTGGGCAAAGTAATGCTCTGGGGCCCCTACAATAATGACAGTGCAGGTAAACAGACATTAAGTAGGTATGAGGCAGATTGCCTCCCCTTTGCATCTATCACTCTTGTTGCCATCATGGGGCCCCCAATTTCAGGGCAGTGTGGGCTCAAGGACCAGCTGCTTTGGGAAATGTGCAGGGGCCCCCCATGCAGAAGTGCCCAGGTGTGCCCTCTCATTAAGACAGCCCTGCGCATTGCTATACACCACGAGTCCTTCTTTTTTGAAGATTATTAGAGCCTGTGGCTCCAATTAGGTGCTTCCAAAATTACCCATTCCACTGGAATTCAGGCACCCGGCATCTGAATGGGGCCGGGCGCCTGAAAAGGGGGTGGCTACAGTGGCCAAGGATAGATTCATACAATGCATGAATCTATCTATTTTACATATGGGGGGGGGGGCTGTGGAGAGAGGGGACAGCGCCCGTGCGGCCATATGGCTGCACCGCTACTGATTGCCAGAGTATGCAGAAAACTCTCACCTGCTTTGTATGTATCACTTACTCGCCATCTTCATATTGCTTTAGAACAGGGGTTGACAACCTTAAAGAGGTGGAGATCTTCCCAAACATCATGGGAGAAGTCAAAGATCACAGGCACAGTGTCGCCTCCCCACACCAGTTTTAAACCTGTAATTGCCGTATTATTGGGTCGCAATTGCATGCATTGCATGGAAACCATGGGTTTTAATCAAGTGATCACTTTTTAGAGGAGCAGCAATGATTGCTGCACTTGTAAATGAGCCCTTAGTTGCTTCGGCTATTATCAAGACAAACAATTCCAGAGAAGTTCCAGCTGCCTAAAACATACCATTACAGAGACTATGGGCCGGATTCAGAAACAAGATACGACGGTGTATCTCCTGATACGCCGTCATATCTCTGAGTCCGGCCGGTCGTATCTATGCGCCTGATTCAGAGAATCAGTTACGCATAGATATCCCTAAGATCCGACTGGTGTAAGTGTCTTACACCGTCGTATCTTAGGCTGCATATTCACGCTGGCCGCTAGGTGGCGCTTCCGTATAGTTACGCAAGGAATATGCAAATTAGTTATTTATGCCGATTCAGAAACGAACGACCACCCGGCGTTTTTTTTTACGTCGTTTGCGTTAGGCTTTTTCTGGCGTAAAGTTACCCATGCTATATGAGGGGTATGTGCGGCGTATCCTATGTTAAGTATGGCCATCGTTCCCGCGTCAAATTTTGTTACGTCGTTTGCGTAAGTCGTTCGCGAATAGGACTGGACGTAATTTACGTTCACGTCGAAAGCAATGACGTTTTGCGGCGGATTTTCAAACATGCGCACTAGGATTTTTTCACGAACGGCGCATGCGCCGTTCACAAAAAACATCAAGTACGCGGGGTCTAGTCAAATTTAAATAAAACACGCCCCCAACATCCCCATTTGAATTAGGCGGGCCTACGCCGGCCCACATACGTTACGTCGCCGTAACTTAGGGCGCAAGTTCTTTCTGAATACGGAACTTGCGGCCAAAGTTACAGCGGCGTAACGTATCTTAGATACGTTACGCCGGGCGGATAGATACACCATTGTATCTGAATCCGGCCCAATGCATTTAGGGTACATAATGTAGATATACTGCAAAAAAAAGTGTATATAGATATATATAGCTATAACTCTATATTTATATATATCAATATATTTTCATTTATATATATATATGGGCGTGAGCCATGCTAATGAGGCGTGACCCCATGTAAATGATGGACTGAGCGTCATAAAGATACGAATAACATACGGCGCATGCGCCGTCCTGTGGACGCAACCTAGTGCGCATGCGCAGAATCACGTCGGAACTACTCCCTAAGATACGACGGATCACTGCCTACGACGTGAACGTAACCTACGCCCAGCCCTATTTACGTACTACTACGTAAACGACGTAAAATACGACGGCTGTTCCCTGGTCCATACCTTTGCTTGAGTTGCGCCTCATAGATGGAGAATAACTATACGCCGGACGTAAGCCTTACGCAAACCGCGTATATTATGCGCCGGGCGCAACTACATTCGTGAATCGACGTATCTCCTTCATTTGCATATTTGCAATCAGGCGGCCAGCATAAATATGCGCCCACGATACGCCGGGGTAGTAAAGTTACGTCGGTCGGATGAAGCCTATTTTCAGGCGTATCTAGTTCTGTGGGCACGGCGCACAGATACGACGGCGCATAGTTACACTTACACGGCATATATCGAGATACGTCAGCGTAAGTGCTTTGTGAATCCGGGCCATTGTGTGCACAGCTGAAGGATGAAGTCATTCTCTCAGAAGTGTCAAGCCCTGTACACACGATCGGTATCGGACAAACCGATCGTGTGTGGGCCCCATCGGTTTGTTTTCCGTTTTCCATTGGTGAAAAAAAAATAGAACGTTTTACATTTTTCCTATGTTTAAAAAAACGATAGAAAAAAAAGATCGTCTGTGTGGAAGTCCATCGGACAAAAATCCATGCGTGCTCAGAATCAAGTCGACGCATGCTCGGAAGCATTGAACCTTATTTTTCTCAGCAGGTCGTAGTGTTTTACGTCACTGTGTTTTGGCACGGTCGGATTTTTGACTGATGGTGTGTAGGCAAGACTGATGAAAGTCAGCTTCATCGGATATCTGACGAAAAAATCCATCGGATTAGATTCCATCAGATATCCGATCGTGTGTACGAGGCTTAACTCACCCTGCTGCCCACTCCCAAAGATTAATAGGCTGATGATTTACTGGTAGGAGGGTGGGGTAGGGTGAGCTGGGCTACTGCTATGAAATTTAATGATGAATTACTCCACAATACTTGCAGCTACAATGAGGGCTTATTTTAAAGCTTGTTAACTGTTTCATGAGAATATGTAAATACTTGAAAACCCATAGCCTGGCCACGGGTTCACTTTAAAAATGGATTCTTCTTTCCGGAATCCTGTTAGGATTAGCAAAGCTGATAAAAGACAAATGTTCAACAAATAAAAAATTCCCAAGACAGTGCCAAAGGGAAGTAAAATTGTTTTCTTTAACATGGAGAAGGCGGGTGCCGGGAAAACAATGGCTATTATATTACATCATATGCCGTAATTACATTTTATTAAATGTTGCTGTCAAAGAAAGGGTTGACAGCCAAGCTAACTGTTTGTTTCATAATATTTAAAATAATAAATGATGTTAATCCCAAAACACCATGGGATAAAAATGTCTGTAAATAGCACTCATCTGTATTTTTGTCTGGAAAATTACAAATTTAGATATCTGGAACAGGTGTAGAAAACAAGTTGTTCCACTTTTGCCCTAAGATGACCTTATATGTAAACACATTGCTTGTCATATAGATCAGCCTGAAATTCTAACATGCCAATCTAAATTCTAAAACAGAGAGCATCGACTTAATATGCAATACTATGGACCAGATTCACAGAGCAGATACGACGGCGTATCTCCTGATACGCCGTTGTATCTGTTGTTCTATCTATGCGACTGATTCATAGAATCAGTTACGCATAGATAGCCCTTAGATCCAACAGGTGTAATTGTTTTACACTGTCGGATCTTAAGATGCAATACCGCGTCCGCCGCTGGGGGGAGTTCGCGTCGTAAACCAGCGTCGGGTATGCAAATTAGGAGTTACGGCAATTCCCGATGGTTTTTCGCGTTCGCTACGTCGCCGCTAGTCTAGTTTCCCGTCGCAAAAGTTTTTTTGGTGCCTTAACTTTACACAGCAATCGTATTGCTGTATAAAGTATGGCCGTCGTTCCCGCGTCGAAATTAAAAAAATAACGTCGTTTGCGTAAGCCGTCCGGGAATACGGAATTACGCTACGCGTGTCGCCGTTCGAAAAAATTACGTCACTTCGCACAAAGCACGGCGGGAGTTCGGAAACGGAGAATGCCCGGTAGGTCCGGCGCGGGAGCGCGCCTAATTTAAATGGCACACGCCCATTTAAATTGGCCCGCCTTGCGCCGGAGGCCGCCGGCGTAGGTTTTCATCGCAAGTGCTTGGTGAATCAGGCACTTGCGATGAAAAATTGCGGCGGTGTAACGTATCTACGATACATTACGCCGCCGCTCATCTACGTGAATCTGGCCCTATAGTCACTGGCCAAGTGATGGAAAAGACTGATTAAGGATATAGTAAAGAATACGGGCCAGATTCTTGTAGATCGCCGCATCTTTGCCGCGGCGTAACGTATCTCATTTACGTTACGCCGCCACAATTTTTACGGGCAAGTGCTTGATTCACAAAGCACTTGCCTGTAAAGTTGCGGCGGCGTAGTGTAAATCCTCCGGCGCAAGCCCGCCTAATTCAAATGATCCGGGTAGGGGGCGTGGATCATTTAAATTAGGCGCTTTCCCACGCCGAACGTACTTCGCATGCGCCCTCCCTAAAATTTCCCGACGTGCATTGCGCTAAATGACGTCGCAAGGACATCATTGGTTTCAACGTTAACGTAAATGGCGTCCAGCCCCATTCACGGACGAGTTACGCAAACAACGTAAAATTTTCAAATTTCGACGCAGGAACTACGGCCATACTTAACATTGGATACGCCACCTAGGGGGCATGTTTATCTTTACGCCGCGTATCTCTTACGGAAACGGCGTAAATTTACTGCGACGGGCAAGCGTACGTTCGTGAATCGGCGTAACGACTCATTTGCATATTCTACGCCGACCGCAATGGAAGCGCCACCTAGCGGCCAGCGTAAATATTGCACCCTAAGATACGACGGCGCAGGCCGTCGTTTCTTAGGCATGTTTAAGTGTATCTCAGTTTGAGCATACACTTAAACATACAACGGGCTTAGATTCAGAGTTACGTCGGCGTATCTGCTGATACGCCGGTGTAACTCTTTGAGAATCTGGCCCTACCTGTAGTCCTTAGGAGAGTCTGAGGTTCCTCAGTAACAAAATGCAGAGGAAGGCATAGGCCAGGACTATCGACAGACAGTAGCATACTCCAGGGACATGCAGAGCTCAGGGCAGGCAGCAAACAATAAGCGTTCTCCAGAAATAGGCAGCAGTCAGTAAGGCAGGCCATACACGGTTCGAATCTCGGCTGGTTCCTGCTGAACCGGCTGAGATTCGAACCGTGTATGGGCAGGCTGAATGTACCAAATTGATGTTGAGTTTTACCTGCATTTATCGCTAGCAGCTGCTATAGCCAGTAGCAATATTCACTGTCTTCTCCTGGTGGGGATGGCTTCCCCCGCCCTCATCTGTTGGGAGAAAACAATGGCCGTGTAGGAGGGATTCCCGCATCAACACTGTCTGTGTTGATGAGGGAATCAAGTAAATTTCTTTCCTGCAACGCGTGGCAAAGGTCACAGCAGGCAGCAGACAATTACCTTGACACACAAAGGTCAGGGCAGGTAGCAGACACTAGGTTAATGCAGAGACAGTCAACCATATTTAAACTTAGTATCAGAGTAAGGCTCCATTCACACTTGTATGACTCCAAAGTAGCGCCAACTTTGGAGTGCAACTTTGATACAACTTTGACACAAGTTTGGATGGGTGCAACTTGGATACAACTTTGGTCCAGTGATAATGGATCCAGAGGTTTACTTTCTTGTAGAACTGTGGCCAGGCTACAGGCATTCAAATGTATACATATTCATAACCCACAGCTAATACCGTATTTATCGGGGTATAGCGCGCTCCCGCGTATAGCGCGCACCCCTAAACTTGACCCGGATTCCTGTGAAAAAAAGATTTTTTGTACTTACAGTTTTGGTGTCTTCCGCGGCGGCCATCGGCGGCCTCGTCGGGTCCGGCGTCCGTCTGCGGCTTCGGGTGTCCTCTTCGTCGGGTCCGGCGTCCTTCTGCGGCGTCCTCCCCGCTCGTTTCCCGCGCCGAGTTTGAATACTGCGCCGACATATACTGAGCGCAGTACACTCGTGTATCGTCGGGCAGGCTCGGCTACTCTCGTGCTGATGTCCTGTACATCCAGGACGTCAGCACGAGAGGCGCCGAAACTGCCCGAAGATACACGAGTGTACTGCGCTCGGTATATGCCGGCGCAGTATTCAAATTCAGCGCGGGAAAGCGGGTATCGGCGTATACCGCGCACCCCCGATTTTGCCCTGATTTTCAGGGCAAAATAGTGCGCGGTATACGCCGATAAATACGGTAAGTATTAAAGCAAGCCCTTTAATGCCTTTGTAGCAGCAGGCAAAAATGAACAAATCATCCTCAAAATTTGCAAGAGAAACACTAACACTAACACTCAGCGGTCATTAAATGGAGGCCCGCGGTCTGAGTATGGACCGGGCAACACTCCTGCCCGAATCACTAGGCCGCCAGTGTAGTACCAAGTGTCAGCAGTCACTGATTTGCTGGGCCTGCGGGTTTCCCAGCAACCAGTGGCGTTGCGTGTGTGTGCCTCTCTCAGCTCTCACTCCCGGCTGGGCCGTGAGTTGGGGGCATGACGTCAGGTGCACACCCTGCCCCCTGCTGCTCACAGCTCCCGACTCCTGGCTCTCATGCCTTGCAGGGTATATCTCGCAGCTTCCATCCCCTGCAGCTTGCCAATTGTGCTGACTCCTGCAACAAGGTATGTGGGGCACATTTTATTCTGGTGATCGCTGATGGGCATATTTTTTAATGTACACACTGATGGGCATATTTTTTTAATGTGCACACTGATGAGCATATTTTGTTGTGCCCATCAGCATGACCCTTTATATAAAATGTGCCCATCAGATTGACCCTTAACATAAAATGTGCCCATCAGATTGACCCGTAACATAAAATGTGCCCATCAGAGTGCCCCTTGATATAAAATTTGACCATCAGCATGCTACTTATTTTATGTTAAGGGGCACTCTGATGGGCATATTTTATTTTAAGGGGCAATCAGTGTTGCTCTTAAAATACAATGTGTTCATCAGCGTGCCCCTTCACATAAAATGTGCCCATTAGCGTGCTCTTAAACTAAAATGTGTCCATCAGCGTGCCCCTTCATATAAAATGTGCCAATCAGCGTGTCCCTTCACACAAAATGTGTAACTGGGAAGACCAATGTGCTGTTGTTTCTCCTCCCCCAGCTCTCTGAGCTCATTATGCAGCTGAGAACAGAGGATATGTGAAAAAAAGGCATTTATGATGTTTTTTTCTATCTATAAACAAATGTTTTGCCTTTCATCAGTGTGCCCCTTTAACATAAATTGTGCCCATCAGAATGCCCCTTAACATAAAATGTGCCCATCAGAATGCCCCTTATTTTATGTTAAGGTTCACTCCGATGAGTCCATTGTATGTTAAGGGGCACATTTTTTGTTAAGTGGCACTCTGATGGGCACAACAAAATGTGCACATCAGCATAAAACAGAGAAACAGCAGTACATTGGTCTTCCCAGTTAATGGTTGTGCAGGGAGGGGGGGGGGCATGTCAAGACAAGTCTGATCATTGGAGGAGAGCTGGCTGAGTTCTCAGCACTGATAGAGCAACATATTCTTTAATAGAACTAGGGATGCAGAGATAAGGAGTAAAACATATATGGGCGTCCGCTGAAATTTTTTCAGGGGGGGGGGGGGGCGCTTCCACAGTGGTGATACACATTTAACCCTTTCTTCAAACGCTAGCAGGGGTTAAAAGCGCCCCGCTAGCGGCCGAATAGCGCAGCTAAAACAATATTATAGTGGCACTTTTTAGGGGCGCTTTACCGATAACGCGGCCAGTTGGCAGTGTGAAATAGCTCTTGAGATAATTCAGCTTCACTCCATGCCCATATAAATATAGCCTAGAGAATGTACAGACCCCCCTTCAGCACAGACCCCCCCTACAACACAGACCCCTCCATTCAGCACACACACCCCATTCTGCACAGACCCCTCCATTCAGCACAGATGGACCCCCCCTTCAGCACAGACCTCCCCATTCTGCACAGACCCCTCCATTCAGCACAGATGGACCCTACCTTCAGCACAGCCCCCCCATTTCGCACAGACCCCTCCATTCAGCACAGACACCCCCTTCAGCACAGATGGACCCCCATTCAGCACAAACCCTCCCTTCAGCACAGACGGACCCCCCCCCATCCCATTCAGTACCTCAGATCAGCCATCAGCATGGCCGGGTCACAGGCTCACAGCAGGTTCCCTCCCCCTGTGTATACATAAACACTGGAGGGGGAGGCGGCTTCACTCTGCTCGCTGTGTCTGTGTGACATCCGGCCCGGGACCGCTCAGACAACCCGTGGCCGCAAGACTCTTCAACACCTTCTCGATTTTCCAGGGGGGGTCAATTGCCCCCCCTTGCCCTATGAAGCGGACGCTCATGAAAACATACCCTACTCTTCGGACCTGTAGGCTCCCTCCATCCATGTGACTTACTAGCTTCCTTACTAAGGTGTTCCTGGTTGTGATCACACATCTGCCTTCTCCACATACAATGTAGGGTTAAAAGCCTGCATGTTGTACATGAGGATGCAGAGGGACAACCTATATAAGGTAAGTATTATAGCCTCTTCTGCCTCCTTAAAACAAATGGGCATTTTAACCTTGCTGTGCAGGGTGTGGGGGACTGCCAGTGTTTTTTTTATCCCAGAGTTGGATTTTTGATTTATTGTGTATGTGTATTACACTTCATGTTATTATATGAGTTTAGGAACCGCTATTGACCTGGTAAACATGTCATTTACTTTTAAATGTTAGTTGTGTATGTATTTGTTGTTTGAATATTGGTAATCTTTTGAGATAAGCTAAGCGGTTAATATACACAGGTCAGTTGCACAACAATTTGCTTTGCCATAGTTCATCAGCAATCTTTATTAGCAGTTTTTACATTATCAAGGCCTGCCAATTCATTTGTGCAGATGGCAAGGTATCATATAACTCAGGTATGGTTAGATTTTCTCTAAGATCAGTATTTAATATGTAGATGGAAAATCACAGTTAAAGTGTTTCACAACCCCAAAACAAAACATAAATATATGAACCCCCAAGAAGATGCTGGTGAATTTGGTCCTTATGTCCCCCTTTGGGGTGCACACAGACACAGCGCATTTTTTTCATTCTTCCACTGGCTCAGAAAACTAGGGCTTCTTTTATGTTTTTTTTTGTTTATTTTTGAACAATGAACTTGGATAGGGGTAGGGAGCATGGGATACCCCTATGAACTGCAACTGAACAGTTTAAGGACTCCTCAACTTTTGACTGCACTTCTGGCTGCACTGCTGCACACTGAATGTCCCACAGGATTTCTAATGCTGATGGGGACTTGTACTCCCTCAGCAGGTGAAACGCGGCACACGGTCACTTCCCTTTCGGCATTGGCGTTCATTTACTCACTTAGCCACAGGATCACCAGTTGCCTCCTGCCGATATCCACAGGGTCTTCTTAGTGAGGCAGATGTAGACTTACCACACCAAGGTACAGTTGGACTCTTTCACACCAACTTCCTCCTGGCTCTCTCCAGTGAGCTTCCTCCTAACCCAACTTTATTTCTGGACAATGGATCTGTGAACAGGCACCCCACTAAGCCTAGCTGGGAACTCAATGGGGTAGATTCACAAAGAGTTAGGCCGGCTTATCTACAGATAAGCCGACCTAACTCTGAATCTAAGCCGGCCTATGTTTAAGTGTATTCTCTAACAGAGATACACTTAAACATACCTAAGATAGGCTGGCTTGCGTCATTCTATCTTAGGCTGCAATGTTTCTTTTGGCCGCTAAATGGCGCTGCCATTGCGGCCGGCCTAGATTATGTAAATGAGGGTCTACGCCGATTCCCGACGATTTACGAGCGTACGCCGGGCCTACACCGTCGAGTTACGTCGTTTCCGTACGCGATAGGCCGCCTAAAGTTATTCCACCTATGAGGTGGAATAACAATGTTAAGTATGGCCACCGTTCCCGCCGCGAGGTTCGAATTTTTTACGTCGTTTGCGCAAGTCGTCCGCGAATCGGGATTTACGTCGTTTACGTACGCGTCGAAATCAATAGGCCCGTACGGCCTACTTAGCCGCAATGCGCACTGGGAAATGTAGTCGCCCGGCGCATGCGCAGTGT
The DNA here is from genome assembly GCF_905171775.1 of Rana temporaria. NCBI lineage: Eukaryota > Metazoa > Chordata > Amphibia > Anura > Ranidae > Rana > Rana temporaria. The sequence goes on along the minus strand of NC_053489.1, from coordinate 400,281,105 downwards.
AAAAAACGTCAAAAAACGTGAGGTCAAGCCTTATTTCAATAATACACGCCCCCTCCCAGTCATTTGAATTAGGCGCGCTTACGCCCGCTCGTTTTAGGCTACGCCGCCTAAAATTTGAAGGTAAGAGGTTTGAGAATCACTTTTAACCTAAATAATTTAAGGCGGTGTAGCCTAAAAATAGTAGGCTAGGCCGTCCTAATTTTAGGCGCCCGTACGTGAATCTACCCCAATGTCTCTTCAAAGCTTTCCTAAAGTTCCTATACCAGGAGGCAGAGCCCCTGCACAGAGGTTTCCTCCTGCAGGAATGGACCCAGGAACACTGCAGTCTGCTGCACAGACCTCAGTCTATTTATGGGCTCTCCCTCCACCTTCTGTGCACAACTCCCAGGGATTGCCTTGAGTCCCATACATTTTCAGGCTGCCTGTTCTGCTCTTTCTCCCACTATACTTCTAGAATCCTCTTTAAGACAGGGGAAGCAGCACAACACCAGCCTGTGAAACACTGAGCAACCCTAAATAATCAACCCCTGCTCCACTGAGTACAGGGGAGTCTAACTAAATCTACCTAGCAGCCCAGCTGTAGCAGCTAGCTACAGATGTTATGGTTGCATTCGATTTCTTTTTCCAGACTCTGTTCACTTTTTTTTTATCTTCACACAGTGATCTGCCAGTAGCATGTTCTCTCTCACTGTACTCTATGGAGGAGCAATGTTGTAACCATAGCTTGCTGTTCTGATTTTGATTACAAATATAAACCCCCCTCCTCATTTCCCTTTTGTATGGAGAAAGGGGTTTTTCTAGTTCACAGAAGATAGCTTGTGTAGCAGAATCTCTAACCTCTTCAAGTCTAATGAGAACATTTGAGGCCACAGACCGCTGACATCCTTCAATATGTAGTGGGTTGTGAGGCATAGTGGGTGCAAAGATGGGTAAAGTAATTGGGCGCCAGACACTTCTTGGATGCAAAAGAGGTTTTATTTCTTTAACAGTCCTTTTTATATTTTGTAAGGGAAAGAGGATTAGGGCCAGGACACCCTTAAGTGGTTGCAATTTCGATAGGCAGACTCCAAGACTTCAATAGGAAGACAGCCATACAGGGAAAGGCCCCAGCAAGGTGCCACTTCTGCACATGCATGTTTTCTGTCTCCTATGGCAACAGTATTTAAAAATTCCTAACACAAAGTTCAACAGTTCTCTCAACTTCACTACAATGTCCACTTGTAGCTCTTCAGCCCCTTGAGCTCCTAGTCTCACACTGGACTCTGATTCACTGACTCTGAATCCTGTGAGCTCCTCAAGACTTATGCGGTGGTATCTCCCTCAAGCTTCACCCACGTTTCCCTGCTGGGTCCCTAGCTTGGCACTTCAGATACTCCCCAAGCTTCACCCCTGCAAACCGGCTCGGTCCCTGGCTTGACACACAAGGCTGCTCTGCAAGCGTCACCTCCGCTGGTTGGGTCCCTGACTTGATCACCACCTGAAGTTTCCAGATTCTCCATGTGCCCGTTTGGTGAGAATATTGCTCCAGTACTTGCTTCAGTTACTCACTATGGTCCATGGTAAATATGGTTGGTCCCTTAGTGGCGACAGCTTTCCTTCTACCTCCGACCACGGCAGGTTCTCAGGCCGGCAGAACCGTCACTTTTGGTTGGTGTCAGAGAAGCATATGATAAAGAAACATATTATACTTTGAACACTAGATGGCAGCAAATGTGACAGTGAGAAGCTGTCGGGGAAATCACATGACTTCCTGGCTGCCTATAAAAGCTGAGCAAGAACCAGAGGAATTGCTGGTTTGTCTTTCAGCTTCCTGTGTTCCTGCTTCAGTATCCTGCTATCTTGTGATTACCTGTTGTGACCCGGATTGTTCTTGACCTACTCTGCCTGCTTCCTCTGTTTGACCCCCGGCTTGCCTAAGGACTTCTCTACTCTGCCCGCTTCCTGTGTTTGACCCCCCGGCTTGCCTAAGGACTTCTCTACTCTGCCCACTTCCTGTGTTTGTCCCTCGGCTTGCCTAAGGACTTCTCTACTCTGCCTGCTTCCTGTGTTTGACCCTCGGCCTGCTTAAAGGACTACCTTGCTTGCCTTCTCGTGTTTGGGTCCCAGCCTGGCCTCTCACACCGGATTGGTACCCAGCTGACCACGACACGGTGCTCCAGTTTCCTTCCAGCGGTCACCACTCAAGTCACCTAAACCTGCTGGCGACCCGTGCCTCTCCGTGCCCTCCACCTACTGTATCACCTCCAGGGGTGGAGTGCGCTCAGCTGCAAGGGGAACCGCTCTCAGCATCTTGGCCTCAGTGAGTACTCCTGACAGTTGGACTGCAAGCCGCAGTTCGCAGCCCTCTTACTTCTGGATAGGCCCTCACACAGCCCAGCAGCCAGATGCCCACAGGATAGGTCCAATATCCGGCCCAGCAGCTCGGGGCGCCCGACACACATCCACTCAGATGGCAGACTGGGTGGCACAGAACATAGACCACCCGACTCCATCCGAACACACAGGCTCTCCTAGCAGGCCAAGGGATCCAATAAAACCCCTGCTCATTGGCTGAGATATCCCATATACCCATAACTTGACCTTGAAATGTCCTTCTCACATCTAATGCCACCAAACGCCCGGCCACCTAGTGACAGAAGAGAAAAGTACAACAAGGCCAAACTTAGGGAGAAATCAATGGATCTCTAACAACTATCTACAGTTACTTCTCCTGACAAGGAATTTGGTGAGGAGCACCCTGATTAAACCCCACTTGGAAAGCTAATAATATTATTTGAAATTTAAGTTCAGTATACAGGAGGTTACAAGGATTCTGGATTTCTATCAAACTCAAAAGTTTTTCTTAAAGTGGTTGTAAACCTCATGCCGCAAACACACGATAATTTTTTGGCTTGTAAAAAACAACGTTTTTCAGCCTCTAGAAAAAACAACAGTTTTTTTCAACTTCATCATTAAAACGACGTGGCCCACACACGATCGTAAAAAAATGCTCTAGGAAAGCGCGGTGATGTACAACACGTACGACGGCACTATAAAGGGGAAGTTGCATGCGGATGACGCCACCCTTTGGGCTGCTTTAGCTGATTTTGTGTTAGTGAAAGACGATTCACACTTTTCTGTCTGTTAGGCCCCATGCACACGAGACGCTGGTAAACTCGAGTTCAGAGGCATTTGGGCATTTTTGGGCATTTTTTTCAACTGCCCCTGAACACATTTAATGTTATCCTATGTGTCCATGCACACATTCACGTTTTTTTGCGTTTTAAAGCAGTTGGGTTTTGGCTCGTTTTTTCAGACGCAAAATTTTGGGTTCAGACGCAAACGTTTTTGCGTTTCAAAGCTTTGGGAGGGTCTACAATGTCTTTGTTATGAACGCTGATAGCCGCAAACGCGGTAAAACACAGCTAAATGCGTCAAAACGTCGCGAAATTCGCGGCAAAATGGGCGTTTTAAACGCCGGTTTTTGCCTTTGAAAACTTGAGTTTACATGTGTTTGCATTTGCTTCTCGTGTGCATGGGGCCTAACAGCGTGATGAATGTGCTTACTCCATTACGAACAGTAGTTTTACCAGAACGAGCGCTCCCGTCTCATATCTTGCTTCTGAACATGCATGGGTTTTTCACGTCGTTAAAGCCCACACACGATAATTTTTTACAACCTGAAAATCGACATTGTTTAAAACGTTGTTAAAAAATAGAGCATGTTGGAATTTTTTATTTTGTAATTTTTCAGAACCCATAAAATTATGTGAAGCCCACACACGATCATTTTCAATTACATTTTTAAATAACTTGTTTTTGGGATGCCCGAGTTGAAGTCCTTATAGGACGAAACGCGTCGGGCTTGCTATGCCTATTTCTCATATTGCTTTTATCCTTTTTTATATATTTTGTGATCACTTTTATGTATAGCAGTTTGTCGGTTTTATTATAATAATCTTTTTGATCTGCACCATCTGGAGCATTTTTTCTTTTTCCCTTGCATGTTCTGCTGGACCAACCTACTCACCAAGTATCCTCCTCAAGCGTCACCCACCCCCACTTTCAGGCTGGGTCCCTTGCGTGGCACTCACACATACTCCCCAAGCGTCACCCCACTGGCCTGCCCAGTCCTTGGCTTGGTACACAAGGCTGCTCTGCAAGCGTCACCTACGCTGGCTGGGTCCCTGGCTTGACACCTGCTGAAGTTTTCCAATTCTTCACCGTCCCCGGTTGGTGAGCATACTGCTCTGGTACTTGCTTCAGCTACTCACTGTGGTCCCTGGTGGCGACAGCTTCCCCTCTATCTCCAACCATGACAGGTTTTCCGGCCGGCAGAACCGTCACATCTGGTTGGACTGCAAGCCGCAATCCCAACCCTACGCTGCTCTCTTGCTTCTGGATAGGCCCTCAGACAGCCTAGCAGCCAGATGTCCCCGGGATAGGCCTTAGACTCTGGCCCAGCAGCCCAGGGCAGCACAACACATGTGCATCCAGACAGCCATCCAGGTAGCACAGAACCCAGATCACCTGACCTCACCCAAATACATAGGCTCTCACAGCAGGCCAAGGGACCCAAGAGATCCCTGCCCATTGGCTGAGATACCCCATATATTCCTAATCTGTCCTTGCAATGTCCTTGTCTTATCTAATGCCACCACATACCCGGCCATCTAGTGCCAGAAGAGAGAAGTGCAGCAATTTCAGAATTAGGGTGGAATCAATTGATCTCCTATCAGTTGACCAAGGCAACTATTCCTGGCAGGTAAATTTACTAGCAACCCTGCCTAAACATCAGGGTGCTACATCAAAATGCCTTGATAAGTGGATGTCAGTCTGAGGGAGTTGGAGTGTCCAGGCAAACTGCAGTTGTATGCAGTCCAACCTAGGTAACACTCACATGTGATGCTCCATAATTGAAAGTACTGAAATCCAATGAATGGAAGAGACAGACCAGGGATAGTAAGGCTGGGTGGAATATCTTGCTTAAAGCGGATCTTCAGTCATTTTTTCAACTTTCCATCTTTTAAATCGTATGCCCTTGTTGTCTTAACTTTGGACAGTAAAACATTTTTTTTCTGCCAGTAAATACCTTATACAGTTCACTTCCTGTTTCTTGTCTGGTAAAAAAAAAGCCTAGGGTTATGACATCATGCACAGATCTCTCTCTCACTCTGGTTATAGTTTGCCAGGAAGGGAGGGGGGTAAGTCATAAAAGGGCCAATGAGAGCTGCAGGGCTGCAGAGCTGGAGGTGTGCCTCTGTGTATCTGTGTAAATCCAGGAAGTGAACAAGCAGCAGCTTCAGCTGCCCAGAGTTAAAATGGATGCAGCCAGACCCAGTGGAGGGAGATTTCTGCAGCATATTTGGCAAGTACAGAATCACAGTATATATAAAATAATTTACAAAGTGGTTGGAGAGAAGCTTCAGAATAGCAAAAATCATTTTATTACAAATTATATGAGCAGACGGCAGTTCCTCTTTAACTACTTGAGTAATTTTTCTCCCAACGTCCCCTTTTTTCCATGCTGATGATGTCTCGGTTCCGCACATAATATCTTTTAGCATTTGAAGTTTTTTTTACATATTTTTTCCAGGAAAGATAGAGCGTTAATGTAAAAAAATGTGTATATATATATATATATATATATATATATATATATATATATATATATATATTGTACATTTTCTCACCCCCATATATTTACCCTAAAATGTAATAAAATAAAATAAACAAAGTCTGACTTTTATATAATATAGCAAGCAGATTTGTAAAGGTCAAAGTGAACACAGGGGTTTTAGTTTAACAGAGCTTTATTCTACTTTTTATGCTACATTGTGATGCAGAGGGAATTTTTTTTTTTTTTTGCATAAACTGTGTAACATCAAAATAAGATTAAGATTTACGAGGGTACAAACATCCACTTTATCCAAAACTGGACAAAAATATTTGGCTGCAGTTATACTTCTGAAGAGCTGCTGCAGCAAGGATATAATAACCTTTGCAACCCAAGATGAGCACATATATGTGTTGGTATTTAAATTAAAAAAGAAACTGAGCAAAGCAAGTTATTTGCTGATTTTCTCTGCAGCAGCTTGATTTACTACTATTTTCATGTCCTCATTCGTTTTGGTAGACCTACATAGTCCTCAGTCATTTGACCAGAGCACATGATGTTATGATGTGTAAACAGGTCCCCTCTGTACTATAATGCAAATTCATCAGATAATAGTCATAACATGTTCATAAACACTTAAGAAAAACTTTCCAAATTCTTAATTCTTCATGGACCTTTGTACTGCTACAATACACAAAACGTTGTATGTATGTATTCCTCTGAAGTATTACCTGTTATGTAGGCTGTGTTTTTTCACAGTTGCATAAGGGTAGTTGCTTTAAGTATACACAAACGTGACTTAGAAGTCATGCATTTACAGTGCCAAATATGCAAAGTATGACATTGCAAGGAGAAACATAATACACTATTTTACACTCTCCCAAACATACACATGGGCGTCCCTGGGCAGTGCCTAGGCACCCCAAGTGCATGGGGGCTCCATTATAATCTTGCAATACATACAGTATGCACAATTTACGAGAACAGTCACAGGCTTTTTTCTAATCTGTCCCGATATAGGCATTGTCCCAGGTAGTGTTTTGGAATGAGACAAATGTCTGATGTGAGTATCTGCACCACGGGGACAGCAGCAACCTGCAGTGGGCTAACTCTGCAATCCGGAATAAAATCCCACCCTACCTTACCTTCCTCCAGCAATTCCCGGCGCTCTGCATTTGTTCAGGAAGAATCCCCCGAGGCCGAGCATTTTACAACCACTTCTTGTGTGGGTGGGATGTGTACGGCTCCAATCTATGCTGGCCCTTCTCTCCTCTCCATCTCATGTGAAATAAGCACCTGAGAGCACCAGGAATTGCTGGGAGAAGGTAGAGGGAATGTATTATTCGTGGATTGTATAGCCCAATGACGGCCTGCCAGTATAGGTAAGATCTGTGCCAGCAGCTTCCCTGCGCAGCTTTGCTACTGCCCCCTGTACTGTGTCCATGTGACCCACCCATACTGTGCCCTCCTGTCCCAACAAAACTGTGCTCTACTGCCCCAACCACACTGTGCCCTACTGCCCCAACCACACTGTGCCCTATTGCCCCACCCACACTGTGCACTATTGACCCCCACACTGTGCCCTCTTAACCCACACACACTGTGCTCTCTTGACCCATCCACACTGTGCCCTCTTGACCCACCCACAGTGTGCCCTCTTGACCCACCCACACTGTCCCCCCATGACCCACCCACGCTGTGCCCTACCAACCCCCAAACTTTACCCTCCTCCTTCAACCCACACTATGCCCTACTGACCCCTGTACTGTGCCCGCCTGGCCTACCCACACTATATGCACTACTGACCCCCATATTGTGCCCTCCTAACCCACCCACACCGTGCTCTCTTGGCCCACCCTCACTGTGCCGTACTGATCTCTGTACTTCGCCCTCCTGACCCACCTACCCTGTGTCATCCTGACCCATCCACACTGCAAACTATTAATCCCCATACTGCACCCTCTTGACCCACCTACACTGTGCCCTCCTGACCCCCTGTACTGTGCCATGTTGCGCAATATACTGTGCACTCCTGAGTTCTTTTACTGTGCCCTGTTGCCCCTCCCATAGTGTGCCCTTGTGACTCCCCCATACTGTGCTATGCTGATCCCCCTGTACTGTGTCCTGCTGACCCCCTGTAATTTGCCCTGCTCGAAAGTACTAATAAATATATGTTTCACTCTATATACTAGTTATATTTTAATTCTTGAGAGTAGGTGCATAAATTGTTGAGCTTGGTAGGGGCCACAGTGCATTACTTTGCCCATGGGCCCATGGTCCTATTAAAAAAAATATTCAGTCAAAATTATGTTTTAGCAGTGTCAAGTCATATGTAGAACGTTGTAAAATATTGTTTTGGATAGAACAGAGAGGGCTTAGAATTTTTTTACCAGGTTTTGTTAACTGCCTATCAACAAGATTGAGAAATGGTAAAAAGGGATAGATACAAAATTACAAAAATGTATTTAAATAAATACACCGCAGGTGCATGCCCGCGCATGCACCTGCGGTGTATTTATTTAAATACATTTTTGTAATTTTGTATCAAGGCTAGAGTGGCTGACATGTCAGGCTAGAGCTCCGCTCTGTGAGGAGAGATAACCGCGATATAGAGACAGCCCGTCGGAACCAAAAAGTCACAATTCGTGATACCACAAGCCTGAGAGGTGAGGGGGACATTTTAAAAGCAAAATGGTGTTTGGAGGTGCCCGCAATAAGCAAAAACAGAACCCTAGCAGCAGCGGTCAGCAGGCAAGAGGTACCACAAAAAAAGTGCCAGTCTCCTCAGTAACATTCTCCTCCGAAGAATAAGAGTAAGGCTAAGCTGTCACAACCTGTTATCTCCCCAGAGGATTCTGATACTGAGTTAACCATGTCTCAAACTTCTACACAGGAAACTTTAGTCCCCTCAAGCATTTTAAAACAATTTGAGAACATGCTTCACAAAGCACTAAAATAAACCTCAGAGCAGATTACAAGCAACCTCACAAAGGAAACAAGAGAGTTGGGACACCGCACTGAGGCATTTGAAATGAAAGTGGAGGAAATTGAGAATTATACCCAAGAATACCTGACTGAAATAGATTCCCTAAAGGAAGAAAATGTCACACTTCAAAACAGATTAGAGGATTTTGAGAATCGCGCCAGAAGGTCTAACCTGCGATTCAGAGGAATCCCTGAGTCAGTCTATGGCATTATGTCAGGAATTAAAACCAGGAATACCAATAGAAAGGCTGGAGATGGACAGAGTTCATAGGGCTCTCATGCCCAAAAAAGCAGATGGACCACCAAGAGACATCATAGCTAAATTCCATTTCTACAAAACTAAAGAGCAACTCTTAGATGCAGCAAGAGAAAAGAACAATTTAATATTCCAAGACCACAACTACCAGCTGTTTGCAGACCTCTCTCAATTGACAATAACTAAAAGAAGGGCAATGAAACCCCAATTAATGGAGCTTAAACACCACAACATTAAATACCAATGGGGATTCCCATTCTCCCAGCGATTCACACATGAAGGAACCAGATTCTCATGCAGAACACCTGAAAAACTTCAGCAAGCACTTCTAGACCTCAAGCTGACTGAAGAGACCCCTGCAAACACTACCTCACGCAGAAGAACAGCCTCAGCTCCCTCCCTCAGAAATTCTTCCCAATCTGAGCACAGAAATGGCAATTCTCATTCCCACAAAAGAGGTTGATTCGCATCTTCACCCCAAGGTCAAGAAGATACCATGGACTGACTGACCACTCTTGAAACATTCACCCCACAATTTCTGCTTAGGCAGCACCCTCTGGGAAATAAGTACCACAGTTGAAATACCGCCTTTTTTTCTTACTAAAAAGCCTAACTTTTTTTTTGGCTTCCTGATGACTGATCCAAATATGGAATTCAGTCGTTTTTTGTTTTTTTTTCCTCTTTTGATTAGATGGTTTTTTTTTCTCATTTTTCTAATTTTTTTGATTTTTCATCTTAAATTATTATTACTTCATGGTTATATTTGGACTTGAAGGAACAATTTAATAATTTAACAATGTAACATGTTAATTTTTTTCCCATAATGTTACAGACAGTACTGCAGCAAGTTAATGTTGTAGTTAAGAATACTGTTTAAACTTTGTCATTTCCCCCTCTAGAATCCCTTTAGTTACTATGGATACCTACTTTAGGTACACCCACATGAAATTATTAGTTTGCCAATAGGGTTGTGAACTGTTCTACCATTATTTAAATATTGTGATTTACAGTATTTTTCTGCACAATATTGTGATATCTTAGGCACCATGGACTAGATTCCACTTGGGATATGGTCCCATACATAGTAATAGTATTTTCAAAAAGCTAGTATTCTAGAGACAGTATCTAGAAATTGTTGCATTTTTTTCCCTCCCTTTTTCTGATAGTTTTATTACATATATTCAGGAATATAATAGATTTAGTTAGGGCGATCAACCATACATCCTTGTGATGTATACCCTTTATTATTTAGCTCTCCAGCACACAGAAAACCCATGCGCCTCACCTTGCTTTCCTCAGATCCCCGCAATAATATGTGGGGGTTCGACGAGAGCACCCTGTCCCCTGATGGGGGTTTTACCCCTCAGCACGGGCAAATCTCAAATATTTGTATTTTTTTATTGTTTTCAGATGTCTTATAATTTTTTCCGTTTTTTATTTATTTTCTGAGTTTGCTAGCTCTGCATCCCCTTACCCTCTATTTTTTCTTCCGTCCGCGAGGGTTGGGCTGAGAAGTCGCCACGTCAGCACAACCGGTAAGAGTAGCTTGTTGATTTGGTTACCATGGCTCCGTTAAATATGTTATCCTTAAATGTGCAAGGACTTAATGTGCCCCAGAAACATACAAAAGCCTTCAGATGATTTCAGGCCAAGAAGGCACACATGGTATGTTTACAAGAGACGCATTTTACCCCAAATTCAACTCCTACATTTTTCAATGTGTCCTATCCACAGGTTTACACAGCTTCGGCTTCTACTAAAAAGAGGGGCACTCTAATAGCATTTCATCGTGCAATACCATTCTCACTTCATTCTGAAATAGAAGACCCAGAAGGCAGATACCTAATATTAACAGGTTATGTTATGGACACGGCTGAGACTGTGGTCTCTTATAATGCGCCTAATTGCAACCCTGTCCCTTTTTTGTCACATCTTTTTCAAAGATTATGTTGGATTATATCTGGAGATACGCCGGCGTAACTTCTTTGAGAATCCGGGCCCAAGAGTCTACTTCAGCTGTTACAGACAGTTGACCTTACAGGAAAGGGAGAAATATATCTGGTCACAGCTGATGTATCCTCCCTGTATACTATTATCCAGCACGATGACGCACTCTTGGCCTTGAATTGGGCACTGTGTCAGCGTGATTACATCCCCCATAACCAGAAGTTGTTCATAAGGAATGCCCTAGATTTCTGTGCTGGACATAATTTCTTCTGGTATAATGGTGACTATTACTCCCAGTGCAGAGTTGTTGCTATGGGGGCCAAGTTTGCCCCTAGTATAGCAAACCTCTTCATGGGGGAATGGGAGGACAAAACTATTTTCGCTAAAGCCCGCCCCCATTTGCTATTGTACAAAAGATACATCGATGATCTTTTTTTCTTTTTTTAAATATTTATTTTTATTTAAAGGTTTTCCAAAATTATAACATAGTACACAAACAGTGTAAACAATATCATGGAGGGAAATAATCCCAAGTTACAGTACCTCTAGCACAATTCAGGCCATCTGGTCCAGCTAAACAACATAAATGCAATCCTTAATTCTAACCCACTGTCTATCTAGGTACCACTTCATAGGTTAGAAACTATGGGCCAGATTCACGTAGAAGTGCGGCAGCGTAATGTATCGTAGATACGTTACACCGCCGCAAGTTTTCATCGCAAGTGCCTGATTCACAAAGCACTTGCAATGAAAACCTACGCTGGCGGCCTCCGGCGTAAGCCCGCGTAATTCAAATGGGCGTGTGCCATTTAAATTAGGCGCGCTCCTGCGCCGGACCTACTGCGCATGGTCCGTTTCGAAATTCCCACCGTGCTTTGCGCAAAGTGACGTCATTTTTTCGAACGGCGACGTGCGTAGCGTACTTCCGTATTCCCGGACGTCTTACGCAAGAAGGAAAAAATTTCAAATTTTGACGCGGGAACATACGTGTGCTGTGTAAAGTTAGGGCACCAAAAACGACGACTAACTTTGCGATGGGAAACTAGACTAGCAGCGACGTAGCGAATGCGAAAAACCGGAGTGGATCGCCGTAACTCCTAATTTGCATACCCGACACTGGTTTACGACGCAAACTCCCCCCAGCGGTGATATTTGAATATGTCTGGTACCGCCAGACCTCCGTAACACTTAGGCACGGTCATCCGTCTCCTACTAATCCTAGGTCTTTTATTAGCCCATATAAATTTGGTGAAGAGCGTATTAACCTGACGGAAAAAAACAGAAGGGATTTGTATCGGTATTGCTTGAAACAGATACAGCAATTTTGGCAAAATACTCATTTTGATAATATTACACCGCCCGAACCATGAATGAAATCCCTTCTGCCACTTTATCAGAGCAGGAATTGACCTCATGAATAGGGGAAAATTTGCTTCAAAAATGTTTCCTAATCTTGGTGGAATGTATATCCCTAAATATTTTAGAACTGTTCTTACCCATTTAAATTTAAAATTTGGTTGTATAATATGCTGCATTGCGCTTGGGAGTGCCACTCCCATTGCTTCTAATTTACCATAATACATTTTTAGGTTTGTCAGTTTCCCATATTCCTCTATTTCTTTCATCAAATTTTGTAGCAATACTTGGGGGCTAGACATAGAAAACAACATGTTATCTGCAAAAGCAGAGATTTTGTACTCTCTGTCCCCTATGCGTATTCCCTTAATATCTGGATTTTGCCTAATTCTATTTAATAGAGGTTTTGGTGAAAGGACATATAACAACGGGGACAACGGACAGCCCTGTCTCGTACCATTTGAGATTTTAATTGGTTCTGAGAGTATCCCATTTACTTTAACTAATGCTTGGGGTGTAGTATACACCCCCGCAATCCATCTTCGCATATGTTCCCCCAGTCCAATGTGTCTCAATACATCTGACATAAAATCCCAACTGACCCTATCAAAAGCCTTTTCCGCGTCTGTACTTAGGAAGATAGAGGGTGTTTTTGTTTCCCTTGCCCAATGCACCAAATTAAGAACCTTAGTAGTATTATCCCTGGCCTCCCGGGTGGAAACAAAACCAACCTGGTGTAGGTGTATTAATTGTTTCAACAAAGGTTGAAGTCAGGAGGCCACAAGTTTAGTGAACAGCTTTAAATCTATATTCAACAATGAGATTGGATGGTAGCTGCTGCACTCCGCCGGGTCTTTCCCTTCTTTCAGGATCACCGCAATATGTGCCGTGAGTGCCTCCAGGTGAAGGGCGGTAGACCGGCCAATCTCATTCAATACTTTAATCATATATACCCCTAATATAGGGAAAACATTTTGGTAATACTGAATAGTAAACCCATCTGGGCCTGGAGCTTTCCCTTGTTTGACCGATTTCATTACTACCTTAAGCTCTTCCATTGAGATAGGTCTTTCCAAATTATCCCTTTCTGATGAAGACAACCTACTTAGATGGGCTGAAGATAGATATTCCTCCACCTTGATCCGAGGTAGAGACACCGGGTCCAGGTTATAGAGGGAGGAGTAATACTCTCTCAATCTTTGTGCTATATCTCTAGGGAGTGAGATTAATTGTCCATTTTTCCCCTTTATATGTGGCACGTATTCTGTCTTCCCTCTTTCTTTCAATTTTCCTGCTAGGACTTTGCTACATTTATCTCCTAGTTCGTACGTTACTTTCCTTCCTGCCTGGATTGTTGCCTTCGCTTTGTACCTAAGTAGGTCTGTCAATTGTCTCCTCCGGTGTCCCAGCTCTTCCCCTATTGATATCGTCTGCACTGCTTTGTGCTGAATCTCCAATGTCTGAATCTCTTCTATTAATTTCACTACTTGTGCTTCTCGTACTTTCTTTACTCTAGCGCCATGTTTTATCAATATCCCTCTCATTACTGTCTTAAACGCTTCCCATATCATGCTTGGGTCGCTCCCCGGCGTATAGTTCGTCCGAAAATATGCTTCCAATTCTTTTTCTACATCTTCCCGGACCTCGGGTATCTGCAGCAAACTTTCAGTCAGACGCCACCGGTACCCCATGGAGAGAGCCTTGCCTGATATGGATATGCACAGTGTCACTGGCGCATGGTCTGACCATGTTATATTCCCTATATTTACCTCCACTACTGCTGTCAATAAATAGTGTGGGACCAGAAAGAGGTCTATGCGGGAATATAATTGATGCGGGTTAGAGAAAAATGTATAGTCTCTCTCACCTCCATGTAGTAATCTCCAGACATCTACCAATTGCATCTCTTGCAACTTTCGCATAATCCCCCTCCTGGTCCCCCCTGGTGTGGATGAGAAACCGGATGATGTATCTAGTTTAGGGTCGAGTGGCATATTGAGATCTACTCCTAAAATCAACTTCCCTTCTGCAAATTTAGAAAGTTTAGCTAAAGTTCTAATTAGGAAACGATGATCTTTTTTTCATCTGGGGTGGAAGCTCGGACACATTACAACTGTTCTTAGAGGAATTGAATGATAATGGAAACAACATCAAGCTGACTAGCGAATATAGTTCGGTCAATATACATTTTCTCGATGTTGATATCTTCAGGTGTGGCAATAAGTTGGGGACTCTTTGACTTCATGCTTATTCAGTGATCTCCTTTTACACCGTTGTGTGGTATTACCGGTGTTCGGCTTTGTTTGCCTGCTCTTGCTCCAGCATTAGCCTTGTCCTGATGTGGCGTCTTGGTTGTGCTATCCCGGCCCCCTACCCGTGGTTGTATGGACACCCAAGGGCCGTGTGGTCTATTGGTCGGCTGACCTCACGCCGCACAGCACTATGGGGATTGTAGGCGCGCGACGGTGCACGCACATGCGCAGTGACCACTTTTTGTCTGGAGCTGTTCAGTGATCATTATCACTGACCAGCTGGGGGGCTATTTAAACAGGCTCATTCAGCACTTGTTTGCTGTTGAGCCTGGTGAGTGCTGCAAATGGTTTTGCTTGTTAAAAGGTAAATGTTATTTGCTATTTTTATCCTTTGGCGCTTTTTCTTTACATTTTTACATATTGTGCTCTTGGTTGACTGTATTGTCATCCTTGAGAATCTAGGACCTTCTTTTTGAATGGTCTCTATTTATTTATATTTTCAGGTTCTCTCCTCACTTGCCTTTTACAAGTCCTGTGTGATGCTTTAGGACTTAGCAATTCACCCAATGATTACACTGAGATCTACTCCTAAAATCAACTTCCCTTCTGCAAATTTAGAAAGTTTAGCTAAAGTTCTAATTAGGAAACGATGATCTTTTTTTCATCTGGGATGGAAGCTCGGACACATTACAACTGTTCTTAGAGGAATTGAATGATAATGGAAACAACATCAAGCTGACTAGCGAATATAGTTCGGTCAATATACATTTTCTCGATGTTGATATCTTCAGGTGTGGCAATAAGTTGGGGACTCTTTGACTTCATGCTTATTCAGTGATCTCCTTTTACACCGTTGTGTGGTATTACCGGTGTTCGGCTTTGTTTGCCTGCTCTTGCTCCAGCATTAGCCTTGTCCTGATGTGGCGTCTTGGTTGTGCTATCCCGGCCCCCTACCCGTGGTTGTATGGACACCCAAGGGCCGTGTGGTCTATTGGTCGGCTGACCTTACGCCGCACAGCACTATGGGGATTGTAGGCGCGCAACGGTGCACGCACATGCGCAGTGACCACTTTTTGTCTGGAGCTGTTCAGTGATCATTATCACTGACCAGCTGGGGGGCTATTTAAACAGGCTCATTCAGCACTTGTTTGCTGTTGAGCCTGGTGAGTGCTGCAAATGGTTTTGCTTGTTAAAAGGTAAATGTTATTTGCTATTTTTATCCTTTGGCGCTTTTTCTTTACATTTTTACATATTGTGCTCTTGGTTGACTGTATTGTCATCCTTGAGAATCTAGGACCTTCTTTTTGAATGGTCTCTATTTATTTATATTTTCAGGTTCTCTCCTCACTTGCCTTTTACAAGTCCTGTGTGATGCTTTAGGACTTAGCAATTCACCCAATGATTACACTGCCAATTTTTTCATCACTGGCAGTCTATTCAGCACCCACCTATTCAAACTTTAAACTAATTCAAATCAGGTATGTATTGAGGCTATGTTAGTCCCTGTTAGAGGATAAGTTACCGCAAATTAATAATTTGTGGTCTTTTTAATCCCTAACCGTTTTTCCTTTTTGAATTTTTTATACTTTAGTATGCATTACTAGCCCCCTGCAACCACACTAAGGTTGGGTTGTTGCTGTTGAGTAGCACTGCAATTAGCTGCATTTTGGCTCTGCTTCTTGCATGGATACAGGGTATGTATGGCTCTCACATTGGCCAATTCACATTGGTTACTTCCACACACAAGATCATTGTTCATTCATTTATTCTTTGAGAGTATAGCCATGCTTTGAGACATTCATTTGTTTATATTTCAGTGAACTAATTTTGTATATGTATCTTTCATTAGATTGTACAAAGATATATTGATTGACTCACACCCCTGAGGAAGGCAACGATTTGCAGAAACATGTCAGGACTCTGTAACAACTCATGTCAATCTTAGTCGATCATTAATGTTTTTTTTATCTTTTTTCTACTATTAATAAAATGTTTATATTTATAATTTCGAATTGACTTTTTTGTACGACTTGTTTAAATGGCACCGCTATAATCCCTCACATTTTTCCACAATCCTACAATGCAATTTATAGGGATGAGGTGCCGGATCTAAAAGAGGACACACCAATCACTTTCATTCACAAAAACCATTAACATACAGCCTGGATACAATGGAATGGTTTAGATCAAAGCATATTCATGCGTTAGAATGGCCCAGTCCAGACCTAAATCGAATTAAGAATCTGTAGCAAGACTTGAAAATTGCTGTTCACAGACATTCTCTATCCAATCTGACAGAGCTTGAGCTATTCTGCAAGGAAGAATGGGCAAAAAATGTCACTCTCTAGATCTGTAAAGCTGGTAGAGACATCCCCCAAAAAGACTTACAGCTGTAATTGCAGCAAAAGGTGATTCTACAAAGTATTGACCCAGGAGGGCTGAATACAAATGCACGCCACATTTTTCAGATATTTATTTGTAAAGAAAATTGAAAACCAATTATCATTTCATTCTACTTCACAATTATGTGCCAAGTTGTGTTGGTCTATCATTTAAAATCCAGAAAAAAATAAATTTGCGTTTTTGGTTGTAACACGACAAAAAGTGGAAAATTTCAAGGTATATGAATAATTTGTCAAGGTACTGTATTACAGAGAGTTAACAGAAAAATAATGGGTATTACATGTATATATATATATATATATATATATATATATATATATATATATATATATATATATTATATATGTCTATATTTTTATGCATATATATTATATATATATATTTATATGGTGATTCTATACAGTGGAATATTTCTGGCTTACCAAATTAACTTCTGAAGCACAAACAAATTTGGCTTTCTAATTAGGAAAATAGGAACATGTGAATACCTGTGGCTTGATTAATGGATGGAAAGGTGACTATTTCCTGTTTTATAATTAGTAGTTAGAATATGATTAAGCACCACATTGTTGCAAAGGAAATGATCGTTTGGTCATTTGTTCAACATCATTATAAACTATAGGAAAAGTACCAGGACAAACATAGTAAATAAATATTGTTACTGATAGATAAGGACACCATTGTAATGTATTGTTTTAAACAGTTATTAGAAATGGGATTTCGGAATTCAGAAATTTCATTGTAATCTTAACATTCCTCTCTTAAATCTACCTGCTTTACTGATTCTCTGTCATTAAAGAAACAGGATTATAGGACAAAGTAGGTTACATAGTTACCTAGTAGGTGAGGTTGAAAAAAGACCATCAAGTCCAACCTATGTGTGTGATTATATGTCAGTATTACATTGTATAACTCTGTATGTTGTGGTCATTCAGGTGCTTGTCTAATCGGTTTTTGAAACTATTAATGCCCCCTGCTGAGACCACTGCCTGTGGAAGGGAATTCCACATCCTTGACGCTCTTAGGCCCCATACACACGGGAGAATTTATCCGCGAATACGGTCCAGCGGACCGTTTCCACGGATAAATCCTCTCAAAGATATCCGCTGATTTCGATGGGATGGAGTGTACACACCATCCCATTGAAATCCGCGCGGAAATCCTCTGGCGATGACGTGTCGCGCCGTCGCCGCGATTATGACGCGGCGACGGGCGCGACGCTGTCATATAAGGAATTCCACGCATGCGTCAAATCATTACGACGCGTGCGGGGATTCCCTTTGGACGGATGGATCCGGTAAGTCTGTACAGACGAGCGGATCCATCCGTTGGAATGGATTCCAGCAGATGGATTCGTTGTGCAGCACAACAAATATTCGATCTGCTGGAATCCATCCCAGAGGAGATTTCTCCGCGGAAAGAGATCCGCTGGCGTGTACACACCATAGAATCTATCCGCAGAAACCCATTTGCTGGGATTTATCTGCGGATGGATTCTATCGTGTGTATGGGGCCTTACAGTAAAGAACCCTCTACGTAGTTTAAGGTTAAACCTTATTTCTTCTAATCTTAACCACTTAGTAACCGCCCTATAGCCGAAATACGGCTACAAGGCGGTTCCCTTACTCTGGGAGGGCGTCAATGTACGTCCTCCCGGAGAATCAGACCCGCGCGCCCACACGTGATCACCGGCGCTCGCAGCAACAAGAATCGCGGTAAGGAGCCAATGGAAGCGGCTCCTTACCACGTGATCGCGCCGTCCAATGACGGCGCGATCACTTGTAAACAAACCGGCGTCATGTAATGACGCCGGTTCCTCCCTCTTCTCTCTGTACCGTTCGGTACAGTGTGAGAGGAGGGGGAGGGAGCGGGTGGCAGCAGCAGCACTGTGGGCTGGATCTGTGACAATTGCAGTCACAGATCCAGCCATCCCTCCCTGCGCAATACTCTGCAATACCCCCCATACTGTGCAATACCCCCCATACTGTGCAATACCCCCCATACTCTGCAATACCCCCCCCCATACTCTGCAATACCCCCCCATACTCTGCAATACCCCCCATACTCTGCAATACCCCCCATACTATGCAATACCCCCCATACTCTGCAATACCCCCCATACTGTGCAATACCCCCCATACTTTGCAATACCCCCCATACTGTGCAATACCCCCCCATACTGTGCAATACCCCCCCATACTGTGCAATACCCCCCATACTGTGCAATACCCCCCCCCCATACTGTGCAATACCCCCCATACTGTGCAATACCCGCCCCCCCATACTCTGCAATACCCTCCCCATACTCTGCAATACCCCCCCCCATACTCTGCAATACCCCCCCCATACTCTGAAATACCCCCCATACTCTGAAATACCCCCCATACTGTGCAATACCCCCCATACTGTGCAATACCCCCCCATACTGTGCAATATCCCCCCCATACTCTGCAATAC
The DNA here is from genome assembly GCF_905171775.1 of Rana temporaria. NCBI lineage: Eukaryota > Metazoa > Chordata > Amphibia > Anura > Ranidae > Rana > Rana temporaria. Next base: position 400,261,853 of record NC_053489.1, on the reverse strand, counting down.
CCCCCCCATACTCTGCAATACCCCCCATACTCTGCAATACCCCCCCCCCCCATACTCTGCAATACCTCCCCCATACTCTGCAATACCCCCCCATACTCTGCAATACCCCCCCCCCATACTCTGCAATACCCTCCATACTCTGCAATACCCCCCATACTCTGCAATACCCCCCATACTCTGCAATACCCCCATACTCCGCAATACCCTCCATACTCCACAATACCCCAATACTCCAATACCTTGCAATACGTCGCCTATGGGGATTTTTAAGTAGCGAAGTTTGGCGCAATTCCACAAGCGTGTGCAATTTTGAAGGGTGACATGTTAGGTATCTATTTACTCAGCGTAACTTCATCTTTCATATTATGCAAAAACATTGGACTAACTTTACTGTTTTTTTTTTTTTAAGCACAAAACAGTTTTTTTTTAAAAAACACGTGTTTTAAAAAATTGCTGCGAAAATACCGTGCAAGATAAAAAGTTGCAACAACCTCCATTGTATTCTCTAGGGTCTTTGAAAAAAACGCATATATAATGTTTTGGGGTTCTATGTAATTTTTTTACCAAATAAATGATGATTTTTACATGTAGGAGAGAAATGTCAGAATTGGCCTGGGTGCTCCAGAACGCCTGATGGTGCTCCCTGCATGTTGGGCCTCTCTATGTGGCCACGCTGTGTAAAAGTCTCACACATGTGGTATCGCCATACTCGGGAGGAATAGCAGAATGTGTTTTGGGGTGTAATTTGTAGTATGCATATGCTGTGTGTGAGAAATAACCTGCTAATATGACAGAAACTAGAATTTTTATTTTTATTTTTACAGAATTTTCAGTCTTTTTTCTTTTATAGCGCAAAAAATAAAAACCGCAGAGGTGATCAAATACCACCAAAAGAAAGCTCTATTTGTGTGAAAAAAAGACAAAAATTTCAGATGGGTACAATGTTGTATGACTGAGTAATTGTCATTCAAATTGTGAGAGCACCGAAAGCTGAAAATTGGTCTGGTGATTAAGGGGGTTTTCGTGCCAAGTGGGTCAAGTAGTCAATGAGTGGCCACATGTCTTGTTAAACTCCCTTCTGCTAAAAAGTTTTACCCCTATTGTGGGGTCACCAGTATGGTATTTGTAAACTGAAATCATATTCCCTCTCAAGTATCTCTTCTTCAGGGAGAATAAGTTCAGTGCTTGCAACCTTTCTTCATAACTAATAGAGTTGAGTGGACACCTGAATGTTCGGGTTCGACGGGTTTGGCCGAACTTCGGAAAAAAGTCCGGGTTCGGGACCCGAACTTGACCCCGAACCCGAACCCCATTGAAGTCAATGGGGACCCGGACTTTTGACTACTAAAATGTCTCTAAAAAACGAATGGAAAGGGCTAGAGGGCTGCAAATGGCAGCAAAATGTGGACAAGAGCATAGCAAGTACTCTGCAAATAAATTTGGATAGGGAAATAACTTAAAATAACATAAAAAAAAATCTTGACCTATCTCACACGTACAGATATGGAGGAAACACTGCAAAAACTGGAGGAAATACTGCAAAATATATATTTTTGCCCTAAATGGGTGATTTTTGAATAGCACAATAGAAGAACACTAGCTAAAATGTTTATCTCACACGTACAGATATGGAGGAAACACTGCAAACACTGAAGAAACACCGCAATTTTTTTTTTTCCCTAAATGGATGTTTTTTGAATAGCACAATAGAAGAGAGTGTATCTCACAGTTACATATGCAGTGCTGGTGTAACATACAGAGTATCTCACAGGAACATATGCAATGCTGCTGCAATTTGATTTGTGAAGCAGGACTGACTCCTATATATTTCTCTCCCTATAAGAACAATCTGGAACCTTTCCCTAAAGTATCTAATGCAGAGTATCTCTCAGGAACATATGCAGTGCTGGTGCAATATGCAGAGTATCTCAGAGGAACATATGCAGTGCTGGTGCAATATGCAGAGTATCTCACAGGAACCTATGCAGTGCTGGTGTAATATGCAGAGTATCACACAGGAACCTATGCAGTGCTGGTGTAATATGCAGAGTATGTTATAGGAACATATGCAATGCTGCTGCAACTTGATTTGTGAAGCAGGACTGACTCCTATATATTTCTCTCCCTATAAGAACAATCTGGAACCTTTCCCTAAACTATCTAATGCAAAGTATCTCACAGGAACATATGCAGCACTGGTGTAATATGATTTCTGAAGCAGGACTGACTCCTATATATTTCTGTCCCTATAAGAACAATCAGGATTCGGGAACCTTTCCCTATAGTACTATCTAATGCAAAGTATCTCACAGGAACAGATGCAGTGCTGGTGTAGATTTCTGAAGCACGACAGTCCTATCTAAATCTCTCCCTCAGATCAGCAGCAGCCTTTCCCTACCCTAGATAAAGTAGAGTGACGAGCTGTGCTATGTGCCTCTAGCTTATATAGAGGCTGGGTCACATGCTGGGTCACATGCTGCACTTACCAATCACAGCCATGCCATTAGAAGGCATGGCTGTGATGGCTTCTTAGTCACAGTAGTAAAACAAATGGCGATTGGCTGCCCTGCAGCCCGCCGTAACATTGCCGAACACCAGACAAGAACCCGAACTTTCAGCAAATTGTTCGGGTTCGGGCCCGGGTACAAAAAAAAACAAAGTCCGTACCGAACCCAAACTTTACAGTTCGGGTTCGCTCAACCCTAATAACTAATATCCTCCAGACCCTTTATTAGCTTTGTTGCCCTTCTTTGTACTCTCTCCATTTCCTTCCTGAGGACATGTGCCCAGAACTGGACAGCATACTCTATGTGCGGCCGGACTAGAATCTTGTAGAGCGGAAGAATTATCGATTTATCCCTGGAATTAATACCTTTTTTAATGCATGACAATATTCTGTTTGCTTTGTTAGCAGCAGCTTGGCATTGCATGCTATTGCTGAGCCTATCCGCTACTAGGACCCCCTAGGTCCTTTTCCATCCTAGATTTCCCCAGCAATTCTCCCCCCAGTGTATAGATTGCATTCATAATTTTGCCACCCAAATGCATTATTTTACATTTTTCTACATTAAACCTCATTTGCCATGTAGTTGCCCACCCCATTAATTTGTTCAGATCTTCTTCTTGCAAGGTTTCCACATCTTGCGGAAAAGTTTTTGCCCTGCTTAGCTCAGTATCGTCCGCAAATACAGAGATTGAACTGTTTACCCCATCCTCCTGTTCTGTGAAGCCCTCAGAGGTTTGTTAGAGAACCTTAGTGAACAAACAGCATCATGAAGGCCAGGGAACACACCAGACAGGTCAGGGATAAAGTTGTGGAGAAGTTTAAAGCAGTGTTAGGTTAAAATAATATCCCAAGCTTTGAAGATCTCACAGAGCACTGTTCAATCCATCATCTGAAAATAGAAAGTGTATGGCACAACTGCAAACCTACCAAGACATGGCGGTCCCCCTAAACTGACAGGCCGGGCAAGGAGAGAATTAATCAGAGAAAAAGCCAAGATGCCCCTGGTAACTCTGGAGGAGCTGCAGAGATCCACAGCTCAGGTGGAAGAATCTGTTCACAAGGCAACTATTAGTCATGCACTCCACAAATCTGACCTTAATGGAAGAGTAATAAGAAGAAAGCCATTGTTGAAAGAAAGCCACAAGAAGTCCTGTTTGCAGTTTACGAGAAGCCATGTGGGTGACGCAGAAAACATGTGGAAGAAGGGGTTCTGATCAGATGAGACCAAAATTGAACTTTTTGGCCTAAAAGCAAAACGCTTTGTGTGACGGAAAACTAACACTGCACATCACCCTGAACACACCATCCCCCCTGTGAAACATAATGGTGGCTGGTGCTCAAAATTTGCGGGGGGTGCAAACAAACTGGAAAAAAAAACATCAATTGCAGCCACTGTGCCCATCAAACGCAGCTACTGTGCCCATCAATTGCCGCCACTGTGCCCATCAAACGCAGCCACTGTGCCCATCAATTGCCACCAGTTTGCCCCATCAATTGCCGCTAGTTTGCCCCATCAAATGCTGCCAGTTTGCCCCATCAAATGCCACCAGTTTTCCCCATCAAATGCCACCAGTTTGCCCCTACAATAGCCACCAGTTTGCCCCATCAAATGCCGGCAGTTTGCCCCATCAAATGATGCCACTTTGCCCCTTCAAACGCCGCCAGTTTGCTGCCAGTTTGCCCCATCAAATGATGCCAGTTTGCCCAATCAAACGCCGCCAGTTTGCCCCATCAAATGATGCTAGTTTGCCCCATCAAATGCTGCCAGTTTCCCTTATCAAATGATGCCAATTTTCCCCTATAAAATGCAGCCAGCTTGCCCCCGACAGTTACCTTTTTTGCGTCAGCGCCGTCCTCCACGCTCCCTCCGAGTCCTCGATGTCTTCTCTCGTCATCTTCATGTCATCTCTGCTATGATTGGATGCCTGATAGGCGTCCAATCACAGCGCCTGTTGCTTCAGCCAATCAGGTGACTGGTACCAAGACCCGGTGCACCTGATTGGCTGAGAGGCGGGTCAGTGTTAGGAAAGCGATTCCCTAACACAGCACTGTTTAAACAACCCGCTGTTTAACAATTTGGAAGCCTATTAGAGCCCATGTATCTAATCAGGTGCTTCCAAAACACCCCCACTACTGTAATTCAGATGGCGCTTGACAAGGAGCCGGACACCTGAATAGTGGGTGGCAGCGGTGACAATAGATAGATTCATGCAATGCATGAATCTATCTATTGTTGATTGACGGGTGAAGGAGAGAGGGGGCGTCGCTCCTGCGTCCACTATGGACGCACCGCCACTGGATGGCAGCATCATGTTGTGGGGATGCTTTTCTTCAACAGGGAAGCTGGTCAGAGTTGATGGGAAGATGGATGGAGCCAAATACAGGAAAATATTAGAAGAAAACCTGTTAGAGTCTGCAAAAGACTTGAGACTGGGACAGAGGTTCAGCTTCCATCAGGACAACGACCCTAAACATACAGCCAGAGCTATGGTGAGCAATGGAATGGTTTAGATCAAAGCATATTCATGTGTTAGAATGGCCCAGTCAAAGTCCAGACCTAAATCTAATTGAGAATCTGTGGCAAGACTTAAAAATTGCTGTTCGTGGATCCTCTCCATCCAATCTGATGGAGCTTGAGCTGTTTTTCAAATAAGAATGGGTGAAAATGTCACTCTAGATATGAAAGCTGGTAGAGACATCCCCAAATAGACATGCAGCTGTAATTGCAGAAAAAAGGTGATTCTACAAATTATTGACACAGGGGGGCTGAATACAAAAGCACACCACACTTTTCACATATTTATTTGTAAAAAAAAAATGTGCCATTTTGTGATTTTACATAAAATCCCAATAATTTTTACATTTTTGGTTGTGGCATGACAAAATGTGGAAAATGTCAAGGGGTTTGAATACTCTTTTAAGGCACTGTAGCTGCAAAAAGACTGCAGTATTATAGAACGCAATAAAAAAATGAAATAAATGGTGAAAGCAGTATATTGTGAAGAAAAACAATGAAAATTTTTCATTATACACAGTGATTTAGCGAACTCTGTGTCACTCAGTTAGAGTTTACATCAACTTTAAGAGCCGGTTCACACTGGGGCGACTAGTCAGGCGACTCAGCCGCCTGACAACTCGCGTCCCATTCTATTCAATAGAACCGTTCTAATAGGAGCGACTTAAGGTGCTCCGACTTAGAAAAAGGTTCTTGTACGACTTCGGGGGCGACTCGGGACGACTTGCATTGACTTCTATACAGATGTCGCCCCTGAAGTCATGCCGCCCCAGTGTGAACCGGCTCTAAAGGTTTCTCTTAGGAAAATACATTTGGCAAGTGAATATTTCATATTTACATTTCACAGCTTTAGGTTCCAAGCAGACCTTTATCTGATTTTCTGAAAAAATAAAATAAAAAATGTATGTGTTCTACAGAGCTCAAAAGCTGGACCTCAAAATAACACACACTAGGGAATGAAAGAGAGCATTTACTCATCTCCTTTTGTGCTTGCTGTGTTTCATTACATGAACCGCTTCCGGACCAGCCGCCACAGTTATACTGCGGCAGGCTGGCCCCCCCTGCGGGAGCCGTCGCATGGGCAATCCGTTTGTTTTAACCTTTTTTTTTTCTTTTTAACCACTTCCCCTCGGCCGTATAGTCATATGACGTCGTGGGATTCCCTGCAGTGTAGGGTGACCACATTTCCAAGCTACCATTCAGGGACACCCTTTCTTCCCAAAAATCAGCTTGTGCTGTAACAAATCACAGCACAGTGATTGGACACAAGAGGCGGGATTTATGATTTCTCCAATCACAAGCAGGGGGCGGGATTGTGCTCCTCCAGGCATTCCCGGCCAGGACAAGTACCGTCATTGAGTAAAGCGGTGATGTGGTGGCCTTTTTGGGGGGCATCAGATTGGCCCAGGGGGGCACTTTATTGTTCTGGAATGAATGTGCCCGGGACAGACTGTCCCGGGCAATCTGGGACACATGGTCACCCTTCTGCAGTGGGGACCCAATGCGCATGCTCGGCAGCCGCAGTGTCCGCCGGGCACCCGCGATTGCTCGTCACAGAGCAGGGATGTGGATCAGTGTGTGTAAACACACAGATCCATGTCCTTTCAGGCGAGAGGAGACTGATCCGTGTGTTCCCATTACAGAGGAACACCGATCGTTCTCCTCCCCTTGTGAGTCCCCTCCCCCTACAGTTAGAATCACTCCCTAGGACACATAATTAACCCCTTGATCGCCCCCTGGTGTTTTGATCGCCCCCTGGTGTTAACCCCTTTCTTGCTAGTCACATTTAATCAGTGCATTTTTATAGCACGGATCGCTGTATAAATGTGAATGGTCCCAAAATAGTGTCCAATATGTCCGCCGCAATGTCACAGTCACGATAAAAATCGCAGATCGCTGCCATTACTAGTAAAAAATAATAATAAAAATGGCATAATTCTATCCTCTATTTTGTATATTTGTAATATACGCGTATTGCGATTTTTTTTTTACCAAAAATATGTAAAAGAAACTGAGGGAAAAAAAAAAAAAATATATATATATATATATATATATAAAGTGGGACATTTATTATAGCAATAATATAATAAATAATAAATATTGAGTTTTTTTTTAAAATTGACGTTCTTTTTTTGTTTATAGCGCAAAAAAAAAAAAAAAAACGCAGAGGTGATCAAATACCACCAAAATTAAGCTCTATTTGTGGGGGAAAAAATGACCAAAATTTATTTGGGTACAACATCGCATGACCACACAATTCTCATTCAAAATGTGACAGCGCTGAAAGCTGAAAATTGGCCTTGGCAAGAAGGGGATGAAAATGCCTGGTATGGAAGTGGTTAATAAAAGTGGGGTACCAAGCCCTTAAATATAGTTCTTATCTGATGTGAACTCACTTTGCAAATGCATTTACCTCTGATCTAAGAAATGCATCCACTGTATCACAATACAAATAAATATATATATATATATATATATATATATATATATATATATATGTGTGTGTGTGTGTGTGTACTGTATGTTTTTGTATACTGCATGCTTATGTATTTAAATATGTATTCAAGTATATACATATTTTTAGAAATCCAAAAAACACCGAAAGAAAACAGCACGTAGTTCAGGTTTCCCGTTGTGAATCAGCATGAGGTCATTTTATTAATTCTGTAACTGTGACAAAAGTCATACAATGAAAAGCTTGACGAAAGCGCCCTCTAGGGGTACATTGTGGAATGCAATAGATTTCCAGTTTTGCAATTTTTTTTCCTCTGTTAAAAATAAGTGGTTTTAGTAAGTGTTGGTGTTTAATCTTGTGTTATTACTTTATCATTTTATTTCCTAAAAATGCATTCCTATTGCTCATTAAAACTTTACCGTACATAGAATACACCTGTGACTGGATAAAGAATACATAGGTACAGTATGTGTTTAAACCATGTATGAAAGAACATTTATACAGTATTTGTATTGTACTATAAAGGGAACAAAGCACCCACTCTATGACATTTACAAACAGGTACACACTAGTAGTATAAAAGTTATTGGTTTCTTGGCTACAGACAAATTATATAAGAACACAAGAGGAAGTGATTTTATTTTATGTTCACTGCAGGAAAAAGATGGATACATAATATTAAGTAGAACTTTTTTCTTTAACAATTTCCTGTTTGTTGTCCACATATCATTACGATTATCTATTTTCTGCTTCCTTATTATCACAATTGCTCATGTGCTTACCTGTCTGTTGACCTCAATTTGTCCCAATGGCCTATTTCTTGCCCATGCATCAGTGACGGCTGGTGTTCCAATTTTTTTGGGGGTGGCGCAAACAAACGGAAAAAAAAACATCAATCGCAGCCACTATGCCCATCAAGCGCAGCCACTGTGCCCATCAAACGCAGCCACTGTACCCATAAATTGCCGCCACTGTGCCATCAAAAGCAGCTACTGTACCCATCAATTGCTGCCAGTGTGCCCATCAATTGCCGCCAGTGTGCCCATCAATTGCTGCCAGTGTGCCCCATCAATTGCTGCCAGTGTGCCCCATCAATTGCTGCCAGTGTGCCCCATCAATTGCTGCCAGTCTGCCCATCGATTGCTGCCATTGTGCCCCATCAATTGCCGCTACTCTGCACCATCAAATGCGGCCAGTGTGTCCCCGTCCAGCACTTACCTGTCTTTACTATCACAGCGCCTGTCGCTTCAGCCAATCAGGTGACAGGGTAACCAGACTCGAGCACTTGATTGGCTGAGGGGCGGGTCAGTGTTAGGAAAGCGATTTATTCTCACAGCATTGCGCCCTCTTTTTACCAATTTGGCTCTTATCAGGACGCCTATTAGAGACAATGGCCCGGATTCACGTAGATCGGCGCATAGTTATGCCGGCGTAGCGTATAGAATATACACTACGCCAACGTAGCGCAGAGCGGCGAGCACAGTATTCATAAAGCACTTGCTCCCAACCTTGCGCCAGCGTAACGTAAATTCCTCGGCGTAAGCCTGCCTAATTCAAAGTAGGTGGAAGTGGGCGTGCTACATTTAAATGAACCGTGACCCCATGCAAATGATGGGCCGAACGAACGGCGCATGCGCCGTCCCGTGGACGTATCCCAGTGCGCATGCTCAGAATCACGTTTAAAATACTCCATAAGATACGTTGAATCACTGCCTACGACGTGACGTAACCTACTCCCAGCTCTATTCACGAATTACTACTATGTAAAGTGAGCATGTAAGATATATGGTATTGCTTAATTGGGTTCCAACACAAAAAGGGGGAGTTGGTTGAGGACTTGCAATGAGAAGTGTATGACAAAGAGCAGTCTTAGCAAGGAGCATTTTTTATTATGCCTTGTGATATAATATCAAGCATACTGAATGACAAAAATTGCATCCACAAAATCGCATGAACAAGTTACAAATTACATATGCGTAACATCATGATACTTGGCATATCGTGAAATAAAAACAAGTCTTGCACAACATGAACCACTGAGGGTGCTTGATAATATGATGAGAATCTAGGAGTAAAACACTATACAGAACATAAAATCATCTGTATCAACATCATGCATCTATATATGCCCGACGCGTTTCGTTGGGATATACCAACTCTTCAGGGGCGAATGCAGCGGTGATCTATAAAAAGACATAACCATATGATATCATTTTGTAGTAGAATAATATAAATATACAGAACAAGATAAATAATCCTATAAATACTCACGTCAACTGTATAGATGTGAGTGCAGGACCAAGGTCGTTAAATTGTCCGGCATGGGAGCTGAGGTATTTGGTATGAGGTGATTGGCCTCATTTAAAGTCCCGTCGACCAAACTTTCTTTTTTTCTGTTCCAATTTGGGATGGAGGCCATTTACCTATGGTGCCTCGGACCACAAATTTTTTTTTTCTTACTACTATGTAAACAACGTAAAATACGACGGCTGTTCCGTGGTCCATACCTTTGCATGGGTTGCGCCTCCCTATGTGTGGAATAACTTTACGCTGGACGTACACCTTACGTAAACGGCGTATATTACTGCGACGGGCGCAAGTACGTTCGTGAATCGGCGTATCTCAGCCATTTGCATATTCGACGCGTAAATCAATGGGAGCGCCCCTTGCGGCCAGCGTAAATATTCGCACAAGTTACGTCGGTCGGAGGAAGCCTATTTTCAGGCATATCTAGTTCTATGGGCATGGCGCATAGATACGACGGCGCACATTTACACTTACGCGGCGTATCTCGAGATGCGTCGGCGTAAGTGTTACGTGAATCCGGGCCAATGACTCTAATCAGCACGCCTATTGGAGCTGACGGCTCTAATCAGGCGCTTCCAAAAAAAAAAACGCCATTGTAATTCAGATGCCTGGCGCCAGACAAGGGGCCAGACACCTGAATAGAAGGCGGCAGCAGCGACAATAGATAGATTCATGCAATGCATTATTCTATCTATTGGTGATAATCCGGTGCAGGAGAGAGGGGGTGGCGCACTGCCATGTATTATAACACGTGCTTGGTCCATTTTGGTCCTTTATTTTGCCTCGGTATTGTCAGAGTTGTTTGTTTAGAAGACTGTGTTACTGTATAATTTAATCCCCTGGAGACCATTCACTTTCAAACCAGACCATTATAAATCCCTTATTTTTCTGAGATGCCCTATATACACTATTGTGCAGAGGTTTTAGCCAGGCGTAAAAAACAAACAAAAAAACTGTAAATTATAAATGCTTTTAAAAATAGAAGTGTCAATAGTATATCTTTATCAATTAACAAAGTGGAAAGTAAATGAACATAAGACAAATCAAAATCCAAATCAAATAAATATTTGGTGTGACCACCCTGTGCATTAAAAAAAAACATAAATTCTTCTAGATACATTTGCACACAGTTTTTGAAGGAACTTGGCAGGTAGATTGTTGCTGACATCTTGGAGAACTAACCACAGATCTTCTGTGCACATGTAGACTGCCTCATATCTTTCTGTCTCTTCATGTAATCCCAGACAGACTCAATGATGTTAAATCAGGGCTCTGTGGGAGCCAAACCATCACTTCCAAAACTCCTTGTACTTCTTTACACTGAAAATAGTTCTTAATGACATTGGCTGTATATTTGGGGTCACTATCCTGCTGCAGAATACATTTGGGGTCAATCACTCGCCCCCCATGATTGTATGGCATTATGAATAAGTATCTGCCTAGATTTCTCAGCTTTGAGAACACCATTGATCCTGACCAAATATTAAACTCAATTTGCAGAAATGCAAGGAACCTCCACCATGCTTCACTGTTGCATGTAGACAATCATTATTGTAGTGCTCTCCATACCCTTAGGCTTACAAACTGTCTCCTGCTACTGCTAAATATTTCTTATTGGGACTCATCAGTTCAGAGCACCTGTTGCTATTTTTCTCAACCCCAGTTCCTAAATTTTAATGCATCGTCAAGTTACTTAGCCTTGTTTCCGCATCAGAGGTTTGGCGTTTTGGCCACAATTTTCCATAAAGACCACTTCTGGCCAGACTTCTCCAAACACTAGATGGGTGTTCCTTGGTCCCACTGGTTTACACTAGTTCTGTGCTGGTGGCACTGCTGGAAAGTATGCATGATGTGTATTTCATCTGCTGCATCAAGTTTCCTTTGCAAACAACTGTGTCTGCGGTCCTACATTGGCCGTTTCTTTGTGCTTCTTAACCACTTACAGTAGGTGTTTGTGATATTGTGTTTTTAGCACGACAGCATCGCGCTGATTCTCGGCGACATGGTGCCGAGATCTCGCACTCACTGGAATAGTGACAGCACATTCCAGCTAGCGCGTCATAGAAGCGACGGGAGATCCGACTTGGATTCCCGCCAATTCTACACGTGTGCGGCGTTTGTTGTGAATCCTGAGGGGAAAGTCCCCGCCGGATTTTAAATAAAAATTCGGCATGGGTTCCCCCCTCAGGAGCATACCGGGCCCTTAGGTCTGTTATGGGTTGTAAGGAGAGCACCCCCTACGCCGAAAAAACGGCGTAGGGAGGTCCCCCTACAATCCATACCAGACCCTTATCCAAAGCACGCTACCCGGCCGGTCAGGAAGGGAGTGGGGACGAGCGAGCGCCCCCCCCCCTCCTGAGCCGTACCGGGCTGCATGCCCTCAACATGGGGGGGTCGGGTGCTCTGGGGCAGGGGGCGCACTGCGGGGGCCCCCCACCCCAGAGCACCCTGTCCCCATGTTGATGAGGACAGGGCCCCTTCCCGACAACCCTGGCCGTTGGTTGTCGGGGTATGCGGGCGGGAGGCTTATCGGAATCTTGGAGCCCCCCTTTAATAAGGGGGCCCCCAGATACCGGCCCCCCACCCTAAGTGAATGAGTATGGGGTACATCGTACCCCTACCCATTCACCTGCAAGAAAAGTGGTAAAAACACAAATAAACCACACAGGGTATTAAAATATTTTATTAGTCTGCTCCGGAGGCCTCCCCTGTTTTCTTTAGCTCTTTTACCAGGGGAGGCTTCTTCTTCCGATTTCCGGGGGTCTTCTCCTGCTCTCCGGGGTCTTCACCGCTCTTCTGTGACGTCTTCTCCGCTCCGGGGGTCTTCTCAGCTCTTCTGTGACGTCTTCTCCGCTCCGGGGGTCTTCTCAGCTCTGGGGGGTCTTCTTCTATGTTCGCCGCTCTCCGCTCTTGACTCGGCGCACCCCGGTTCTTCCTCCCGCTTTCCGGTTCCTTCTCCTTCAGGGCTGGCTGCCGCCATACTAGCGGCGGTCAGTCCGCTCTTCTGTGACGTCATCTTCTTCTCGTCTTCCGTCTTCTCCAGATGTTGACATGCCGGCCGGCTCTTCTCGCTGCAATGACGGGTGCACGGCTTGCGTCGGATTTATATAGGCCTCACAGTCCCATCATGCTCCGGTAGGTACCACGTGGGTAGGTATCACATGGGTAGGTACCAGAGCATGACGTCACAGAAGAGCGGTGAAGACCCCAGAGAGCAGGAGAAGACCCCCGGAAATCGGAAGAAGAAGCCTCCTCTGGTAAAAGAGCTAAAGAAGACAGGGGAGGCCTCCGGAGCAGACTAATAAAATATTTTAATACCCTGTGTGGTTTATTTGTGTTTTTACCACTTTTCTTGCAGGTGAATGGGTAGGGGTACGATGTACCCCATACTCATTCACTTAGGGTGGGGGGCCGGTATCTGGGGGCCCCCTTATTAAAGGGGGGCTCCAAGATTCCGATAAGCCTCCCGCCTGCATACCCCGACAACCAACGGCCAGGGTTGTCGGGAAGGGGCCCTGTCCTCATCAACATGGGGACAGGGTGCTCTGGGGTGGAGGGCGCCCCCTGCCCCAGAGCATCCGACCCCCCCATGTTGAGGGCATGCAGCCCGGTACGGCTCAGGGGGGGGGGCGCTCGCTCGTCCCCACTGCCTTCCTGACCGGGTAGCGTGCTTTGGATAAGGGTCTGGTATGGATTGTAGGGGGACCCCCCTACGCCGTTTTTTCGGCGTAGGGGGTGCTCTCCTTTCAACCCATAACAGACCTAAGGGCCCGGTATGCTCCTGAGGGGGGAACCCATGCCGAATTTTTATTTAAAATCCGGCGGGGACTTCCCCCTCAGGATTCATAACAAACGCCGCACACGTGTAGAATTGGCGGGAATCCAAGTCGGATCTCCCGTCGCTTCTATGACGGCTTTGTCTCCATCGCGGCTGGCCAGCTCGGCGCTGGCTCCCGCGATGGGGCTCGTAGGTGCTCAATCTCGCCGAGAAAGGGAGCGAGATTGACACAATATCGCGTGCACCTACTGTAAGGCCTCGTACACACGGCCGAGGAACTCGACGTGCCAAACACATCGAGTTCCTCGGCCAGTTCAGCACTGAAGCCGCCGAGGAGCTCGGCGGGACGAGAGCTCCCATAGAACAACGAGGAAATAGAGAACATGTTCTCTATTTCCTCGTCGAGCTCCTCGTCGGCTTCCTCGGCCGAAAGTGTACACACGACCAGTTTCCTCGGCAGAATTCAGCCAGAAACTCGGTCGGAAGCTGAATTCTGCCGAGGAAACTGGTCGTGTGTACGAGGCCTAAGCCCCAGACCATATTGCTGGTCAAAGACCAGGCCACTTTTTGCGATTCGGCACTGCGTTGATTTAACTGACAATTGCGCGGTCGTGCGACGTGGCTCCCAAACAAAATTGACGTCTTTTTTTCCCCACAAATAGAGCTTTCTTTTGGTGGTATTTGATCACCTCTGCGGTTTTTAGTTTTTGCGCTATAAACAAAAATAGAGCGACAATTTTGAAAAAAAAAAATATTTTTTACTTTTTGCTATTATAAATATCCCCCAAAATAATATAAAAAAACTTTTTTTTTCCTCAGTTTAAGCCGATACGTATTCTTCTACATATTTTTCGTAAAAAAAAATTGCAATAAGCGTTAATTGATTGGCTTGCACAAAAGTTAGAGCGTTTACAAAATAGGGGATAGTTTTATGGCATTTTTATTATTAATTTTTTTTTACTAGTAATGGCGGCGATCAAACTGCTTGCTGTGGGGGCACTCAACAGGACGGAGGGGCCAGGAGCGCAGGCGAGGGACCCGAGAAGAGGAGGATCCAGGCTGCTCTGTGCAAATCCACTGCACAGAGTGGGTATGTATAACATGTTTGTTATTTTTATCTAAAAAAACACAAGACTTTACAAAACCTTAAGGCTAGGTTCACAGGTTGTGGTTGATGCATTTTCCCAATGCATTTTTGGCACTTTTTGCATTTTTCACACTCATTTTTTATGCCGTTTGTGTTTCTGGAATGTAAATGTTGCTAGGAGGAGGTTTTTGTTCTCATGAAGGAAAATGCACAAAAAACACACAATACATTTATGTACATGTGATTTCATGCATTTTTTATGTGATTCCAAGTCTATGGAGCCAAAAATGCAATATCCCGAGTGTAAAAAACGTCCCTGCACCTTTCCAAAAAATGTGTGTGTGTGTGTTTCTGCAAATCTGCGAGTGTGAACCTAGCCTAAGTATAAGGTTTTTGGCATTTTGCCTGTGTGTTTTTCCATATCAGAGTAAAATATGTTTGCTTATATATTAGCTATAAGTTCAGACTATTATTTTTAAATAATACTCATAGATGGTAATTACAATTACATGTACTGACTGTCCCTATCAATCTGTTTCCATCTTACTTGCATAATTCTTATATACTCTAATTATACTGCAATTGACGATGTACTAAAACTAGTATTACAATTATTATTATTATAAATCTATAATCGAACATACAATTAAAATATATTCCTATCTGGGATTATTTATGAGGCATAGCAAAGGACAATGATTATGTAGAGAGTGAAAAATCTTTTAGCCAACAAATCAAAATTAAGCCTTTAACAGATTTAAGTAGTCTCTCAAACATGGGTACACATACAGTACCTTTATTACTGATAACAATCCTATTGCAGACATTCTGCGATGTTATTTCTTCTAAATATTACTGTAGTCACTTTTTATATATTGCAATTTTACAGCCCATACAGTAAAGAACATGTTCCTTCTGCAGACGTTAGACCTCTTTTCCCTCAGCTAGAAGGTGTACATTTATGTTTTTGCAGTCATCTTAAATAAACCCCGTTACCCGCTTAAACATTGCAGTTAAACTGTTAAAAAAAAAAAAATATTGCAGTTAAAAGCACAGAAAAAGCAAGTATTTAAAATTCTCACTGATTTGGAGCAATGTCCCTCTGTCCCTCTTTCATCCTCATTTGTCCCTCATTTTGGTCTAATCCAGGGATCTTCAAACTACAGCCCTCCAGCTGTTGCAGAACTACATATCCCATGAGGCATTGTAAAACTCTGACATTCACAGACATGACTAGGCATGATGGGAATTGTAGTTCCTGAACAGCTGGAGGGCCGTAGTTTGAAGACCCATGGTCTAATCTATATAGTTGTATATGTAGCACTACCCCCTAAGGAGCTGCTGGTTTGTTTTGGGTGGCATGTTACCTCTATTCCTCCGAGAAGAACTGCAATGTCCACACTTTAGATGTCTTTTTCTGTGCTTTATTACCCAATGGGGTAAAATAGTATAAGTAATAGTAGTTGAAGAGGTAGAAGGGATAATAAGAAGTAGGTTCAGGTGTATAACTTCGTTCGGAAACAATCCTGCTTCCAGCAATAAACTTTTGTCGCCACTCTAGCTAGAGTGGGTATTGTGCACCTGGATAGTCCTCTATCACCAGCCTAACAGCCAGGTTGTCACTAGGAACTTTAGCAAAGTCTCTGCAACAGACCTTCCCAAAGGTGGAGATGTATTCAGTCCAGAATCCTTCTCAACACAGGATTAAGCACCCGGATCTCTCTTGAATAAACTTTGGTAATTCAACACTGACAGGCGATCATCAATCAGCCCTTCAGTAATGGTGTGTCCTTCGATGAAGTTCAAGGCCTCTCCTAAAATACCAGCCTCATGCTCGGTACTCCCCCAGACAGGTTCTTCATCAGGCGGCTTCCTCCCTCAGGATGGACAGCACAGGACCACTCTGCAACTGTAGACCCAGTCTGACTACCAGGCCTACACGGTAGATTAGAACCCCGAACCAACGTGGTCCCGGAGCCAGGAACACTTGAACATGGTGGGATGACAGCCAGGGACGGCCTCACAACGATGTCGACCCAGAACTATTGACGTCTGTCCCTTAAGTACTCTCCCCCAGCATGCACAGCGAGGCGACCAACCCCCACTGATTGGCTGCTGAGGAAAAACACCCAATGCACCTTGACTTGACTGCTGCCACCCTTGGCCTGGGGTGGTACAGCCACCCCAGGCAACAATAGTGGTCACTCACAGTACAGCCATGGCTGGAACAGAGGCCCAAATTTGGCAAAAATAACACAGTCAGAGGCAACTAAATCTCTGACCATCCTCTAAATTTAACCTCCCTGGCGATATGATTCTTTCTGGTTTTAGGTGCTAAAAGCGGTACAATTATTTTGCATGAAAATTTGGCGTTTTATATTGTAGGTCTGTAATTCTTAGGAATAACTCACTTAAATCTGACCAAACAAGAGTCTAGTAGACATCCCGGGTATGATAAAGTTTGAAACACATGTGGTTTCATGTGGCATTTACTTCCTGGAATCCATCTGCCCTTAGCTCATGCATGCATGCAGGAGAGTGTGCTTAGCTGGGAAAACCCTTCCCCCTCTCTTCCCCTCCTAAAGACTCCTGGGATGTATGACATAATTTGCCTAGACAAGAAACCAGGAAGTAACTGAAGGAATGTAAATAAATAAATAAAATGAAAACAAGTTGTTTCATCAGTTCAGTCACGTTTTTTCATCAGTTCTTACATCAGTTGTTTACATCCACTTGAGTCAAATTTTTGGTTTACAGTAGAGTTGCACAATTCTGGATAAAATGAGAATCAAATTTAGTTTTGCTTAGAATAAAGATCATGGGGCCAGATTCACAAAAGAGATACGACGGTGTATCTCCTGATACGCCGTCGTATCTCTGTGATCCGCCCATCGTAACTATGCGGCTGATTCATAGAATCAGTTACGCATAGATAGCCGTAAGAATCGACAGGTGTAATTGACTTACACCGTCGGATCTTAGGATGCAATTCTAGGCCGGCCGGTAGGTGGCGATTTAATTGCGGTCGGCGTAGAATATGCAAATGACTAGTTACGGCGATTCACGAACGTACGCTTTACCCGTCGCTCTAACTTTACATTGTTTCCGTCGAGATACACCGCGTAAAACTAAGGCTGCCCTCTAGGTGGACTAGCCAATGTTAAGTATGGCCGTCGTTCCCGCGTAGAAATTTGAAAAATCACGTAGTTTGCGTAAGTCGTCCGTGAATGGTGCTGGACGCCATTCACGTTAACGTCAAAACCAATGACGTCCTTGCGACGTCATTTATCGCAATGCACGTCGGGTAATTTGACGGACGGAGCATGCACAGTACGTTCGGCGCGGGAACGCGCCTAATTTAAATGGTGCCCGCCCCATTTGAATTAGGCGGGCTTGCTCCGAGCGGATTTACGTTACACCGCTGCAAGTTTACAGGTAAGTGTTCTGAGAATCAGGATGTAAACCTGTAAACCTGTGGCGGTGTAGCGTACAGCACATACATTACGCTGCCCAGGAGCAATGTTAATGTATGAGAATCTGGCCCTTAGATTTCAAGTAGTATGAAGATCGAATCTCATTTACTAATTTGGGGTCCTAGAGATTGGGTTAGGCCGGCCATAGATGAAGCGATTTTCTTTCCTGCAATTACAGTTTGTAGTAAAGAAAATCGCTTGATTCCCCCATCAACACAGGCAGTTTTGATGGGGAATTTTCTCCTGCTGAGCCATTGTGTTCTCTCGGTGGAGCGTCTGGGGAAGCCATCCCTACCGGGAGAACAGTGATTAGATGCTAGCAATTGCCATCAGGAAAAAAAAAACTCGATTTGAATCGTGAAACGATTTTTTTTTTTTAAATCGCAGATTTTTTGGGGGGCCAAAATCGCCCAAGCTCTAGAGGTCATCCCCTGCTTGCCGGCTTGTCGGGCACACAGCAAAAGTTTTTTTATTAATTAGATGCAGAATTTATAAATCTGTTTTTTTTATATTTTTCCTTTTTTTTTTATAATTGCTTTATCATATTCTATATTTTGAAAATCGTGGCAAAAACGACGGCCCAGTGTGAAAGTACCCTAATACTAAAAAAAAAACTGTCTCCTAACTTTTTTAGCTGGCTCCTAGATTCAAACTAATTTTGTCAAACCCTGACATAGAAGAATGTGTTTTGTGGTGTAATTGTAAGTATGCCTATGCTGTGTGTGAGAAATAATTTAAATTAAAATGACAACTTTGTGATTTTGTTTTTAATTTTAATTCTTAATATTCCCAAAAGTTGTAACAAAAAAATTACAATTTAAAAAAACTCACCATGTCGCTTACTAAATACCTTGGACTGTCTATTTCCAGGGTGTTTGTACTGTCCTGACATTTTAAGGCCTCAAGAAATTAGATAGGTAGTCAGTACATCAGGATTGATGAATTTTCATACCATAGTTTGTAGACTATTAGCTAGATTCAGGATGGCGAGCGCATACTTGCGGCGGCGTAGCTTAAGGCATTTAAGCTACGCCGCCGTAAGTTAGCGAGGCAAGTACATGATTCACAATGTACTTGCCTGCTAAGTTACGGCGGCAAAGCCTAAAGCGGGCGGGCGTAAGGGCGCCTAATTCAAATTTGTCTGAGGGGGCGTGTTGTATGATAATGAGGCTTGACGTGATTGACGTTTTTTCTTTAACTGCGCATGCGCTGGGCGCCTACATTTCCCAGTGTGCATTGCGGCTAAGTACGCCGCACGGGCCAATTGATTTCGACGTGGACGTAAACAACGTAAATCCCTATTCACGGACGACTTACGCAAACAACATAAAATTTTCGAATTTTGAAGCAGGAACGGTGGCCATACTTAACATTACTATTCCATCTATTTGATGGAATAACTTTAGGCCACTAATGCGTTACGTAAACGGCGTATCTGTACTGCGTCGGCCGGGCGTACGTTCGTGAATAGGCGTATCTACTGATTTACATATTCTACGCCGACCGCAATGGAAGCGCCACCTAGCGGTCAGCCTAAAAATTACACTTTAGGATACGAGGGTGTAAGACACTTACGCCGCTCGTATCTGAGCCTAATTTAAGCGTATCTGGTTACCAGAATACGCTTAAATTAGCGCCAATGTAAATTCTGACTTAGGCTGGCGTATCTACTGATACGCCAGCCTAAGTCTCTCTGAATCTGGCTATATAACTTTGACACAGACTAAATAATTTACTCCTATTTTCATTTTCATCAAAGGGATGTAGCAGAATACATTTTGATGTAAATTTATCAAGAAAGATTATTTATTTGTAAAATAAAAAATAAACAAAAATTAACTAAAACTAACATCAACACACCACTAGCTCAGTCTTCATTACCATCCATTACATACACGTGTATTGTTTCTACTCATGGTCGAAGATGCTTATATAAACCAATGCTTGGCTGTGTTTTCCTCACTTCTGGGCCAAGTCCTGGTGAGTGGGGCGAAATATATCAGGGGACCGGAGCTGGCTGAGACCACATTCATCTACATACTGGGATGGTGAGCTGTGCCTTTTTTTCTCTTTGCTAATTCTCTTACACCTCTTTGTGGTGCACTGACTCCTACTCTATTCACTGCAACCGGGGAGATTTCTGGCTCAGATTAGAGCGGCACTGCAAGTTTAATTTAAAAACAAAGAAAAACATTTATTACATTTTTTTAATGTTTGATCTTATTTTTTTTATATAGCAAAAAAAAAAAAAACAGTGGTGATTAAATACCACCAAAAGAAAGCTTAGTCTGTCTCAAAAAATGATATAAAATGTATTTGGGTACAGTGTTGCATAGCTGGGTAATTGTCATTCAAAGCACTGAAAACTGAAGAATGACCTGAGCAGAAAGTGGGGGACAACAACCCAGACTTGAAGTGGAATATATATTGGCTATGTATATATTTACACAAAGTGATCATATCCACCATTGAACCAGGCATGTAAATTGCCTATTCATGGCAAAGCTATAGGTTTTCTTTAATCTCTTCCAGTCCCAAGCAGCATATACGTAACTTTTCTCAGCAACCCTGGCATTCTGTTTAGTGCTTGTTGCTGAAAGAATTACTCTGTACTTCCAGGTATGAAGGCGCTTCAGCTGTATATTCCCATGGGCCAATCAACACTGTCACACAGAGGCCCGGATTCACAAAGCACTTACGCCGACGTATCTCGAGATACGCCGCGTAAGTGTAACTATGCGCCGTCGTATCTATGCGCCGTGCCCACAATCTGAGATACGCCTAAAAATAGGCTTCCTACGACCAACGTAACTTGCCTACGCCATCGTATCGTGGACGCATATTTACGCTGGGCGCATTTGCCGCTCCTATTGATTTTCTATGCACATATGCAAATGAGGGAGATACGCCGATTCACAAACATACTTGCGCCCGGCGCATAATATACGCGGTTTGCGTAAGTCGTAGGTCCCGCATAAAGTTATTCCCCATATATGAGGCACAACCCATGCAAAGGTATGAACCAGGGAACACAGCCGTCGTATTTTATGTCGTTTACGTAGTACATGAATAGGGCTCGGCGTAGGTTACGTGCACGTCGTAGGCAGTGATCCGTCGTATCTTAGGGAGTAATTCCGACGTGATTCTGAGCATGCGCACTGGGATACGTCCACGGGACGGCGCATGCGCCGTTCGTTTTAAGTACTTGTATGGCACTCGGCCCATCATTTGCATGGGGTCACGCCTCATTAGCATGGCTCACGCCCACTTCCACCTACGACGGCTTACGCCGAGGGAACCCAGCGCAGTTTGAGAGGCAAGTGCTTTGAGAATTCGGTGCTTGCCTCTCTGCGCGACGTCGGCGTAGCGTATATTGGATACGCTACGCCGGCATAAATATGCGCCAATGTATGTGAATCCGGGCCAAAGAGTCCATGCTACTTGAAGTCCTAGTAGACTTCAATGAGCTGCTTGCACACAGCACCTGGAGACTAGAGACAGAGCCAGAACAAAATGGCATTAATGGGATTAACAGAGCTTTACTTGGCCAGTTTTTATGACATAAACATGTTTTTAGCCCCAAAATGCATAACTTTACTTTTTTTGCCCAATCACTTAATGGATCCAGTTAGGCCCCTTTCACACGCCCCTTCCGATCAGGTCCGTCTGTCTTTTTTTAGGCGGATCTGATTGGACAGTCTTTTTACCCCTATGGCCAGTGGGTGTCTGTTTACACCCGCCTGCCTCCAATCTAATCCGGTCCACTAAAAACTAACGTAAGGGGGTCAGTTCTCTGCCGTGTAGATGGATCAGATCGGTGATAGTCAGGTCTGTACTGTAGGGGGGGTCTGTACTGTAGGGGGGTCTGCACTGTAGAGAGGGTCTGTACTGTAGGGGGGTCTGTACTGTAAGGGGGTCTGTACTGTAGGGGGGCTTTGTACTGTAGGGGGGTCTGTACTGTAGGGGGGGTCTGTATTGTAGGGGGTGGGGTCTGTACTGTAGGGGGTGGGGTCTGTACTGAATGGGGGGTCTGCACTGTAGGGGGATCTGTACTGAATGAGGGGTCTGCACTGTGCTGTGTAATGTAAATGGGTCCAGAGGTACAAGGGCTGTGTAATGTAAAGGGGTGCAGGGTGCTGTGTAATAGTAACGGGTCCAAACGGGTCCAAAGGATTTTGCACTTGTAGGTAGGTAGTGTCTAAAGGAGGGGCTTTGCCAGTACAAACAATGCAAATTGTGGTGCTTTTTTGTGCATATTGTAATTTCTATCAATGCCAATTAAAGTTATAAGACCCCTTTCACACTGGGGCGTTTTTCGAGCATTATTCGAGCGTTATTCGAGCGTTATTCAAGCGAATCCTCATCTGCAATCCCAATGTGCTGGTAAATCACTGCTAAGACCCTAACGTTTTAGGGCGCTTTTGCAGTGCCTCAGTGTGAAAGGGTAAAGCGTTTTTACAGCGCTTTCAATTCATTTCAATGGAAAGGGGCGTTTTTGGAGCACTTTTTTCAGCGCCCAAAAGCTGCTCCAAAGATGCTGCTTGCAGGACTTTTCTCAACGACCCGCCAGTGCAACGCCTCAGTGTGAAAGGGTAAGGCGTTTTTTCAGCGCTTTCAATTCATTTCAATGGAGAGGGGCATTTTTGGAGCATTTTTTTCAGCCCCCAAAAGCTGCTCCAAAGATGCTGCTTGCAGGGCAGGACAGTGTGAAAGGGTCCATTGAGATGCATGGAGAGCGTTTTATGAGCGTTTTAATAGCGCTATTTGTAAACGCTAAAACGCTGTAAAAACGCTTCAGTGTGAAAGGGGTCTAAGGGATGGGACAAAGCTTTTACATTAGTTAATGCCCATTCGGCCTTAATCTGTCTCTGTACCATGCTTTTGAACTTGGGACACTTGGGGGAGGTAGTGAGTGACCTGCAGTGCGCTATGCAGGCAGAGGCACAAAGCGGGAGTGGTCAAATTGGTAACTATGGGAGGGGCTTAATGGGCATGGGTAAACAAAATCCGGGCTTCCTTGTACCCATAAAATATGCTTTGCTTGCTGTGCCACTAGCAAGAGTCTCACAGACACATATAAACTCCAGCACAATCATTCAAAAAAAAGTTTCCATTGTATGTGGTTTTGCAAGCACTGAAAAAAGACAGTGCTTTGTCTGAGTCTACCTTATGGAAAAACTTTATTAAAATAGGCAGGGACTGCTAAAAAAAACTGTAATTATTGGACAATGAACAATTTGATAAGAAGTATTGTATAATACAAGTGTATGGCCCGGTTTACCCTTCAAGCAAAAATTACCACTTTCTTCCACCAAAAAAAGCTTTGTGATTTATCTCGGAATTGTGGGACACCAGGATTTAAATGAAATCCCGGGACAGTCCCAGTGAAACCGGAATGGTTGGGAGGTATGCTGTACTGAGCTAAAATCTGATAGCTCAAGCATTACATTATGGCTATTAAAACATTAATATTTTAGTAAATTTCATGTATTTCAATCTGCTGTTTTGAGTGTTATATTATGCACAGCATACTAAGTTTATTCTCAGCCAGTATCTCACAGTATTCATAGCTAAAACAGTAATGATTCTATTCATATTATTGGCTTGAAATGTAAAAATTGTTAGTGTGTATTGCTAGTGCACATTGCTATTACTAAAGATTAAAATGATTAAAGATTTTAAAATCATAATGGTGTGTCTTCTTTTCTGTAATATAAAGTGAAATTAATAAAAACAAGTTTAACAGAGGCTTTTAAATGGAAAACAGGAAATGCATATGACTATTTTGAAGTTCTTTACAAGAGTCAATGAGACATTTTTTGAGTAATTAAGGTTACTACTGTTGAAACTGTAACATGTTCCTAGCCAAATATATTATTATACCTATGGGGATTTTGCAATCTTTGATGTTTAGACCGTTATGTCAGTGTCATGCTTAGGGATTTCGTGAAGTTGCAACATAACAGAAGCCTTTATTGTTTCCACTTTCATGTACCGAACAAGTCTTGACTAGTTTTCTATAAAAAATGTCTACAGAAGTAAAAGATCAATATAAACTGATGGGACAGGAGAGGTAATGGGGAAATTCAATAGGTAACCTTGTTAATGCTACGGTAGGTTGGACTTTAAAGTATATTTTATAAGTATTTGTTTAAAGCCTGGTACACACAATCAGATTGTTGGCCAACCGAGTGTCTGATTTTTGTCTTCAGGGTGTGTGCCTAGATCTTGTCTTGCATACTAACAGTACACAATTGTCGACCAACAAACATGAACGTAGTGACGTACTACAAGGAATTTCAGCTCTTGAGCGCCACCCTTTTGTGCCCCTTCTGCTAATTTCGTGTTTGGTGAGCATTGATTCCGAGCATGTGTGTTTGTTCTTTCAACTTTTGTGTGAAGGACTTGTGTACTGACCATCAGAAAATCTGACAACAGACCGTTGTCCGTGAAAAATTTACAAGCATGTCATCCAACATTTGTTGGCAGAAAGTTGCACAACCCCCTGCCAACAATCTGATCGTGTGTACGAGGTTTTAGGGTTTGAACAATAATCCTAAATAAAAAAAAAGTGTGAGCAATACACATAATTCATTTGATGAACTACATTTTTCATTGTGATAATTGAAAACGCAACTGTACTCTCCCCACAGGTCAAAGCTGTTGCTTGCCACTTCATCTGCCACCACTACCCATCTTCTCTTCTGCATCTTCATGGGTCCTAAGACACTCATCTGTGCTCATTATATGGCTACTTCTGATGCAATGAATGCAATAAACATTTCGGCTAGGAGCATGTAATGAACAGCCATCACCTCTATGTAAAACACAATGTATAGCATGCAGAGGACAGCAGTATTGTGATGAGACTGTTGGGGGCATGCTTAGCTTTTATGTGCTTAACTTGAAAAGGTATATGAAAGGAAATACTACTGGACAGCCGACCACCCTTCGTTCCTTGTTAGCCCACCATGACCCGTCAGAGCTCTGGAGACCCAATGATAACAGGCAGTTTCAGTGTATAAAGCAGGTCTGAAGTCTTTATTCAGAATGATAGTTTATATAATAAGAAACAACAGAAGAGGGGAGGGGTTAACTTACTCCTAACGTTTCTTAGAGTCAGTTCACACTGGGGCGACACGACTTCCAGCACGACTTTCACGGGCAACTCCAACACGACTTCAGCATGAACCACAGGGCGACCTGGGGCAACTCCAGGCGACTTGGGGCGATCTGGGGCGATTTACAACAGGACAGGGAATGTTAGAAGTGGCCAATCAGAGCTTCTAAGCTCCTTTGACATGATTCTTCTTCCTGTTTCATTTCTTCTTCCCTGTTCCCTGATTTCTGTGTCCAAAATGCTCCCTGTGCGTTAAGTAATGTCAGCTGTCATAGCAGCTGGTTTGGCAGTATTGATCTATTGATCAATAAGGATCTATTGATCCTGCCAGGGATATACTGTTGTTAGGGATCTCTTGTTGTTGTCAGGGGAACTATTGTTCCTGTTAGGGATCGTTGTACATACTTTTCAGCACTTTTCCATCACGAATTTAGGCAGCTGAAAGGAATTTAAAAGGATAGCTTATCTCACAATAACACATGATGCCGTTCTGGGAATCAGCCTATGTCAGGATCAGTGGCTAGGGAGACCAGACATGTAGCTAGACACGTAGCTAGACAGGTAGCCACACAAGGGAACTGAGACCAAACAAAGGATATATATATTAAAGTGATATTTATTTACAGTGAAGAATAGAAAACAATGAACACAGTAAACACAGCACCCATTAAACATGAACTACCCCAAACAGAACCAAAAAACCCCACTAACAAGAAATATTCACATCTTATGCCCCTGTGCACATTAGGAGAAAATTGGGCGAATGATTGGCAGTTTTCCTCAATGCATCAAAGCAAGCTGGAACCTGAAGAAAAAAAAAAGGAACATAAATTAATAAATCATGCGCAGTCTTTCGTATGTGATATTTCTTCTACAAAAATTATAGGAAAATGGTACACATTAAACGGAAATTGTTCGTTCTATTTCCGTACGATAAAAATTCTGGAGTTTGTCCCTTCGGAAATTTTCATTGGGTAGGTCGAAACCGGCTGTCGAAAGTTGTGTACACTTTATCAGAAAATCGTATAGTTTCAAGAAACTATTAGACAAGCACCTGAATGACCACAACATACAGGGATATACAAGGTAATACTGTCATATAATCACACACATAGGTTGGACTTGATGAACTTGGGTCTTTTTCAACCTCACCTACTATGTAACTATGTATAATCGTTCCTTGGACGAAAATGTTTTCCCAGTTGTGTACGGGGCTGGATTGGAATCAATATGTGAAGCTCACCTTGGCAAAAAAAAATACACTGATTTGTGTCCTGGCTGAAAGGTCTAAATAGCCAAACTCCACAGTAGAATCCCATGAGATCTTTAAAAACACATCCCAAGATTGAGCGTACCAGACTAAATATCAGCGCTGCTGGATATTGGGAGTCCACAAGGTGTGTAGCAAGGACGATAAAAAGTAAATAATCAAAACTCCCAAGTTTATGCAAACCAATAAAATTCAGTGCGTTTCACAGCCAACAAAACATGATCTTTACATCCAAAACCAAATAAATGATAAACCCCACTGTGATGGACAGTCAGTGTCAGGTTTCTACGTTAGTAAACCCTTGTAGAACACCCAGTGGAGTTCCCCAGGGCATGGAGTCTAAGCTCTAGTCTAAACCCCAGCCTGCTTCTTCACCAAGGCCCCTGATGGTAGAGATGGACATGCAGTAAGCTAAAACAAGGTTGTGGCTCCCAGGTACACCCACCTGACGATACATTAACCGCTTGCATCTGCAATGTACAGATGGTAGGAGACAGAAGAGGATCCGGGAAACAAACCAAGGTCAGGGCAGACGGCAGACAAGAACAAACAGAAGACGAAGCTGGGGTCTGTACATGGGAATTCAGACACTGAATACATGAAACACCAAGCAAGGGCATATCCTATGCCAACATACTTTTGCTAGTAGGTGTCCCTCATTCCCATCTTAAAATGTTGGGAGGTATGCTAACCAATCAGTCAGTATTATATTGAAAGGAAACCCCTGACCATCCCCATTAAAAATACTAAAAATATGGATTATCGCCCTGGTGAAATAGTCACAAAATGCCACCCACCACACTAAGGGGTGGTGTTGTAACCCCCATAACGCAGGGGTGGTGTTGCACATTCTACACTGAAGTTAAAAATTAGCTAAAAAAACTTTTCCTATAGCAAACATTTTATTTTTTAGGTGATAATAACACTGCTTTTCAGTGGCTCACTGTTTCTGTTCTGTTCTGAAAATAAAGCAATCAATGTATGTATAGAAAATACCACCCTCTGTGCTTTCAATCCTTTTTTATTTTGCCACTCATTATGACAAGAGTCTATTTAACTACACAGCTTTATATGCTCCATGCTAATATGATTCTGTATACGTCACTCTCATGTTCCTATCTACAAATTCAGCACTTGTTATAGCACATTTGACATCCAATTATTTCTCTAATTCAAATAGCTTAATTTAGAAAAAAGGATTTCAATTGAATGCAGTGGACAACACTGGCTTTGATTCAACTTTCTAGATTTTATAGATTAGCTTCATTGTCAAAATGATTGTTCTCTTCAAGTGAGTATTATTACCATTGCGGGATAGCAGAATAAATAGTAAACATTTCAATTAATCTAAAATCTAAAGCTGCACATGTGCACATGTCCATTCACACATGGTCCAATAAGCAAGGGCAGGAATGCTTAATATGCTTTATGCCTCACTGAGTTTATCTTCTGAAGACCAGGAAGGATGCAGAACAGAAAGGGCACAGCACTGGTGCTGGTGCCCTCCCCATTACTTGCACATTGGTAACAGAGCAGTCACCTGTACCCCTACCCCTTAACTGACCTCATCCTTCGAAACACCAGTCGTCCCCCCCCCCCCCCCCAAGTGCCCCAGAGCATATGTAATGTTCCAGGCTAAAGGCTGCAATGTTGTTTTGCCGCTGGTATGCCTAGGACATAGGTTCCACACTGACACAGGGCTCCTAGCAGCTCTCCAGGCCCAGACCGAGAGCTGTCTAACACCATGCCATCTTCAGCCAGGCAGGGTTCTGTGCAACAATAGCACTAACCTGCTGGCAGCCCATCACCAGGGAAAAATCATGTACATAGCTTGCCTAGCACATGTCCTCAATATTAGGATACAGCAGTTCCTTATTAAGTACCCTGTGGCCTGTCTTCCAAAAGCTCTTTCTTCAAGCCAGAAGAGTTTGGGGCTGCTTTAGGTGGGCATACCCAGCCAGTGTTCACCTAGAAGAAATGCAGCACCAACAAAAGCTACATAAAAGACTACCAAACAAAAAATGGATGAAAAAATCCTAGATGATTTTAGTTGTTGGTAAATAGGCCATATAATAAAATTCCAAGTGTATAAGAGGAAGCACCACTCCCCCTTTATCAGGGCTCTACGCAGGTTACAACTTCAATAAAATCAAAGAAACAGTGATCTTGCAGATCTATATTGGAACTAGATTTAGGGCTCTTTCACACGGAGTGGATCCGTAATGATCCGCTCCGTTAGCCCGTTTGGCTCAGCGGGGATTCCTCCGTAAATCCCCGCTGAGCTGTCGGCAGACAGGGCGGTCCCCGCACACAGTGCAGAGACCGCCCTGTCTCTCCTCCGCTCTCCCCTATGGGGAATCGGATGAATACGGACCGTGTGTCCGTATTCATCCGATCCGTTTCCGCCGGACGCAAGAAAAATAGGGTTTTCTTCCGTCCGTAAAAGCGGATCTTTGCGGAGGCGGATGGTTGCAGACGTTAGCGGATGCATCATCCGCTAACGTCTGCAATCCCATAGGGATTCATTACAAGTCTGTAAACGGACTTGTAATAAACGGACCATTTGTCCCTATGTGTGAAAGGGCCCTTATACTCTCCTCATGGAGTAACAATGCAATAACTCCTGAGCCTTTCTGTATTTCTTGTTTGAGATACTGTCAGGTGGCCATTGAGGAAAGTTTTACTTTGTGAGAGCTGCCTGCCAGAGCTATTGAACTTGTTTGAAGTATATGTTCATCAAATTGCAAGTTTGAAACTTCCCTGTGGCTCTCTTTAAATATATTGTCCTGACACACCCTCTTCTGTGACACCCTCACATGCTGAAACTCAATGTTGGCCGTGATGTAGAGGCTACAACAGCTGTAGCACTCCATTTATAATTACCTGTGCAATTGCAATACAAGGACAGCTGGAAGCCTATGCGCTGCATCAGTGGATTATTATTCAGGATGGGAGGAATACAAGGAGGAAGACTAGGGTTAAAGTGCTGTATATGAGAAGGAAATGAGGCAGGCTTTAAAGGAGATGTTCTACCCCTCCCATACCCCAGAGCCACCAGTGGCAACCTGTGAAGCTCTGGTGAACTCTATGTCCAAGAGGGTTAAGTCAGTGCTGGAAAATAATGGTAGCCACAAATATTGACACTTTGGGCCCAATTTGGACATTTTCACTTAGGGGTGTACTCACTTGTGTTGCCAGTGGTTTAGACATTAATGGCTGCGTGTTGAGTTATTTTGAGGGGACAGCAAATTTACACTGTTTTTTTTTTTTTTAAAGGATTTTGAAGGATTTGCCTTCAGCAAATTTACACTGTTATACAAGCTATACACTCACTACTTTACATTGTAGCAAAGTGTCATTTCTTTAGTGTTGTCACATGAAAAGATATAATAAAATATTTACAAAAATGTGAGGGGTGTACTGACTTTTGTGAGATACTGCATATCCTAAACAGCCCTCAAGCCAATTTTTGCTCAGGTTTCTTGCATGTGGGAAGGCTGCTCCAGAGACCATTCAGGCATGTAAAAAGTATCTCTTCTAAATTTCTAATTTCACACATATACAGTTTTATGGAGTGACACTAAATTCAGTTGGATGGAAACCCTATTTTCCATCCGTCTGGTGGATGGGATAGGATGAAAACGGACAGGCGGATCCATTTTCATCCGATCGCCCCATAGCGGAGAACGGAGATCTGACAGGCCCAGTGAGCGCATGCGCCGTCCTGTGGCCGCATCCCAGTGCGCATGCTCAGAATCACGTCGAAACATCAGCCGAAGATACGTCGAATCACTGCCTACGACGTGAACGTAACCTACGCCTAGCCATATTCATGTACTACGTAAACAACGTAAAATACGACGGCTCTGTTCCCTGGTCCATACCTTTGCATGAGTTGCGCCTCCTATATGGGGAATAACTTTACGCCGGACGTACGACTTACGCAAACCGCGTATATATTATGCGCCGGGCGCAACTACGTTTGTGAATCGGCGTATCTCCCTCATTTGCATATGTGCATAGAAAATCAATTGGATCGGAAAATGCGCCCAGCGTAAATATGCGCCCACGATATGATGGCGTAGGCAAGTTATGTCGGTCCTAGGAAGCCTATTTTTAGACGTATCTCAGATTGTGGGCACGGCGCACAGATACGACGGCACATAGTTACACTTACGCGGCGTATCTCGAGATACGTCGGCGTAAGTGCTTTGTGAATCCGGGCCTCTGTGTGAAAGAGCACACGACTGTTTTTCGGGTTGTAAAAAATGTCATTTTTAATGGTCTAGAAAAAAGTTTTTTTCAACCCGATCGTTAAAACGGCCTTGCCTACACGCGATCGTGAAAAAAAAAATGCTCTAGCAAAGCGCGGTGACGTACAACACGTACGACGGCACTATAAAGTAAAGGAGAAGTTCCATGCGGATGGCGCCACCCTTGGGGCTGCTTTTGCTGATTTCGTGTTAGTAAAAGACGATTCGCGCTTTTCAGTCTGTTACAGCGTGATGAATGTGCTTACTCCATTACGAACGCTAGTTTTACCAGAACAAGCGCTCCCGTCTCATAACTTGCTTCTAAGCATGCGTGTTTTTTTCACGTCGTTCGTTCGTTCGAATCGGGGGCGCGCTTAATTTAAATACAAGCCGCCCCCTTGGATTTACGCGGGGATACGCCGGGCCAATTACACTACGCCGCCCCAAACTACAGAGCAAGTGTTTGGGGAATACAGCACTTGCTCCTGTAGGTTGGGGCGGCGTAGTGTGAATGGCTTACGCGCCGCCCGCCTAAAAAGTACAAGAATATGGCCCCAGATCAAATTATAATGTTACATTGCATCACATGCTAACATAGTAGGTAGATACCAGGGGTCAAGTCCTGGGGAAAAAAGTGTGGGAACTCCCACCCAAGATCCACTCCCCCACCAAAAAAAAAAAAAATGATACGCTCATATGCATAATTACTAAACCGCATGTTTTTTTTTTTCGATCCACTGTACCTTAGTAATCCTTTGTTACTGGCCGCTTCCTGTATGTGGATTCATCGGGTAGTGTGCGGGTATTCCGTCACTTCCTCGATGCCGCAATGTCTCCTGGGAGCTTTTGTCATTGTTCCCAGGAGACATTGCGGAGGTCTGCCGCGAGTTATCACGGGATTTAGAAAGAAGCAAGTTCAGTGACTCGAGCTGGGCATCGCCGCTTAGTAATGGATTGGCTCGGGCGGCTCGGCTGCTTTCAGCTGTTCTAGTCCTGCAAAGGGAACTGAGTTCCTGCTGTGAAAAAAGTGCAGGAACTCCGTTCCCATGCATTCCCGCAGGACTTGAGCCCTGGTAGATACCATGCCTGAACATAAAATACTATTTGCTCAGATGGTAAATTTTCCTACTGACTTGTGTCTTGTCACATACAGGAAGCTCTGATTCACAACAATTAATTGCATTGATTATCATTCCTAGACTTTTTGATTACTGTCGTCACATTAGGTCTGCTTGAGGTAGGCATTAGAAATATCAATATGATCTCAGAGCGTTACACATAATGACAATTAAATCTAAATACATGGCAATTCTGCTCCTTCCATTTGATAGATTACAGGACTTTAATATACTTGTATATAGAAAATTATTCTGATTTAAGTTATGAGTATGAATTGAAATGAGAAAGCTGGCACAAATATTTGTTATCATATCCTTTATTGATATGTTAGTTCATAGATGTTGTGTGCTACTTTTGTTGAAAACATTTTATACATAAAATAACAATAAATAATAATTAAATAATGGAATTTATTTTAAAGCAATGTTAAGAAAAATAACTATTGTTTGCAGCAAGCCGAAGGCCCCATACACACGGGAGAATTTATCCGCGAATACGGTCCAGCGGACCGTTTCCGCGGATAAATCCTCTCGAGGATTTCAGCAGATTTCTATGCGATGGAGTGTACTCACCATCGCATTGAAATCCGCGCCAAAATCCTCTGGCGATGACGTGTCGCGCCGTCGCCGCGATTATGACGCGGCGACGTGCGCGACGCTGTCATATAAGGAATTCCACGCATGCGTCAATTCATTACGACGCATGCGGAGGATCCCTTCGGACGGATGGATTCGGTGAGTCTGTACAGACCAGCGGATCCATCCGTTGGGATGGATTCCAGCAGATGGATTTGTTGTGCATGTCAGCAAATATCCGATCTGCTGGAATCCATCCCAGGGGAGATTTATCCGCGGAAAAAGATCCGCTGGCGTGTACACACCATAGGATCTATCCGCAGAAACCCATTTGCTGGGATTTATCTGCGGATGGATTCTATGGTGTGTACGGGGCCTTAGAGGCCAACCCAGTATCTGTTTTTTCTGCGATTTTTCGTGTTTTTTTTTATTCCCTTAACCACTTAACCCCCGGACCATATTGCTGGTCAAAGACCAGAGCACTTTTTGTGATTCGGCACTGCGTCGCTTTAACTGACAATTGCGCGGTCGTGCGACGTGGCACCCAAACAAAATTTGCGTCCTTTTTTCCCCCACAAATAGAGCTTTATTTTGGTGGTATTTGATCACCTCTGTGGTTTTTATTTTTTTCGCTATAAACAAAAGAAGAGTGACAATTTAAAAAAAAAAAAGCTATATTTTTTACTTTTTGCTATAATAAATATCCACAAAATGATATAAAAAAACACATTTTTTTCTCAGTTTTGGCCGATACTTATTCTTCTACATATTTTTGGAAAATAAAAATCACAATAAGCGTATATTGATTGGTTTGCGCAAAAGTTATAGCCGCTACAAAATAGGGGATAGATTTATAAAAAAAAATATATATTTTTTTTTTTTTACTAGTAATGGCGGCGATCAGTGATTTTTATCGTGACTGCGATATTGCAGCGGACACACCGGACACTTTTGACACTATTTTGGGACCATTCACATTTATACAGCGAACAGTGCTATAAATATGCACTGATTACTGTGTAAATGTGACTGGCAGGGAAGGGGTTAACATTAGGGGGCGATCAAGGGGTTAAAGGAGTACCCTAGTGAGTGATTCTAACTGTGGGGGGAGGGGACTGACTGGGGGAGGTGATCGATCTGTGTCCCTATGTACAAGGGACACAGCATCGGTCTCCTCTCCCTGACAGGACGTGGATCTCTGTGTTTACACACAGAGATCCACGATCCTGCTCAGTTACTGGGCAATCGCGGGTGCCCGGCGGACATCGCGGACGGCAGGCACGCGCATCGTGTTCCCAGTAACGCGGCGGCGTGCGTGCCTCCTAGTGGCTTTGCAAGGCGAGGACGTCATATGATGTCCTATCAGAACAAGAGCACTATCGTGCCGCCGTCAATTGACGGCGGCCGATAGTAAAGTGGTTAAACTGCAGTAATAAGGTAGAAGTTCATGTCACTATTAATTCCCTGGTACCATTTGCAACTACGGTAAAACCTTGGATTGCGAGCATAATTCGTTCAAGTAACACGCTTGTAATCCAAAGCACTTGTATATCAAAGCATTTTTTTATAGGGTATAAAAGAGAAGAGGGGCACCTCTAAGTGTAGCAATAAGTTGCTAAATGTTGTACCTTGATTACATGTAACCATATTGCTACACTTGGAGGCTCCTCTCTTCTCTATTATACTCAGTTGTGACATGACACTACTCTTCTATCAAGACATCGCTTGTATATGAAGGCAAAATGTATTAAAACATTTTGCTGGTCTTGCAAAATGCTCTCAAACCAAGTTACTCTCAAACCAAGGTTCTACTGTAGAATACATTTTTTCTGAGCAAGTTTTTTTTTCTTTGTGTGAATTTCTGTTGTAATGTTTCCTATCTGGAGAGCTTGCCAGGAACAATGGGCCAGATCCTCAAAAGAGATACGGCGGAGTAACTGCTGTTACTCCGTCGTATCCCTGGTCCTAACTATGGAACTGATCCACAGACTCAGTTTCCCATAGTTAGGACGAAGATCCGACATGTGTAATTGAATTACACTGTCGGATCTTAAGGATGCAATTCTAGGCCGGCCGCTAGGTGGCGAGGCCATTGCGGCCGGCGTAGAATATGCAAATGACCAGTTACGGCGATCCACGAACGCTCCGACGGGCCCGTCGCTCTAAATCTACGTCGTTTACGTCGAGTTCCGCCGCGTAAAACTAGGGCTAAGCCCTAGTTGTCTTAAGCCATGTTAAGTACGGCCGTCGTACCTGCGTCGAATTTTAAATTCTACGTCGTTTGCGTAAGACGTCCGTGAATGGCGCTGGACGCCATTTACGTTAACGTCTAAGCAAATGACGTCTGAGCGACGTCAGTTAGCGCAATGCACGTCGGGTAATTTACCCGACGGAGCATGCGCAGTACGTCCGGCGCGGGAGCGCGCCTAATTTAAATGGGACTCGCCCATTTGAATAGGAACGCCTTGCGCCGGACGGATTTAAGTTATAGCGCCGCAAAATTCCAGGTAAGTGCTTTGTGGATCGGCACCTAACTTGGGAATTTTGCGGCGGAGTAACTTAAATCCGAAAAGTTACGTTGCGCCGCGGCTTTGTGGATAACCCCCACTACTTTTTGTTGCAGGTTGACAATGCTGGTCTTGCTAGTGAAGGTTTGTCAAGCTCAGTTGGTAGAGACTGCTATGTACATTAGCAGCCTTTTTGTTGTAGACCTACCACTGAGCCTAATGAGCCTTCACTAGAAAAACCAGCACCAGGCAGCAGGGATTAGAACCGGCTAGAGCAGTGGTTCTCAACCTGGGGGTCGGGACCCCCTTGGGGGTCGAATTACAATTTGCCAGGGGTCACCATATCCTGGGCTGTTCCTGAAGCCGGCACCTCTCTCCCAGCCTTTTTGCGCGCCCATTCAGTTCACGGCATGGCTGGGGGACAGAGACTAGAGGTCAGCTGACTGGTGAGAAATGTGAAGTGGGAGGGGCTGGAGGAGACCCTATCTCCTGATTTCGGTAGAGGTGTCACTGCTACGAGACACCACAAAGTCGGAGACACAGTGAGTAAGGCTAACTGTGAATATAGTCCCCATTAAAAGTCCCCACTACAGTTCTCGGATCAGCAGATGACCTGGATCAAGAGCACCTAAGTTGGCTGATCAGAACTCCCCCCAGCAAATTACTTATTAGGGGCGCAAATTACTTGTCTTGCCTTGGGTGCTGACAACCCACGTTACGAAAATAATTTTACTGTTAGGGGTCCCCACAACTTTTTATTAATTTATCAAGGGGTCACGGCACTTGACAGGTTGAGAACCACTGGGCTAGAGGAATACATTGGGGCATCTAAGCAGTACTCCTTTTTAAGTTTGAATGACACCTAGAATTAGAAAAGCTAGAAGGCTGAGGACAGACAAGCAGTCCCTTTATGACCATGCTCACCATGGCGCCACATACTATCAACGTATTAATGCAGAGAGTGGTGCTGATGTCATTACATCAGTCCTGCTTTCTGCATTATGTAGCAATACCCTCGGAGGAGCTGCTGGTTTGTTTTGGGTGGCACGTTACCTCGTGGCTCTTCCACCGTCCTAGGGGTGTATGGTGCATATTGCAGTAACGGAATGTCTTTTTCTGTGCTCTTTATTACCCAGCCGCGTAAAAACATTAAAGCTTGTGATGAAGAGTAGAGGTGAAGTAAAAGGAGAAGTAGCAGACTCAGGAGCAACAATAGGGAAACAGTCCTGCTCCCAACAATGCTTTGTATTCTTCGCCACTCCAGCCAGAGTGAGTACCTGGACAGGCCCACTCTCACTGACCTGGTAGCCAGGGTATTGCTCGAACTTGAAGGAAAAGTCTCTGCCACAGACCCTCCTGAAATGGACTCTGGGAAAAGCCTCTGCACAGGCCCTCCCTGTGTTTGTGATTACGGAGATGATCCTCCTTGGTGAAATTGCTTCTGGATCTCCTTCAGATAGTTTTCAGGTACCGACTGACAGGTGGCCAGCCTCTCAGTGTCCGGCTACCTTAATCTTTGGTGGTTTGTCGAGACCCCATTAGATTGCCAGCCTCTCATTGGCTCTCCTCAGATGGACTCCCCACCGAACAGCTATACCGCTTGGGATCTTCAGGATTGGGAACCCAGTCGACTACTGGGCTCCCTGCCACAGCTTAAATGTTCCGGACAAACATGGTCCCGGAACCAGGAACACCACGTGGCACGCGCACCCCGGCCTGGAAGGCCATTACGCTGGGGCGCCGTGATGCAGTCACCCTGAAGGTGGGTGCCGCACTCTGAAGAAGAACCCAGACTAATGGCGTCTGCCCCAGCATGCACAGCAAGGTTGAACCCTCCTGATAGGCTGCTGGGGAAGAGCACCCAAACCTCGACTCCACTGCTGCCACCCATCGCCCTGGGGTAGGAACTACACCCCAGTAACAATAGACAGCCCACAGCACAGCCAAGCTGAGACAGAGACCCAGTTTTGAACATATTAATTGGATCAGAGTCAGTTAACACTCTGATCCCTCTCTAAATTTAACTAGCACCGGTACTTTTTTAAGTAACCAGGCGCTACAATTATGCAAGACTACCCAAGACATGAAGGGGACTGAAGACCCAGGTCCCCTGCCAAAAGACTTTAGAGAAAGGTAGGTGTAAAATAAAAAAACATAGCAAAGTATCTTGGTGGGAAGGCATTGGGGGGGGGTTAAAAGGTAGGGAGAGTATGTAGCCCAGAGTCAGGCTTTAATTGGAAAAATGCACAATAAGTTGTAGTAGAATTAGCACTGCAATGATATTTTTAAATGCCATAGTTTCCTGGCCTTGCCAGCAATGGGCCAAAGTACTAATGTACTAATGTATGCAAGTGGAAAATAAAGAAAAAAGATGAGTTGCGCTCAGAGTCACAACATGAAAATGTGATTAATAAACCGAGTGCAAGTGCATTTAAAAGCTATTGAGGATGCCCAAGTAATATGTGAAAACCTTGAGGAGTAATCAAAAAACATGTTAGCATGGATGGAGCACTTGAATGAAAAAAAATTCTCTGTCAGTCCATTAGGGATGCACTTATGCCAAAAAACACAAATAATAGTCCCAATAAGAGAAAAAACAGGAAAAACAAAAACCACATATATTGTCCAATAGATAGACAGAGGCAAATGCGGAATAGAAGTATATCCAGGTACTGATCCACCAACAAACTCTGATTAGAGGAATCACACAATCCCACCGAGAGGTAAGTAAAGATGTACTCTTACCAGATCCAGGATAATATCAGGCATATCGATCCACTCGGACCATGGAGAAGAAGGATAGGCTCGATCACTGCTGACAGGTAATGATCTCCACTGGAAATTTCTCCGTTACGCTTGTAACACGTGCCCAGTCTCACCACCCTCTTACCTCTAAGAGGCTTAAAATAAGCCTTATGTGAATTTCCAATGGCAGCTCCTCTTTCCCTCCAAATGCAGCAGCGTTGCAGATCAACTTCACTCCACAAAGGCAGCCCCTGCCAGTGTACAAGTCCCTCTTCATTTGAATCAATGACTCCATTTCAGTTAAGGATCTCAAACATCAAACACAGTAGTATCTCCACTCCCGGCCGAGAGCGGAGACGACGTCACCAACAGCTCAGTTCCCTCACGCGTATCGTGGCTGTGCACGCCACTTAATCATAGGGTACCCACTCGGCCGGGAGTGGAGATACTACTGTGTTTGATGTTTGAAATTCTTAACTGAAATGGAGTCATTGATTCAAATGAAGAGGGACTTGTACACTGGCTAAGCGTTGCCTTTATTTGTTTTATTACGTGTATATCACATGTTTTAAGTGTTGCCGCTGGATTTATTCATTTATTTATTTATTCACTCAATTTATCTAATTAATTTATTTATTTAATTATTCATTCATTCACTTGATTGTATACCTAATTTCCTAAGTGGAAAAGCCCCAAAAAAATAGGGAGAGAAAAGATGCCTATGAGACAACAATCAGCCTCACTGACTTTTGATCATGGCATGCTAAAAGTCCCAGAACATTTCATTCAATCTCGATGCTCATTGGGTGCAGGATGCCTTGGGTCTCTCGCAACACTTTTGCTGACAATTATTTTTGCCCTCATACTGTAAGCTGTAATCATTTTGCAAAATAGTACAGTATTGTCTATTGAACACATTTGGTTTTATTCAACTGAACAAGGATTATTTATTTACCAGTAGATTGAAAACTGCAGTAAACCATTAGTACTCACAAATAGATTTAAATGTACCGATTTCAGATGATTGAAAGATGTATTGTGAATTCTGGTTGCTTTAAAGTGGTTGTAAAAAACACTAATGATTGCTGCTGACAAAGGTCTCCGTACCTGTTTAGATTTGTTGGAATCCATCCTGTTAAGGTTTACTGACGTCACCGGCGCATGCGCTTCCCTTCTCCTCATTCACGGCACGCTTTGTGTGTGGTCTGTCCATTGATAGGGTGCCTTCTCCTTGTGTTTCTCCTGCATCCTGGAACACCCCAACTGACCGTGCGTGTGACGTCACATGGAGAGTAAACCTACTACATTCGAGAGTGCGATCAGGAGAGTAGAGCTTAAGTAGGACTGACAGGAATGCATATACCCAGAACGGGTAAATATAAAAGCAGAAAAACAATATAACATGCCGGTTATGAGTGGCAGTGCAGTAATGTCAGATTGTGCATGTGCGAGTTTATAGCGAGAAACATGAAAGGGCAGGAAGTTTGAAAATAAAGTAAGTAATAGGCTATTCTGGCTTGATTAGACGTAATGTAATGTAATGCTTGCTAAAAGGTGATTAAATTGAAATAGATGAAAAGCACCATAGGGACTGCAGAGTTGACTTTCTCTTTAAGTTACTGCATTTAATGAATAAGGATGTTTGTGACATTACACAGCCAATAGAATAACTTTGCATCCTCATTGTTTGCATCAGGTTCAGCAATTCCTAATGTGCTGACACTGCTTTACTGCCAAGAAAAATGTGTGCACCTGTTTGTATAGCAGTTCTTGGAACTTGGCTAGTACAGATTCCACACCCTTGAATGCTATTCTTGTGACTCCTAGAACCTGCCTAGTTTCCCCAGACACTGGTAAAATAAATTTGTTGGTGACGTAAAATGACCTGAGCTGTGCTGCAGATAGTCACGCAAAAAAAATAAACTAGTTCATAGTTTGGAAATTATAAAAACCCTTAAAAAGTGTTAAGACATATAGGACAATAAACTAGTCCAAGTAGCAAAGTACAGATGAGCTAAACTGCCCTGGGTTCTGTTCAAGCAAGGCTCAGCAAATATCAAAAAAGTTTGGATGCCAAACCCGAACCCCATTGAAATGAATAGGAGCTGAATCTGTCAAAATAAAAATTCAATTTTTTGGGGCTAATAGGCAAGAGCGGGGTGGGGGTCGGCAAGCTGTCGATCGCGATTGACCTATTGACCGCTGGCAGCCGATGGGTCAATCGGGAGCCCAGCCCTGCACACAGTGCTTCCCTCAGCCTCCACCGCTCTCCTCTTCATGGCAAAATGGAGAGCGGGAAGAGTCACAAAACTGGATAGAGGGCAGGGGCAGGAGCTGCTGGATTAAACTCTTTACATTAACTAGCAAATGATTGGTTGCCGGGCAGTCCTAGCAACCAATCACCAGTTTTTTAACCAATCACCAGTTTTTTAATGTAAAAAGTTAACTCCGGCAGCTCCCGCCCTCTATCCAGTATTGTCATACTTCCTGCTCTCTACTCTGCTATACACCAGTGTAAGGTAGGAGAGTGCTACCTACACAGTGGTGTAAGGGGATAGAGGACACTACAGTGAGGGTAAGGGGTGTGTGTAGGGGACAGAGGACACTAAAGTGGGGGTGGGGGATGTAAAGGGGACAGAGCACACTACAGTTGGGGGGAGGGATGGGGTGAAGGGGACAGAGGACATAGCTTTGGGGGGCAGAGGACACTACAGTGGGGGGAGAATGTGAAGGGGACAAAGGACATTGCTTTGGGAGGTGTGAAGGGGACAGAGGACATCGCATTAGAGGGGCAGAGGACACTACAGTGGGGGGAGGGTTGTGTGTAGGGCACAAAGGACATCACATTGGGGGGGCAGAGAACACAACAATGGGGGAGGGCATGAAGGGGACAAAGGACATTGCATTGTGGCGGGCAGAGGTCACTACAGTGGGGTCAAAGGGGACAGGCGACACTGCATTGAGGATGATTTGAAGGGGGGAAGGACACTGCTACATAGAGGCAGAGAACACTGCTGTATGGGGGGCAGGTGTCCCCACTGTGGGAGAGGTGGGGAGGAAAATTACTGTGGGGGGCAGAGGACACTACTGTGAGGGGCATGATGTGAAGCGGCGTGGAGGATACTATTGGGGGGGAGGTTAGGCACAGGACACTATGCTGTGTTTTTTTTGGACGCTTGATAGTTATTAATTTTTTTAAGAGCGCCCCCCTTTCCCGGTGATCTTTGATTTCCTCCATGTTTTTTAGGTAGATCTCAACCTCTGAAAGGTTACCTACCCTTGGGCAAGAGAATGTAAAAAAAATAGCATGATGGATGGGCATTACCCTGGGGAACATGTACCAATGCAAAAATAATGGCCAATTACCAGAGGCGTAGCTTGAAGCATTTGGGCCCCACTGCAAAGGTTGACCCAGGGCCCCCCTACCTCCCACTATACACCAAGAAACCCCACCACGCGCCAAGATATGGTAGCTGTATGATGGTTGTCTCTCTCTCTCTCTCTCCTGCTGCCGGCTGCATGTGCACCCAAGGTGGGGGCCTGCAGGCTGGGTGAAAGTGGTGGGCTTGTATGTAAAAGAGGAAACTATGCGGGCCCCCTGTCTTCCAGATTCACATACAAGCCCGGCAGCTCAGAGTGTGACCTGCCTGCCCCCACCTGTGTGCAGGTGAAGGGCTGTGCAGTGGCAGGACAGGGTACTCTACTGGGCTGGGCAGGGGGCTGGTCAGAAATAGGGGTGAGCCGAACACCCCCCTGTTCGGTTCACACCAGAACCTTCGAACGGACCGACCGTTCGCGCGAACCCCATTGACGTCTATGGGACTCGAACGTTCAAATTCAAAAGTGCTAATTTTGAAGCCTAATATGCAAGTTATTGCCGTAAAATGTGTTTTAGAACCCGGGTCTTGCCCCAGGGAACATGTATCAATGGAAAAAAAAGTTTTAAAAACGGTTGTTTTTTCTGGAGCAGTGATTTTAAATGATGCTTAAAGTGAAAAAAAAAATGAAAAATTCCTTTAAATATCGTACTTGCTGGGTGTCTATATAATGCCTGTGAAGTGGCACGTGTTTAGAACTGTCCCTGCACAAAATGAGATTACTATAAGAAAAAAGTAATTTAAAACTGCTTGCGGCTTTAATGTAATGTCAGGTCCCTGCAATATGGATGAAAATCATTGAGAAAAATAGCACAGACACAGACAGTACACACACCACGTAGCTTTAGGTGCACACTGCAGAGGACAATGGCAGTACACACACCACGTAGCTTTAGATGCACACTGCAGAGGACACAGGCAGTACACACCACGTAGCTTTAGGTGCACACTGCAGAGGACACGGGTAGTACACACATCACGTAGCTTTAGGTGCACACTGCAGAGGACACAGACAGTACACACACCACGTAGCTTTAGGTGCACACTGCAGAGGACAATGGCAGTACACACACCACGTAGCTTTAGGTGCACACTGCAGAGGACACAGGCAGTACACACCACATAGCTTTAGGTGCACACTGCAGAGGACACGGGCAGTACACACATCACGTAGCTTTAGGTGCACACTGCAGAGGACACAGACAGTACACACACCACGTAGCTTTAGGTGCACACTGCAGAGGACACAGGCAGTACACACCACGTAGCTTTAGGTGCACACTTCAGAGGACACAGGCAGTACACACACCACGTTGCTTTAGGTGCACACTGCAGAGGACATGGGCAGTACACACACCACGTAGCTTTAGGTG
Organism: Rana temporaria; assembly: GCF_905171775.1. Lineage (NCBI taxonomy): Eukaryota > Metazoa > Chordata > Amphibia > Anura > Ranidae > Rana > Rana temporaria. The sequence goes on along the minus strand of NC_053489.1, from coordinate 400,219,393 downwards.
CACACTGCAGAGGACACGGGCAGTACACACACCACGTAGCTCCGGGTTCACCTCAGACCAACTCCCCACTGAACAGCACAACTCGCCTGGGATCTTCTCAATAGAGGTGGGGAACCCAGTAAGTCACTGGGGCCCCTTTACAGCATCAGATGCCCCGGGCCATGAGGGCCCAGAGTCAGGAACTCCACGTAGCACGTGGGTCCCGGCCTGGTAGGCCATATCGCCGGGGCCCGTAATGTGCGCACATCCTAAAGGTGGGTGCTGCACCTGGAACCAGGAACCCTCGAAGAACCCCTAGCAATAGCCTCCGCCACAGAAATACCCCTCTCCAGAATGCTCCGCGAGGGAAAATTCCTCTAATTGGCTTCTGGGGAGAAGCGGCTCCGCCCGGACCCCTCTGGCGCCACCTGCCATCCAGAGATGGAAATGCATCTCTGGAGCACAGAATGACCCACAGGACAGTTCAGGGTTGGCGACAGCCAAATTTAAATAAATCAACATGGATGAGAGCAAATAAGTCTCTTATCCTACTAAATTTAACATAGCACCTGTACAGATAAGTACACAGGCGCTACAGAATTATGGGCCGTGACACGCCACTCGAATTTGGCGCGAACGGCCGAAAACTTTCATAAGTCGACGAATGATCGAACATACGATGTTCGAGTCGAAAATGAGTTTGACTCGAATACGAAGCTCATCCCTAGTCAGAAAGTGTGCCGCTGCGAATACGGTGCGATTCCTGTCCGAATCACATGCCTTGTCATAGTGACTTCAGCCTGGGTTCACAAAGGAGTGGTGCAGGAAATCACATGTGCTTTGGATAGAAATCGCACTGCATTCCTGTTCAAATCACATGCGATTTTTTGCAGTGTGATATGAACCCATTCTTTTTGTATGGGCTCATATCTCACCACAAAGGTATCAGTTACTGGTATCAGTGAGTACTTGAGCACAAGTATCAGTACTCGTAATTGCCAGTACAAAACAGGTATTGGCGCAACCCCAGTACCTAGGGTTGCCACCTCATCCCTTTAAAACAGAACACATATTAATTACACAGGTTCTGAGGCTGATTTATTGCAGATAAGGCACCAAGTGAGTTTAATTACCACCTTAATCAGCCACAGAACCTGTGTAATTAATATGTGTTCTGTTTTTTAGCCCTGGTTCACACTGGGTACGATTTGGAACGATTTGAGATGCGATTTGACATGTCAAATCGCATCTCAAATCGGCGGCAATTGTCGGCAATGGCACTGTCCTAATCAGTGCGACGCTGCATCTGCGATTTCAAAAAGTAGTTCCTGTACTACTTTTTGCGATTTCGGGCCGCGATTTACATTAAATTGCGGCCGAAATCGCGGCAAAATCGCGGTAAAATCGCGCATTTTACCGTGATTTTGAATTCGCAGCAGTGTGAACCTAGGCAAAGGGATGAGGTGGCAACCCTACCAGTACCCATCTTTAGACAATGTGTCCGGGTGTTTAATGGACTCAATGACAAGGCTCCTAGGCAAACAAATCTGCAAAGATGAGAATAAAGATAACAGGGAAAACATTTTATATGATTAGTTTATGCTAGACACAAGATTGTTTCATGGCAGACTGGATTGTATTCAAAGTGAAAAATGAGTTTCTGGTATGGAAAGAGGTTGCCCCCATCCCTTTGATCAATATGAATACATACAAAAACCTCTGTTAGGAATTTGTAGGCAACATACTCAATTGTGTAAAAAGACTTCATGACAATAAAAACGATGGTGTGTATTACAGGACAATCCCCCAAACCATAGTTGGATGAACCATGTATACATTCACATACGTGGTAATCTCATTCCAACCCAGATCAGACATATAACATAAAGCTACTGTTTCTGTAAAATTAAAAGTACGTTTTCTGTGTAACCCAACACGTTTCACATCTTTCATATTCTTCCTCAGGGAAAGAGTGTACCACTATAGTTGTACATATATGTTTGTAACAGCCATACAAAAATTGTAATGTCCTTTCTTTCACAAAGAAAAATGTTTCACCAGCCAACCACATCTTGGGCACACAAGGACCACATGGGCCCCAAACAGTATAGGTCATTGTATGCAGAAGCAAGAACAAATTACATTACCTTCATACAGAAAGGATTGTTAAGCACAACCATCTATACAGAGGTAAAGCCAGTGGGGAAATCGCGCATACCTGCATGCCCATGAGTGTCATTTTGGTAAATGAGAGAGAGGGTTATGCCCCGTACACACCATCACTTTATGTGATGAAAAAAAACGACATTTTCTGTGAAGTAAAAAATTACGTTTTTGAAACTTAAATTTTCAAAGACGAAGTTGCCTACACACCATCGTTTTTCTCACAATGTTCTAGCAAAGCGAGGTTACGTTCTCACCACTTTTTCCATTGAAGCTTGCTTCATAAGTAGCTTCTGGGCATGCGCGGGTGAAAAAACGTAGTTTTAAACAACGTTTTTGCTACACACGGTCAATTTGTGTGAAGTAAAAGTTGACGTTTTGAAAAACGACACATAAAATTGAAGCATGCTTCAATTTTTTTTGGTCGTTTTTTAGAAGACATAAAACAACGTTTTCCCCCACACACTCAATTAAAGTGACGTTTTTAAAAACGTCATTTTTTTTCATCACATAAAGTGATGGTGTGTACGCGGCATTAGAGTCCAGTTCAATGTGGGGATGAAAAATAGAGTTTCAGATATAATTACAGCGTGGTAGGTAACTGTGTAAGGGGTGTCCAGAAGGGGAAGGTGAAAAGCGAGTGGAAGGAGGAGGAGGGAGAGGATATGGGAGGGGACCACCTAGGTAGACCAGTGGCAGTACAGAGAGTACATTAAAGTATCTCCACACATTAGTCCTTGGCCTTCAAGCGTGAAAGTAAAGGCATCCTGATGGAATCATGTGGATTTTTTTATGTCTCATGTTTGTTTTGAGGCAAGTGTATCAGGTCTTCCTTTTGACAGATTTCCTCAACTGAGCCCATAGAGACCAATGGAGGGAAGAGGGGGTGGGGGGGGGGGCAGAGCTTTTCCAGTAAAGGATTTGGCAGCAATTCCTACAAAAATTTTATTCCAGCTTTTTTTCCCCCCCAACAACTGATTTTTTTCCCACCTTTTCCCCCAGTTTTCTTCCACCAACTGTTTAATTGATAAAATGTTTTTTTTTACAACTTTTTTTGCCTCCAAATTTTCCTCCATTTTTTTATCCACCTGTTTTGCCAAGTTTTTTTCCGCCAGCTATCTTTCCCTCCAAATGGTTTTCCTGACGACTGTTTTTCTCCTCGTGATTTTCCCACCATGTGTTTTTCAACGAAACTGTTTTCCCTCTATTTGTTTTTGCCTCTAACGTTTTCTCACCAACTTTTTTCCCCATTTCTTTCTTCCACAATTTATTAATTCTACCAACTTTTTTCCCCATTTCTTTCTTCCACAATTTATTAATTCTACCAACTTTTTTCCCCATTTCTTTCTTCCACAATTTATTAATTCTACCAACTTTTTTTCCCTTTCAACTCTTTTTTTTACCTACTACGTTTTTATCCTGCCAATAATTCCTTCAACTGTGTTTCCACAACTATTTTTTGCAACAACATTTTTTTCTGGCCAACAGTTTCTTTGGTAGCCTTTTTTCCCTCCAATTTTTACTTCAACTTTTTTCATCCAACTGTTTTTATCCTCTGTTTTTTCCCACCAACTCGTTTCTTCCTCCAACTTTTTTTTTCTCACAGCTGTTTTATTCCACCCATTTTTTTCCACCAACCACTTATTTACCCTGCTAACTGTTTTTTTTACCTCCAAATATATCTATAGATACGCCGCGTAAATTCAAAGCTGCGCCGGCGTATCTTCTTTCTGTATTCAGAAAGAAAGATACACCGAAATTAGGCTAAGATCCGACTGGCGTAAGTCTCTTACACCTTCGTATCTTAGTTGCATATTTACGCTGGCCGCTAGGTGGCGCATGCATCGATTTCAGCGTAGAATGTGCAAATGAGCTGGATATGCCGATTCAGAAACGTACGTGTGCCCGGCGGATTTTTTTACGTTGTTTGCGTAAGGCTTTTTCCGGCGTAACGTTACTCCTGCTATATGAGGCATAGCCTAGAGGCATTTTTAAACAGAGTAACAACACATCATGTCAGACCAGCCACTCTCTCACTCTATGCTTACAGTATGCTCAGCAGGATTCATCTCTCTGCTGCATACTGCTGCCCCCTGCTGCCCTTGCTGTGCACTGCATTGTTCAGGTATGAGCTACTTTTGGAAATATGCCTAATTTTTTCACTGTACTTCAATATACAATATAATAAAAATGATCACAATTAAAAGAGCATAAATGCACAAATAATAAAATCACAAACAGCGCTAAAAGTGACAGTTCTAGTGTAGATGCCCAAGGCACCACGTCTACACTTCAAAAATTGCGTGAAGAAAATCAGTAGGTAGAGGCAAAAGTTCCAAAAAAGAGTGTGGTCCACTTTAAGAAAGGACAGACAGTAAGCACCTTCCACCCGAACTCCTCAAGAGACACCACGTGGGACAAAATAAGCCCCCTCTGGGGTACGCACTCACCAAAAAGTAAGTAATATAAGGCGATGTATGTGTACCTCCAGACTGATAATAATCCTTCAAGCAGGGTAATCAAACACATCTGTGTGGAAGCTCCCAATTAAGCCAAAAAAAGACAAAAACAGTGCCATAGCATAATTCCGTTTTTAATGGATTAAAGATATTAATAGCCCACAGATGTAAAAACCCCTTCAAACATTAAACGTACAATAAAATTGATTTAAAAGCGCATAGTCACCAACTCCTGTATGATAGGTGAAGCGTCGTACTGAGCCTGCTTCAGTCTCAGGGAGACTAACAACTTCTGGTTCCAGCCGAGGCCCTGGTGGAGCGCAAGCGTCACTTCCTGAGCGTTGTGAGTAGCGTTGTGTTTAGGGCGTGGCTACTCACGACGCTCAGGAAGTGACGCTTGCGCTCCACCAGGGCCTCGGCTGGAACCAGAAGTTGTTAGTCTCCCTGAGACTGAAGCAGGACCAGTACGACGCTTCACCTATCATACAGGAGTTGGTGACTATGCGCTTTTAAATCAATTTTATTGTACGTTTAATGTTTGAAGGGGTTTTTACATCTGTGGGCTATTAATATCTTTAATCCATTAAAAACGGAATTATGCTATGGCACTGTTTTTGTCTTTTTTTGGCTTAATTGGGAGCTTCCACACAGATGTGTTTGATTACCCTGCTTGAAGGATTATTATCAGTCTGGAGGTACACATACATCGCCTTATATTACTTACTTTTTGGTGAGTGCGTACCCCAGAGGGGGCTTATTTTGTCCCACGTGGTGTCTCTTGAGGAGTTCGGGTGGAAGGTGCTTACTGTCTGTCCTTTCTTAAAGTGGACCACACTCTTTTTTGGAACTTTTGCCTCTACCTACTGATTTTCTTCACGCAATTTTTGAAGTGTAGACGTGGTGCCTTGGGCATCTACACTAGAACTGTCACTTTTTGCGCTGTTTGTGATTTTATTATTTGTGCATTTATGCTCTTTTAATTGGGATCATTTTTATTATGTCTTTATTTTTTTAAACGGCTGCTCCCATTACCGTAGTATACAGATCATCTGTCATCTGCGTTTTTTTGTTATTAGGTTATTGTAATCAGCTTTTATCCTGTGTTGGCGCTGGGAGGTGTTTTGTAGGCCTTCATTACACTTTTTTCGTACTTCAATATACAGTTGCCACAAAAAGTATGTGAACCCTTTTGGAATGATATGGATTTCTGCACAAATTGGTCATAAAATGTGATCTGATCTTCATCTAAGTCACAACAACAATAGACAATCACAGTCTGCTTAAACTAATAACACACAAAGGATTAAATGTTACCATGTTTTTATTGAACACAATATGTAAACATTCACAGTGCAGATGGAAAAAGTATGTGAACCCTTGGATTTAATAACTGGTTGAACCTCCTTTGGCAGCAATAACTTCAACCAAACGTTTCCTGTAGTTGCAGATCAGACCTGCACACAACAGTCAGGAGTAATTCTTGACAATTCCTCTTTACAGAACTGTTTCAGTTCAGCAATATTCTTGGGATGTTTGGTGTGAATCGCTTTCTTGAGGTCATGTCACAGCATCTCAATCGGGTTGAGGTCAGGACTCTGACTGGGCCACTCCAGAAGGCGTATTTTCTTCTGTTTAAGCCATTCTGTTGTTGATTTACTTCTATGCTTTGGGTCGTTGTCCTGTTGAAACACCCATCTTTTGTTGAACTTCAGCTGGTGGACAGATGGCCTAAGTTCTCCTGCAAAATGTCTTGATAAACTTGGGAATTCATTTTTCCTTCAATGATAGCAATCCGTCCAGGGCCTGACGCAGCAAAGCAGCCCCAAACCATGATGCCCCCACCACCATACTTCACAGTTGGGATGAGGTTTTGATGTTGGTGTGCCTCTTTTTCTCCACACATAGTGTTGTGTGTTTCTTCCAAACAACTCAACTTTGGTTTCATCTGTCCACAGAATATTTTGCCAGTACTGCTGTGGAACATCCAGGTGCTCTTGTGCAAACTGTAAACGTGCAGCAATGTTTTTTTTGGACAGCAGTGGCTTCCTCTGTGGAATCCTCCCATGAAATTCATTCCTGTTTAGTGTTTTATGTATCGTAGATTCGCTAACAGGGATGTTAACATATGCCAGAGACTTTTGTAAGTCTTTAGCTGACACTCTAGGATTCTTCTTCACCTCATTGAGCAGTCTGAGCTGTGCTCTTGCAGTCATCTTTACAGGACGGATACTCCTAGGAAGAGTAGCAGTGGTGCTGAACTTTCTCCATTTATAGACAATTTGTCTTACCGTAGACCAGTGCTTCTCAAATATTGGGGCCCGAGGCTCCATAAAGGGGGGCTCGTTCCGGACCGTGGCGATCGCGCCATTTAGTATCCGCTTCTGTCCCCAGCCTCCTCCGCTAGTTAGAGGAGCGGACGGCGGGAGGCGGGACATTTTTGAACTGGGGGACGGGACCAGAGAGGTAGCAGCCTGTCATGTTGGACGGCAGGTGATTGGCTGCTAGGAGGCGGTCCTAGCAGCCAATCACCAGTTCGCCCAATAGTCTCCCCGCCCCGCCCAGTGCTGCTGCGGCTTCACTTGACGAATGTCCCGCCTCCTGCTCTCCGCGCTGAAATGTTACAGGTAGGTGTGGAGAGGGAGGAAGGGAGGAAAAATATATGGAAATGTTAAGGACGAGGAGTGGGGGCTGTGCTGTGGGGGGAAAAGGGGGGTTATGTGATGGGGGAACTGTGTGCAGGATATGTGATGGGGGTCCTGTAAAGGGGGCAATACTTTGTGGGGGGGGGGGAGTGATGGGGTCAGGTAAAGGTGGCAATACTGTGTGGGAGGATATGTGATGGGGCAATACTGTGTGGGGGGGATATGTGAAGAAGGGCAATACTGTGTGTGGGGGGATATGTGAAGAAGGGCAATACTGTGTGTGGGGGAATATGTGAAGAAGGGCAATACTGTGTGGGGGGATATGTGAAGAAGGGCAATACTGTGTGGGGGGATATGTGGATACAGTGTTATGCAGAGGTGTACTTATAACAATTTTATAGACAAATGATACTATTTACAGTCGCGCGGGGGGCGCGAAATGTTTTCTTCTTCCTAGGGGGGGCATGACAGAAAATAATTGAGAAGCACTGCCGTAGACTGATGAACAGCAAGGCTTGTGGAGATACTTTTATAACCCTTTCCAGTTTTATGCAAGTCAACAATTCTTAATCGTAGGTCTTCTGAGAGCTCTTTTGTGCGAGGCATCATTCACATCAAGCAATGCTTCTTGTGAAAAGCAAACCCAGAACTGGTGTGTGTTTTTTATAGGGCAGGACAGCTGTAACCAACACCTCCAATCTCATCTCATTGATTGGATTCCAGTTGGCTGACACCTCACTCCAATTAGCTCTGGGAGATGTCATTAGTCTAGGGGTTCACATACTTTTTCCACATGCACTGTGAATGTTTACATGGTGTGTTCAATAAAAACATTGTAACATTTAATTCATTGTGTGTTTATTAGTTTAAACAGACTGTGATTGTCTATTGTTGTGACTTAGATGAAGATCAGATCACATTTTATGACCAATTTGTGCAGAAATCCATATCATTCCAAAAGGGTTCACATAATTTTTGTGGCAACTGTATTATGGGCAATAAACTTTTTTTTTTTTTTTTTAGAATGCCAAAATAACAAGCCAACCCTTTATAAATACCAGCATTCGCAAAGAAGGTAGGTGACTGCTTCCAACAATTTTATTTCTCTGAAACGACCATGTCTTCTAACTATGTTCTTTATATTATTCTAAATGCATCCAGGTCAGATTACAGGACTTTTCGTCCCACCAGAAACAGGCATGAGCCCTTGGGTTTATCCAGGTGCAGATCTCCTTCTCATCATCATAGCAGAGACATATGATTTAGCTCCCCTTTTCTGGAAAATTGGGCTTCTTCAAATCACTATAATTCCTTGTGTTACCATCAGCCATGCCCAGATGGATGCTGGGCTTGTCCTTTTACAGTATTTCCTAGTAAGAATTGCTTCATGGAAGCTACAAGAGACAAGGAGTCGGAACAAACTATCTACTTTCTGTGTTGATTCATTCTCAGATGGAAAAGAAGATCAGAAAGGTGAATTTGATTTTGCTACAGTACTTCCTTTTGTCAAAGTAGTAAGACAGGCACTATTGTGGGAAGATTCAGCAGATGATCAGCCAAAGAGAATGAAATATTTTAGGCATGCAAGAAAATAAATCTGTGGCTTCCCATTTATGTATGAGATCAAATAAAAAAAACTTTCATTTCATAACCATTTTTTTGAAGCTGTACCGGAATTGATGCAGCCTTAACTACTTGCCTACCAGCCGCCGCAGTTATACGGTGGCAGGTCGGGTCCCCTGCGCGAGGTCACGTAGATCTACGTCGCCTCGCAAATCGGCCACTAGGGGCGCACCCCTCCGCTCGCCCCTGATCCCGACGCGCGTGTCCGGCGGGTGCAATCACCGCCGGGCACCTGCGATCACTTGTTACTGAGCGAGAACCGGGAGCTGTGTGTGTAAACACAAAGCTCCCGGTCCTGTCAGGGGGGGAAATGACATATCGTCTGTTCATACAATGTATGAACAGCGATTTGTCATTTCCCCATGTCAGCCCCCCCCCCCCCCCCCTTCAGTTAGAACACACCCAGGGAACATGATTAACCCCTTCCTCGCCCCCTAGTGTTAACCCCTTCACTGCCAGTGGCATTTTTATAGTAATCAATGCATTTTTATAGCACTGATCGCTATAAAAATGCCAATGGTCCCAAAAATGTGTCAAAAGTGTCCGCCATAATGTCGCAGTACCGATAATAATCGCTGATCGCCGCCGTTACTAGTAAAAAAAAATATTAATAAAAATGCCATAAAACTATCCCCTATTTTGTAAACACTATGGGCCAGATTCTCAAAAGAGATACGACGGCGTATCTCCAGATACGCCGTCGTATCTCTGAGTTGCGCCGTCGTATCTATGCGCCTGATTCTTGGAATCAGTTACGCATAGATTTCCCTTAGATCCGACAGGCGTAAGTCTCTTACGCCGTCGTTTTGTAACTGCATATTTACGCTGGCCGCTAGGGGCGTGTACGCTGATTTACGCGTCAAAATCTGTAAATCAGCTAGATACGCAAATTCACGAACGTACGCCCGGCCGACGCAGTACAGTTCAAAACCAATACGTCCTTGCGACGTATTAGGAGCAATGCCGGCCGATTTACGATACGCCGCCGCAACTTACAGAGCAAGTGCTTTGAGAATACTGCACTTGCCCCTCTAAGTTGCGGAGGCGTAACGTAAATCAGATACGTTACGCCCGCACAAAGTTACGCGCTCCTACAAGAATCTGGCCCTATAACTTTTGCGCAAACCAATCATAAACGCTTATTGCAATTTTTTTCATGAAAAATATGTAGAAGAATACGTATCGGCCTAAACTGAGGAAAAAAACATTTTTTTTCATATATTTTTAGGGGATATTTATTATAGCAAAAAGTAAAAAATATTATTTTTTTTCAAAATTGTCGCTCTATTTTTGTTTATAGCGCAAAAACTAAGGCCTTGTACACACGGGCAAACATGTACGATGAAAACGGTCCGCCGGACCGTTCTCAGCGTTTATGTCTGCCCGGGGATTTCTGTATGATGGCTGTACTCACCATCATACCGAAATCCGCGTGTACTCGATACGCGGCGACGAGGCCGTGCCGATGACGCGGCGACGTGCGCGGCCCTGCCAGTTCAATGCTTCCACGCATGCGTCGAAGTCATTCGACGCATGCGAGGGATGGCGGCCGCTCGGACATGTACGGTAGGTCTGTACAGACGACCGAACATGTCCGAGCAGACAGGATTCCAGCGGGCTGTTTCTAAACAAGTTTGGAAATATTTGCCCGCTGGAAAAAGGCCCGGCGGGCAAATGTATGCTGGAATCCTGTCCGCTCGGCTGTACAGACAACCGAACATGTCTGCTGAAACTGGTCCGCGGACCTGTTTCAGCAGACATGTTCGGTCGTCTGTACGGGGCCTTAAAAACGCTGAGGTGATCAAATACCACCAAAATAAAGCTCTATTTGTGGGAAAAAAAGGACGCCAATTGTCAGTTAAAGCGACGCAGTGTCGAATCGCAAAAAGTGGCTTGGTCATTGACCAGCAATATGGTCCGGGGCTGAAGTTGTTAATGAGGCTAGCAAGGCACATTTCTTCACCCTAAGATGATGCAATTTATTTAGGGATGTCTTGGACAAGAGAGCTGATCTTTATAAAAAAAATATTTTGGCAGGCAGAGCCTATTAATCTGCACTGGTGTTAGCTTCAATTTTAGAAGCCTTGCAAGTCCAAAAAGGAAGCATTGAGTCTATGTATGTACACTACAGTGGCGATCGCTTCATTAGTGGCGCTGCCCCCCTAAACCATGGCCCTAATCTACATGCAGAGCGCTGGACGCATTGGTTATCATTTTATTGATGATTAGAGCATGAGGCCCTAATTGGCTTCCAAAAAGGGTAGACTTGGGGCGCAGACCACTGTGCCCTGAGCCCACCCAGTTGTGTTACATTAGCAAATTAATATTGCTAATATCTTCCTGCTTCTCCTCCAGGCCAATCAGTAAGCGGGACCTTAGACCTGATTGGCCAAGGAGTCTTAGAACTCCAGGAGGAGAAGCAATGATCCCTCAGCAAGCTGGAGTGAGAAGTAGCCTTCTAAGGTAAAGCCCAGTCAATCACCGCCCTCCCACTCAATCACTGCCCTCCCATCCATCTCCCACAGGGGGGGGGTTGGCGTTTGTGTGATTGAGGGGGGGCAGGTTTGTTTGCCGACCTCCCCAAACTGTTGAGCACCAGCCATCACTGTGTGATTTGCACCCACACTGCTGTGCGAATCACATGCGATGTCTGTGAGATGCGAGTTCAGCCATAGGGTCCTTTCACACTAGCGGACTAGCTAGCGTCCGTGTCAGTCGGGATCCGCTTTTGCCCGGGACAGACCTGCAAAATGCGGGACTGTCCCGGGCAATCCGGGACACGTGGTCACCCTAATATTCATGTGTAAGGCCCCATACACACGAGAGGATTTATCCGCGGATAAATCCTCTCGAGGATTTCCGCGGATTTCCATGCGATGGAGTGTACTCACCATCGAATCGAAATCCGCGCCGAAATCCTCTGGCGATGACAAGTCGCGCCGTCACTGCGATTATGACGCGGCGACGTGCGCGACGCTGTCATATAAGGAATTCCACGCATGCGTCGAATCATTACGACGCATGCGGGGGATCCCTTCGGACGGATGGATCCGGTGAGTCTATACAGACCAGCGGATCCATCCGTTGGGATGGATTCCAGCGGATAGATTTGATAGCATGTCATCAAATATTTATCCGCTGGAAATCCATCCATGGGGAGAAATATCCGCGGAAACAGATCCGCTGGAGTGTACACACCATAGGATCTATCCGCTGAAACCCATTCGCTGGGATTTTTCAGCGGATGGATTCTATCGTGTGTATGGGGCCTTAGAATGGCCCAAAGTCCAGACCTAAATCCATTTTTGTGTCAAAACTTGAAAATTGCTGTTCGCAGGCGCTTTTCGTCCATTCTGACAGAGCTTGAGCTATTTTACACAGAAGAATGGGCTAAAATTTCACTCTCTGGATGTGCAAAGCTGGTAGAGACATACCCAAAAAGACTTACAGCTGTAATTGCAGCAAAAGGTTGTTCTACAAAGTATTGACTCAGGGGGCTGAATACAAATGCATACCACACTTTTCAGATATCTATTTGTAAATAAATTTGAAAAACATGTATAATTTTTCCCTTTAATTCACAACTATGTACCACTTTGTGTTAGTCTATCACATACACGTTTAATAAACCATGATAAGCCGAGATAATGATGATCACAGCTTATCACAGAGCATTGCCAGTTTAATAAACTGTGATAAGGAGCAGAGAACACATTCTCCACTTCACATCACAGCACATGGATGTTTTGTCACAAACGGCCAGTTTAATAAACCGAGATCTGAAGATTTCACAGCTCTTCACCTGAAATATCTCCCTTCCAGATTCACCCAGCTCAGAGGTGGAGAATCTGTGAGAGAAGCTGGTGTGATAAGAGGAAGAAGGCTTATTTCTTCCTAATGGCAGCACCAGTGGGTTAAAAATGAATATTAACAACAATATACACATGTATATAGATACTGTGTATGTGTGTGTATATATATATATATATATATATATATATATATATATATATATATATATACTGTATTTATGGTCGTTACCCTCTGACCAAGAGAGATGTGGAACACATAAACACGCGACAAGACTTACAACATAAATAGACCTGAAGTGTGCCTTGGTGGTCTGGTCAGTATGCCAAGAAAAGGGGGCATACCCAAGGTAAGTAATGGGTAGTTAATTGAAGAAGGACATGCTGAGAAGTGCCCTGAAAAAGGGAAGGGCGGGAGGGTGTCGAATGCGATTGAATGCGCAGACTCACGGACATGAGGTGAGCTGGGAAGAGTCGGCCCAGTGACGTGTAGTACTGCACACTGAACCGACAAAGAGCATGTGTGAGTGGGCTGCTTAAATACCCTCCGGGCTCCTCCCATAAACTCAGGCCACCATACTGGCCTTCTTATTTATGGTCGTTACCCTCTGACCAAGAGAGATGTGGAACACATAAACACACGACAAGACTTACAACATAAATAGACCTGAAGTGTGCCTTGGTGGTCTGGTCAGTATGCCAAGAAAAGGGGGCAAAAGACTCATAGGGAAATAGTTTATATTGATTTCTTGTATTTATTGAGCCAGCTTGGTAAAGGCTTGTGCCATTCCTTCATGAGGATTTGGGATGTATGTGGCAAAACAAGGAGACTTCCATCAGCCTGGTATCTTGATTACGTAGTCTGGTACTCCCTGTTGGGAGGCAACTGAGACTGCTCCAATTCGGAAAGAATGTCCAGAGAACTGACTGGGGTTTGAAGCCCAAGTTACTTAGGAGGATTCTGACATGCTTGACACACTGGCTGACACTCAGGGAGCTGGTATAGAAAGGGTAGCAACGAGCTACCATCAGATTGACTGGGTAGATGGAGCAGTAGTGGGACGAGCACCGTCACTGGGCGTCAGGCGTTGTCAGTCTGAAACAGGTTGATGTCAACCCCAGGGGCCTGTTTGTTGCGTTTGCAGACTGTGAGAGTGTAGTGGTTCGAAAGCGAGTCAGGTGGCGTCGGAGCAGTGTGTGACTGCCGGAGCCGCTGACTAAATTCACTAGGTTGTAGGGAACCGTAGAAGGCCTGGTAGATGGCTGTTGGGTGACTAGACTGGGCAAAGCCCTAAACAGGGAACGAGTAAGGATTTTAGACATGTCCCTAAAGAGGGGACTCTTGAAAGGTAGGCGCTTGCCACTGACTACAGGTTGGTGCTTCTGTATGCCCTGTAGGAGGGACTTGACTGCATGGGCTCGAGAATACTGACGGTTTACTGGGGTCCTACAGGGACAGGAAATGCTGGATGCCATCTAGATATGGCGTGATAGTATTGAGAAATGGTCAGCTGCATGTGGCAATACGATATGAAGGCTAGGATGTGTCCAACGTTGCATATTGCTGCTCCGGGGCAAGGGGCCAAAAATTTGCGATTAGTGTTCCAAGCAGTGCGATAGGCCTTCAGTGTGTTGCGTGCCAAGGAGTGGTTAATAAGTTGGATTGCGTTGGCGAGATGCGACTTCAGTCCATCGTCAGCAATGTCCATGGTGGGACAGGGATAGTTGTTGGGTCGGCTCCAGGCTCTTGCTGGAAAAAACATCCATTCCAAGGTTGGAATAGGAAAGTGCATCAGCTGCTTTTTGCATTTGCCTGGAAAAGGTCTACATAAGATATTAACTGGTGACGGAGTGACAGCTGCACGAGCCTGCGCAGGAAGTGATGGGGAGTGACTTAGATCTATCTTAATTGATGATGTCGGCTGTGGCCTGATTGTCTGTGGTGAAGAACAGTGTCTGTCCTGTTCAAGTGTGGTCCCAGACCTGGGCAGCTGCCACGATGGGGTGCAGCACGAGGCGTGATGAAGACTGGGTGAAGCAAAAATTTAAGAGAATTTCTGGGGGCCAAGTTATGGAGAACCAGTGGCGGCCTAAAAATGGCTGCAAAAGCCTTTGGTGGCTCGGCTGACACTGCCGGGATGAAGATTGAAATGATGTTCTATCAGGTGGGGAAGTTGTCCCACATAGCGAAGTCTGCTACTGATGCTTAGTCTAGTTTGAGAACTTGGACTGGATCTTGCATTGGTGTGAGAAAATCAAGACAATACACAGGTGCTCAACAAGACGATATACATGCACTCGCAGGCCAACGTGCACTCGCAGGCCAACATGCACTCGCTGGTGCTGGATGAAAACCTGAACTAACCGCAGGGAAAAAACACAGAGAAAAGATGAGTGGCCCGCGTGCCACTGAAGATGAATGGCCAACTGGGTGCCACTGTGTGTTTGTGTGGCTGATTGTTTGTCACTGAGGTGTGTTTGCAAGTTTAGTTTGTATTCGGGTTTGCACGTAGGTGCCTGCCGCAAAGTGTTTTATACTACTGCAGACAATATTGTGCGGTTGCAAGGGTGTCAGTGAGTGTCAGGTTGCTGGGACGATATTGTGTGGTGGCAGGGGCCTTGAGTATGAAGGTTTGATGGTATTGGTGGTTGCAAGGGTCTCAGTCTGGTTTGCGGAGACGATATTGCATGGTTGCAAAGGTGTCGATGATTATGAGGTTTGTTTTGAGATGGCATGGTGTGGTTGCACAGGTCTCAACAAGTGAGGGGTTGCTGAGACGATGTTGCGTTTTGCAATGGTCTCAAATGAGTGTCAGCCGCTGAGACAACTTTGTATGGCTGCAAGGGTCTACATGGGTGTCAGGTTGCTGAGACGATATTGCATTTGCAATGGTCTCAAATGAGTGTCAGGTTGCTAAGATGACTTTGTATGGATGCAAGGGTCTACATGGGTGTCAGGTTGCTGAGACGATATTGCATTTGCAATGGTCTCAAATGAGTGTCAGGTTGCTAAGATGACTTTGTATGGATGCAAGGGTCTACATGGGTGTCAGGTTGCTGAGATGAGATTGTGTGGTTGCAAAGGTCTAGAAGGGTGTGAGGTAGCTGAGATGATATTACATTTAGCAAGGGTCTCAAATGAGTGTCAAGTTGCTGAGACAATATTCCCCTTTATTTTAATTTTTTTATGAAAACGACTGTGAATGAAACGCTGGTAAACAGGAGTTACCGCATCTGGCAGTGTTTACAAGCTGTTACAGGCATTGGCGTTTCGAATGCGTTTCGAATGCCTCTGAACATCCGTCTGAACCCATTTTTTTTTTTTTTTTTACCAACAGCAGTGTACATGAGGCCAAAGATGATTTGTCTGGCTGCAAGGGTCTCAATGAATGCCAGGTTGCTGTGGCGAGACTGTATGGTCACAAAGGTCTTTGACGAGTGGGAGGTTGCTCAAGACAGTATTGCGTGGTTGCAAGAGTCTTGATGAGTGTGGGGCTGCTGAGACGGTATTGTGTTTGCAAGGGTCTGAACTATGGTGTGAGGCTGCTGAGACGGTATTCCGTGGTTGCAAGGGCCTTGATGAGTGTGGGGCTGCTGAGACGGTATTGCGTTTGCGAGGGTCTCAACAATGGTGTGAGGCTGCTGAGACGGTATTCCGTGGTTGCAAGGGACTTGATGAGTGTAGGGCTGCTGAGATGGTATTGCGTTTGCATGGGTCTCAACAATGGTGTGAGGCTACTGAGATGGTATTGTGTGGTTGCAAGAGTCTTGATGAGTGTAGGGCTGCTGAGACGGTATTGCGTTTGCAAGGATCTCAACAATGGTGTGAGGCTGCTGAGACGATTTTGCATGGTTGCAATGGTCTCAACATGTGTCAGGTTGCTGGGCCGAGATTGTGTGGTGAAAATTTTTTTTTTTTCTGTTTTTTTTTTTTTTTTTTTTGCATATTTTTTTTTTTTTTTTTTGCGTTTTGTAAGGGTCATGTGTTGCAAGGGTCTTAACAAGGGTATCAGGCTGCTGAGACAATTTTGTGTGCTTGCAAGAGTCTCCATGAGTGTGGGGTTGCTGACACGGTATTGCGTTTGCAAGGGTCTCAACAAGGGTGTCAGGCTGCGGAGACAAATTTTGCGTGCTTGCAAGAGTCTCCATGAGTGTGGGGCTGCTGAGACGGTATTGCGTTTGCAAGGGTGTCAGGCTGCTGAGACAATTTTCTGTGCTTGCAAGAGTCTCCATGAGTGTCAGGCTGCGAAGACGAATTTTGCGTCGTTGCAACGGTCTTAACAGGTGTCAGGTTGCGGGGCTGAGATTGTGTGGTGGCAATTATTTTTTTTCTGCACTTTTATATTTCTTTTTGCGTTTTTTTTTTTTATTTTATTTTTATTTTTTTTTATTTTTTTGTTTGTTTTTGTTTTGTAAGGGTCATGTGTTGCAAGGGTCTTAACAAGGGTGTCAGGCTGCTGAGACGATTTTGTGTGGTTGCAAGAGTCTCGATGAGTGTGGGGCTGCTAAGACGGTATTGCGTTTGCAAGGGTCTTAACAAGGGTGTCAGGCTGTGGAGACGAATTTTGCATCGTTGCAATGGTCTCAACAGGTGTCAGGTTGCTGGGCTGAGATTACGTGGTGGCAATAGTTTTTTTTTTTTTATTTATTTTTTTGCGTTTTATATATTTTTTTCCTTTTTGCGTTTTTTTTTTGCATTTTGTAAGGGTCATGTGTTGCAAGGGTCTCAGCAAGGGTATCAGACTGCTGAGATGATTTGCATGGTTGCAAGGTCTCAATCAATAAGAATTGGGTTACTGAGAAAGGATAGAAACACCTGGTTTGTTTGTACCTTAAGCAAGCAGTAGAAGGTAGAAGGACAACGCCTGTTTGGATCGTAGGTTCCATAGGGGCCACTAATGAACGATATGGGAGACAACGAATGGTAGCAAATTGATAGAACATAAAGAATGTAATAACAAATCTTACTTGCGACAGTGGGCCATGCGAGTGAGTTTGCGGCGGACTGTGGCTGGAGTGAAACATGTCGGGAACGTGTGGCGTGATGCCGTGCATGGGGCAAAACAAGGAGGTTTGGTGTAGAAAATAGAACACGAGAAGTACGTATCAATGCTTTGTAAGCTCCGCTGCGGGAACCAAACATATGGTACGGGTGACACCATGAGTGGCCACGAATTTGACATAACAAGCTAACGAATCCTACCTAGGACAGTGAACGTGCGACTGGGTTTGCTTTGGACTGGAGTGGATGTGCAACACATCCCAAGAGTGTGGTGTGGCGCCATGCATGACGCACAGGCAATAACTTTGGTAAATAAATGAGAGAGAAGAGCCGTGTACAAGCAATTCGTAAGTTCCGCTGTGGGAACTAAAACACACGACATGGGGAAACAATGAATGACAACGGTAGAAAGTATGCAATGTATCTGATACAAAATGGTTGTAAAATGCATGAAATGAATCCGATACGAATTGATAGTAAGGAGTATTGAACGAATCTGATACAAATTGGTTGTAGAGTGTATGCTACCCCTTGCTTTGAAACCGAACACCTACCAACCACCCATCCCCCCAGGCTAATCAAGTGCAGAGAAGGCACCATGTGAGTCCAATTACCACCTCAATCTGCCAAAGAACCCATACAAACACATGTCAATCTCCAAATGGATTTACAAATGAATCGTATGTTTGGCAGAAGGAAGTTGTAAATGTATTATGCCTGAGCCGAACGATGTTGGAACATAAGCAAAAGTAACTCAAAGGCAGATTTTTTCCCAAAAGGGATGCAGGATAGGAAGCGTAACGAATTGTAAGATTGCACAAGATACGAAAAGGTTTGAATCCTACCTGCGACAGTAAGCGGGAACCGCCGGCGAAGACCATGAAGGGAGAAGCCGCAAAGCGCTTGCGATGTCGAATGCGCTGACTCACGGACATGAGGTGAGCTGGAAAGCGTCGGCCCAGTGACGTGTAGTACCACACACTGAACCGACAAAGAGCATGTGTGAGTGGGCTGCTTAACCACTTACCCCCCGGACCATATTGCTGCCCAAAGACCAGAGTACTTTTTGCGATTCGGGACTGCGTCGCTTTAACAGACAATTGCGCGGTCGTGCGACGTGGCTCCCAAACAAAATTGGCGTCCTTTTTTTCCCACAAATAGAGCTTTCTTTTGGTGGTATTTGATCACCTCTGCGTTTTTTATTTTTTGCGCTATAAACAAAAATAGAGCGACAATTTTGAAAAAAATGAATATTTTTTACTTTTTGCTGTAATAAATATCCCCCAAAAATATATAAAAAAACATTTTTTTTCCTCAGTTTAGGCCGATACGTATTCTTCTACATATTTTTCGTAAAAAAAATCGCAATAAGCGTTTATTGATTGGTTTGCGCAAAAGTTATAGCGTTTACAAAATAGGGGGTATTTTTATGGCATTTTTATTAATATTTTTTTTACTAGTAATGGCGGCGATCAGCGATTTTTTTTTCGGTATTGCGACATTATGGCGGACACTTCGGACATTTTTGACACATTTTTGGGACCATTGGCATTTTTATAGCGATCAGTGCTATAAAAATGCATTAGATTACTATAAAAATGCCACTGGCAGTGAAGGGGTTAACACTAGGGGGCGGGGAAGGGGTTAAGTATGCCTGGGTGTTATCTTACTGTGGGGGGGGGGGTGGCCTCACTAGGGGAAACACTGATCCTCGGTTCATACATTGTATGAACCGAAGAAAAGCATTTCCCCTGCTGACAGGAACGAGAGCTGTGTGTTTACACACACAGCTCCCGTTCCCCGCTCTGTACCGAGCGATCGCGTGTGCCCGGCGGCGATCGCGCCCGCCGGGCACACGCACGGGAGTCGGGGGCGAGCGGGGGGCGCGCGCGCGCGCCTCCGGCGGCTAAAAGGTAGGACGTCCATTTACGTGGTCTCGCCTAGGAGAGCCACCTTGTGGACGTATAATGACGGTGCGGCGACGGCAAGTGGTTAAATACCCTCCGGGCTCCTCCCATAAACTCAGGCCACCATACTGGCCTTCTTATATATATGTGTGTGTGTATATATATATATATATATATATATATGTATATATATACAGTATCTATATAACATGTGTGTGTATATATATATATATATATATACACACACACACACACATGTATGTATGTATGTATACACACATATATACAGTATTTATATATATATGTATACACACACACACATATATACAGTATTTATATATATGTATACACACACATATATACACATACACATGAATATATATATTCATGTATTTGTGTATATACAGTATACATATATACTGTATGAGCGCGTAACTCTGTGCGGGCGTAGCATATCCTATTTACGCTACGCCTCCGCAACTTTGACAGGCAAGTGCATTATTCACAAAGCACTTGCTCCGTAAGTTGCGGCGGCGTAGCGTAAATTGGCCGGCGTAAGCCCGCCTAATTCAAATGTGTAAGATGTGGGCGTGTTTTATGTAAAATCATCGGGACCCCACGTAAATGACGCTTTTTACAAACGGCGCATGCGCCGTCCGCAAAAAGCCAATGCTTTCGACGTGAATGTAAATTACGCACAGCCCTATTCGCGAACGACTTACGGAAACGACGTAATCGACGGAAAATTTGACGCTGGCCCGACGTCCATACTTAACATTGGCTGCGCCTCATATAGCAGGGGTAACTTTACGCCGGAAAAAGCCTTACGTAAACGGCGTATTTGTACTGCGACGGCCGGGCGTACGTTCGTGAATAGGCGTATCTAGCTGATTTATATATTCTAGGCGTAAATCAGCGTACACACCCCTAGTGGCCAGCGTTAATATGCAGTCAAGATACGACGGCGTAGGAGACTTACGCCGGTCGTATCTTAGCAACATTTAAGCGTATCTCAGTTTGAGCATACGCTTAAAGTTGCGAATTCGGAATTACGATAGCGTATCTATCGTAAGTCATTCTGAACCTGGGCCTATATGTATACATATATATAAATCCGGTATATATGTGTGTGTGTGTATATATATACACACACACGTATATATACAGGATATATATATTTATATATATATATATATATATATATATATATATATGTGTGTGTATATATATATATATATATATATATGTTATCAAATGTCTGAAAACATTAATTACATGTTCTTTTAAACTTTAGTTTCACTTTTTGAACTCGGCTGCACCATAATCTCACAATATCTCACAAGATTACAGGCAGTCCACCCACTTTTACACAGATCTCGGCTGTTTTCAGAGAAAAAACGTCACCTCTGTTCACCATCTGAGAACTGAAGTTCTCAGTTTATTAAACCGGCTGCAGAGGAGATAATTTTCCTTCTGAGAACTGCCGTGAACTGAACTGAGAAAAAACTTCACAGTTTATTAAACGGACACCACAATCCCAATAAAATACATTTACGTTTTTGGTTGTAACGTGACAACATTTGGAAAAGTTCAAGGGGTATGAATACTTTTTCAAGGCCATGTATATATACGTTGGCACTGTGCTAACTAGCATGTCTCCCATTCTCTGAAACTGTACTGTAAGTGACTGTATACTTGCACAATGTCCTTACCTAATAACAAACCCCCTTACCTAACCTTCTCCTTTGTATGCATCAAAAGTAGACTGCTCCTGTGTATTGAGACTTTGTACTATATGGAATATAATGAGAAGGTTGTTCCCTGGGTCATTGGGGATGCTAGGTATGATGGGACATGCCAATGTAATGTCAAATATACACATAAAAGTAACATGACACAGGCTACTTTGCTGCCGATCAGTAATACTGTAATGTAAATGGTTCTGATATCATTTTAATGGACTAGTATCTATTCTATTGTAAACTCTCAATCCCACAGATCAGTTCATTAACTCCTATTGATGGGCATGTGTCTTTTTTAACCTAGTTAATTATGTAACTATATTAGGTCTCTAAATAAAGTAATTCAGTTTTGATGACCTCACTTAACCACTATAATTGTGAACAAATTGTTATTTTCTTTTATGATGAGGTTAATCTCAATAAACAAAATCAGTACAAAATCTGGGTGTGCCAGCTGCCACAAAGTTGTTCAAATAAGATTTGAATGCTTCTTCACCAGTTAGAATTAAAGGGTGATGTTGCTCATTGCTGTATGTCAGCGGGTAATTATTTTCACCCAAGCCTTAATTATCTGTGCATTTCATAGGAGCTGCTCTTACTGTATATAGAAGCACTTGTTGCGACAGGTTTCCAAGAAAAGTCAATCATTATACAGATATATTTAAATATTTCTAATAGCTCTTTAATCATGCGTTATGTTTCTTGTTCCCAAGCACTAATAGCTACCATCGGAAATACCTGCATTTTGTAGCTATAAAGACCAAGGATATGATTATGTGCTGTCAAGTTGATGTTGAATCTTTGCAACCAATAATCTCAACTGATAATGTTTTTTTTAAGATTGATCTGTCTTCTGTTTGAGCCCTTTTACTAAAAATCACATCAGCATACAGCATGGTTCAGCATCCTTTTTCCACTCCATGGGGCAGATTCAATGTATGTGAATGCATGGAGGGCCGCATTCACCTGCTAATAAATGAAGATAATAATAATCCTTACACACTAATAATAACAGTACAGGTTTACCTCACTTTAAGGTGCTTCACTAATACAAAGCCAGTTCACCTTTGAGGGAGCATGTGGCTGGGGATTTGGATTTTACTGCTCCCTCTCCCTTCCTGGCACCCAAGGGTGGCTAACGCCAGCTCTGCCAGACAGCATGGTCTGGAGACGGGGTTCCTGTCCCCAGGGGTAATGGGGTCCCTATCCCCAGGGGAGAAGTGGTCCCTGTCTGTCCCCAGGGGTGATGGAGTCCCTGTCCTCAGGGGTGATGGGGTCCCTATCTCCAGGCGAGAAGGGGTCCCTGTCAACAGGCGAGAAGGGCTTCCTGTCCCCAAGGGAGGAGGGGTCCATGTCCCCAGGGGTGATGGAGTCCCTGTCCCCAGGAGTGATGAGGTCCCTGTCCCAAGGTGAGAAGAAGTCCCCAGGGGTAATAGTATCCCCAGGTGAGAAGGGATCCTTGTCCCCAGGGGTGATGGGGTCCCTGTGCCTCAAAAGCAGTGCCCTCTGTCCCCTGCTCCCTCCCCCACTGTATTGTACTCTGTTCCCCCCATAGTGTCCTCTGTCCCCCCCATAGTGTCCTCTATCCCACCATAGTGTCCTATGTACCCCCCATATTGTTCTCTGTACCCTTTATAGTGTTCTTTGTGACCCCCATAAGCGTGCTCTGCCCCCCTCCTCCCCCCCCCCCCACACACACACACACTGTGTAGGTAGAACTCTTCTACCTTACACAGGTGTTTAGCGAGCAGAGAAGAGATCAATATCACAGGGCTGGATGGGGATGGGAACTGCTGGTTAACGTTTCACATTAACAGGCTGGTGTTTTGTTGCTAGGATCGCCCGGCAACCCATCACCTGCTGTGTAATGTAAAACGTTAACTCCAGCGGTTCCCGCCCCAATCCAGCCCTGTGATACCGCCGCTCGCCGCTGTCCTCTTCATTGAATTAATCATGGGCACTGATGGGCCGGACATCTAACGGTGGCGGGCCAGGTGCGGCTCCCGGCCTGCGGGTTGCCGACCCCTGGTGCACAACTTTGCATGCTGATATGTAACCATCTTACATTTCATAATTTTAAAAAAATTGGATTTACTGTTTTTTCACTTCCTGGTTGAGCAAGGCACTGGTGATGTAACCAGGGTCTCCCAGATTCATCCTGGTAAGTTCCTGTTACATTTTCCAGGAGGCAAACCTGGAGTTCAAGAAAGAAAAGGAAGAAAAAGAAGATGGATTTGTCTGCTCTTAGTGAAAATGGCAATCATAAGAAGAATGGGTGGAAAAAGATTACCATTACTGTACATTTATAAAAGTGCATTTATTGTGATTGTTTTAGAAAAGAATGTAGTTCCTCTTTCAGACTGTATCCATGCACCTTATTGCTGGTCTTCCCCTCTAATTTTCCCTTTAACTTTTCCATGGATAAATGTATTTTCCAGTGAGTTAATTTTAGAGTTTATGTACCGTAATTCACTCTTTGAAACATTTTTGGTATTCTCTAGATCTTTTGTTGACCTCAAGTAAAAATCGATGTTAATAGGTTAAGCCTAGGTTCACATTGAAGAGATTTGTCATGTGATTTGAGAGATCAAATCGCATGACAAGTCACAGTCTATTGGAGGCAATGGCACTGTTCCAATCAATGCGAGACCGATTTCACCGAAGTGAAGTAGCGTGATTTCAAAGTAGCATCAATGGGGTAGATTCAAAGAGCAATTGCGTCTGCGTAACCATAGTTACGCAGCGCAATTGCTTTCCTGCGCCGGCGTTACGAATGCTCCTAATTCAGGAACCTCGTTACGCCGACTGCAGCCTAAGAAATGACTGGCATAAGGCTCTTACGCAGGCCGCTAGGTGGCGTTCCCGTTGTGGTCAGCGTATAGTATGCAAATTGCATACTAACGCCGATTCACAACGTTACGCGAGCCCTGCGTACGCAGTTTACGTTGTTTCCGTCCGTCGGGTTTCGCGTAAGGCTGCTCCTGCTAATAGCAGGGGCAGCCAATGCTACGTATACCCGTCGTTCCCGCGTCGCAAAGTTTAAATTTACGTTGTTTGCGTAAGTGAATCGTGAATGGCGCTGGACGCCATTCACGTTCACTTTGAAGCAAATGACGTCCCTGCAACGTCATTTGCCGCAATGCACGTCGGGAACGTTTCCCGACGGAGAATGCACCCTACGCTCGGCGCGGGAACGCGCCTAATTTAAATGATTCCCGCCCCCTATGGGATCATTTAAATTGCGCGCGCTTACGCCGGGCATTTTGCCGGAGCGCCCATGCAATTTACGAAGCTACTGTAGCTCCGTGAATCAAGGGTAGCGCAGATAATTTGCGGGGCGCAGGGCAAAAACGGTGCCCTGCGCATCCGTAAAAACTGTGCAAAGCTACCTGAATCTACCCCAATGTGAACCAGGGCTAATAGAGTTACATTGCCTTTGGATGCTCTCCTTTTAGTCTCATAAGAAAAAAAATTTTTACCTGTTGCCATATGCACTTTTATAAATCTACATTCTACAAACAACAATCTAAGGATTACCTGTACCCAGAACATCGTGCCTAGGGGCATGGAAAGATGAACTTGATAAAACTATAAATATCTGTACATGTACCTGTAGTACTCAGTCAGTAAGCAAAACTACCTCATGATCTTTTTAGACTTGACTGATATATAATTATAAACTTCGAATGAACTCTTGATGCGCTTTTAAATTTAACCAGTATTACCAGATCAAACCTGTTCCCGCAGGGACATTAAGTGTCTATTAAATTGTTCCATATAATTTTAACAAGGCAGTGAAATAAATTAACTCCTCATCTGCTAAACCAGCAGAGCTTCATAGAACCCAAGACTTTGCTAGGAGTTTCTTGAAAAGGGAGCAATATGCAGATTGACCTCCTGCCTACACTGACCACCCATGTACAGTAAGGGGTCACTACAAATTGCACTATCTGTGTTTCTTTTCTGGATATTATTATTTGTTTCATTTCATAAAATATTAGTGGGTAGAAAACCAAGACCTTATTTGCCCTGCATTAAGGTTAAAAATGTCCCACCACTTGTATCTCCTCCTCACCTCCCTAAATACTTACCTGAGTCTTATCTCGATCTAGGGTTGTGCCCATCTGCAACGGCACAAGTCTGAATTTCTCTACTTACAGGACACAGAGGCAGCAGTGGGAGCCATTGGCTCCCTGCTGCTGTCAATAAAATCCTGCGAGGAAGGACCAGGTGGGGCCAAACCACAATATGTGTGTCTATAGACACAATGACATTATTAAGACTTGATACACATTAAACTATTTATAATGGTTACAAAGTAATTATAGTGTAGTTAGAGTACCTAAGAATGATCTTGATGCAGCGGTGTGCACAAGAGCAGTGGCTCTCCCAGGTCTCTCGCTGCTGTCTATTACAGCCAGTGAGGAGGGAGCAGGGGGCGAGGCTGAACCACACTCTTTGTGTCTTATGGACACAGAGAACGGGGCTCAGGTGCATGCATGCAAGGCCCACATAGCAAGCAGCTTGTTATGAGGGCACTCTGCAAGTGGTAAGGTACATAAGGAGATTATTTTAAGGGGTCCAATCAGGGACTTTCAGTGCCCCCCAGGTAATTATCTTCTTGCATCAGGATACTGCCATCAGTGCTACTTAGTTCCCCTATTCTTGTACTGCTTCAACTTCAATGACGTACTTTAGCACATACTTCTGGTTCATCGCCAGAATGTCATAGTTGAGGCTGTTCAGCCCACCTTCCTTCTAACAAAACCTATTTTGTTTGTATAAAGGGAGCTTCTGCACACTGATTTACTGGTGGGAGTTTTTTGTCTATTTCTTTTGGGTTGATTCTTAACTATTTTACTTCTTTGTACTTTGATTATCCATGTCCACTGAGTGCCTTTTTACCCTGATTTCTTTGTGTCCATTGCGTGTCCCCCCTCATAGCAGTGTCCTGTGTCCTCTACACATCACCTTCCCACTGTAGTGTCCTCTGCCCCCCATAGCAATGTCCTCTGCCCCCTCCATCCACAGTAGTGTTCTTTTCCCCCCGCAATGCAGTGTCCTCCGCCCCTTCACATCACTCCTTCCCCCACAGCAGTGTCCTCTGTCCCCTCCCCCTACAGTACTGTTCTTTTCCCCACCAACACAGTGTGCTCTGCCCCTTTCACATCACCCTCCCCCCACTGTAGTGTCCTCTGCCCCCACCCCACAGTAGTGTCCTCTGCCCCGATTCCTCCACAGTAGTGTCCTGTACCCCCCAAAGCAGTGTCCTCTGCCCTCTTCACATCACCCCCCTCCCCCACTGTAGTGTCCTTTGCCCCCCTGTAGTGTCCTGTACCCCCTTCAAATCCCCCCTATCGTAAAATGTCTTCTATCCCCCCCTCATTGCAGTGTTCTGTGCCTCCCACAAAATGTCCCCTGCTCCCCTGAAAGCCTCCCCATCCCCCAAAGCAGTGTTCTCTGTCCATTTCTCCTCACAACCCCCCCCCCCCCCCCCCCCATCCCCACTGTAGTGTCCTCTGTCCCCCTTTCAACAGTGTTTACCCTGTTCTTTGGCCTGCATCCTGGTTATTGGTGTCTGCTATCCTGCCGTTTGTTCCAGTTTGTTGCTATCTAGCAAGCTCTTATTCTGTGTTCACTGTGGACCCTAGTGCCTAGAACAAGATGAACCCAGGGGTGGCACCCTGGGCTCAGCATGTTGTTGAGTGTCCCCCACTCAACAAGGGATCCTGGGTCACCTTGAGGGATCCTGAGTCACCTTGGCGAAACATTGATCAAGCTATAGTCGTGCTCCGCCATTGCAGCTACCTGTTCCTTCACTGTCATTCTCCACTCTTTAAACTACACCTCCCACCTCCTGTGGGGTAGCCTGTGTCACCTTGAGGGATCCTGGGTCACCTTGGCAAAACATTGCCTTCTTTTAGAAACAATAATTTAAGGTTTAGGGAAACTGGACAATTTACTGATCCAGTGTCTGTGGTCAGGTGCTCTCTCAACTAAATTTTTGTTTTGTTTTATCCATTGTGCATTTATCATTGATACTACACTTTATGCAGAATATTGTAGACTCAGCTTTTGCCTGCACTGCCTGCAGCAATGAAAGTGGAAGTGTTGCCCTAACAAGAGAATATGTTTCCTCTTCGTTTTACTCGCAAATTTAAATAAAATATATCTAATTGCCACTTATGACAAGGTCATCGGTTAAAAAAATGATTCATATTGATTCTCTGTAGAATATTTAATCGAATAGCTGAAAAAGTACACGCACACAATCTGCTATTACATAGACTGTGTAATCCAGACTGAGCTAGCTTTAGAGCCAGTGAGTCATTGTAGGAAGTGAAACTGTATTTTGCTCAGTTTTAATTAACAGTTTTTCTAAATGATATCATATACTGGTAGGACAGACTTTTTAAAAATGGCCCTGTAGAACTACTGATATGTCTTCCCACTAGAAGTATAAAATGAGGGGTCATTTACACCATTCCCCCATCTGATCTGCTATATTGCACTCCATTGATAAGTATTTGGTATGTATTGTAGTTTACGTCAACATAATCTATTAAACATACTAATTTAATTAAGTAGTTATGATGACATTAAGATTCCTTAAGATCCAGTTTATTTAAGGTCTGTAGCATTGACAGTCCCCACCAAATCCCCTCTAATGTGTTTCAGGCATGCAGGGCTTAAAGTGGTTGTAAAGTCAGAAGGTTTTATTTTTTTAATGCATTCTATGCATTAAAGTGGTTGTAAAGGTTTTTTATTTAAGCATTGTTTGTTCACTTACCTTTTCCTTTGATTTCCCTTCTAAACGTTTCTTTTTTCCTTTATCTGAATTTCTTACTTTCTTTTCCTCCTCAGTAAGCTTGCCCCCATCATCTGGCTGGGGGTTAGTCAGCCAGAACCGCTTACTGAGGAGGAACAGGAAGTGAGAAATACAAACAAAGAAAAAAAAACATTTAGAAGGAAATCAAAAGAAAAAGGTAAGTAAACCAACAATGCACTAGTTTAAAGGAACCTATTTAGAAAAAAAAAAAAAAAAAAAACCTTTACAACCCCTTTAATGCATAGAATGCATTAAGATAAAAAACCTTCTGACTTTACAACCACTTTAGGCCCTGCATGCCTGAAACACATTAGAGGGGCAGGATTTGGTGTGCAAAACGATCGCACAGAGCAGGTAACTATAGGCACGTTTGTTATTTTTATATAATAAGAAAAACTAGGGTTTACAACTTCTTTAAGTAATTCGTTTTTAAGCGAGCATGACTTTTTTCCCATGCAGGGCAATGTGCCAGGTTCATTTGGTGGTAAACCCACCAGCTGCACTCACTTACCTGCTCAGTTCAACCTCTGTAACTAAAGAGAGGACTTAAAAGCTTCAGGTCACGACTGTCTGCTCACCCCCATGTGAAAATACTATGTGACTGCCTGAGCAACCAATCACTAAACACCAGCCTTGTCACGTGAAGGGTTGTGTGTGACATGATCCCCATACCCAAAAGTACTGAGTATTTTTTCTAAGATCCCAGAACATGAAAAGAGCTGTGGGGCAAGGGAAGGTAAATATAAGGATCTGATGGGTTGCCTTTAAATTGAAGCTGTTGCTTTGCCCTGCACCAATAAAAAACACTTTCTTAAAAAACTGAGACAGCTTGCAGTTGGTGTGACATACAGTATTAATAATATTAGGAAAGTGTCTTTCTGTTTGTGGGTTTGCTCAATTAAATACTGTATGGGTTACTGTTTCTAGGCTTATGTACAAAAGTCCTTTCCCACAGCCAACACAGCCCACACGTCACAACTTGTGGTTATTGTATATGGGACGTAGGTGTCTTCCGTTTTGAACAAAACCATTAATTGTGAAAACTGTGTGGGTAATAATAACTTGCATCTTAAAAATGTTAGTACACATTTATTTCAAAGCAAAAATCAAATTGCTGGAAAAACTTTTTTTTTTAAATCGAATATGTAAAGGCGACATGCTAATATAAACACTCTCTAATTGAAATATAATTTTTTTGACTATGGGTAGCCATTATCTCTCTTAATGGGGGCACCAAAACTGTTTAGACTTGTAATTGCATTATTACTATTCTCTATTACTAGTTTATTTGGACCCCATTGGAAGTCCCCCCACCCTTCCAGTTACAATGATAATTGTAATATTTGAGATATCCCATCGCTTTCTATTCTGTTGACAGTGGTCACCAGGACAAATAGGTGGATTGCCCCAGCTGTACAAGACACTTTTATCCTTCTCTGGTATGGTTACACATTTTAGCCTGTTGCCTTTACCAGCTATGTGGGCTAATCACAATATTCATTGGCATCATGTGAATATTTCAGTAGGTATCCAAATTTGTATTCTTCTTCTAATGGCCTTCCCATCGTATCACCCAATTCAGTGCTGCCAAAGGTATGTGATGAGCACTCAGCAGTACCTCAACATAGAGGTTTTTTTTTTTTTTTCATTTCAGTTCCGAACGTAGTAAAAGAGCAAGTTGTGTTCTGTGTTAATATGTCTGTTTAGTGTTCAAGCTTTTTTATGTGGGAAAAATGCATATTGATTTATATCAGGACAATTTTATAGCTGGCTGTTTTTATAACCTGTATTTCCAGTACAAAATGTCCATGATGATTAGACTTTTCATTTGAACTCAGTGCTAATGTCAGAATTTATCAAAATGCCAAGACAGGTCAACTATTATGGAATAATTCATTATTGGCTCCTGTTACCTGTATGTGTATGACTTACCATACTACCACTTAATGCCTCTACTTCAAGTACAGCAATTTTTTAAAACGTGTGAAGGATTGAGGACAAGTATATAATTTCAATGTGACGAAATTGTAACGCTCAGTGCCAGTTCACACTACAGCGACTTGGGATCCAACTTGTGTCGCCCCAAGTCGCGCGACATGAGAAATTCCATTGAAGTGAATGAGAGCTTAATGTACACTACTGAAGTCGCTCCGACTCTAGAAAAGGTTCCTGTTCTACTTCAAGATGACTTCTAGGCAACTTGTAGGCAACTTGTACCCATTGATTTCAATGGCAGTTGCCTCCAAAGTCGGATCACTGTCTTAACTGCAGCAACTTTATAGGAAAAGAAAATTGTTTACTCTGGCAAACCCCTCCCACAAAGCTGATTATTCTGTGATTGGCCACAGCCAAAATCTCCTGGCCTGGAGGAAACTTTAAGTCGCATTGTAAGTTGCTCTGAAGTCGCCTTGCAAAGTCGCGCTGTAAGTCGGGTTGCCCCTGTGTGAACCAGCACTCATTGTATGTGTTTTTAGTAAAATGTTTATGTATTTGAGCTTGCCGTAAAGCAACTTTGTGCCCAGATCATGCCAGCGTAGGTTTTCATTGCAAGTGCTTTGTGAATCAGGCACTTGCGATGAAAACTTGCGGCGGTGTAACGTATCTACGATACGTTACGCCGCCGCACTTCTACGTGAATCTGGCCCTAAGAATCTACATGCATCATACATACTAGGGGGAGTACAACTGGGGGAATCCATAGTGGAGAAGGATCTGGGGGTTTTAGTTGATCATAAGCTCAATAATGGCATGCAATGCCAAGCTGTGGTTTCCAAAGCGAGCAAAGTCCTTTCTTGTATTAAGAGAGGTATGGACTCCAGAGAGAGAGAGAGAGATATCATTATGCCCCTGTACAAATCATTAGTAAGACCTCATCTGGAATATGCAGTTCAGTTTTGGGCCCCAGTTCTCAAGAAGGATATCAGGAACTGGAGAAAGCTCATAGAAGGGCAACCAAACTGATAAGAGGCATGGAGAAGCTCAGCTATGAGGAAAGATTAGAGGAACTGAATGTATTCTTTCTTGAGAAGAAGCGATTAGGGGGAAATGATCAACATTTTCAAATACATAAGTGGTCCATATAGTGAACTTGGTGTTGAGTAATTCACTTTAACCACTTGCCTACAGGGCACTTTCACCCCCTTCCTGCCCAGACCAATTTTCAGCTTTCAGTGCTGTCACACTTTGAATGACAATGCAACATGTACCCAAATGACATTTTTATTTTTTTCCCACAAATAGAGCTTTCTTTTGGTGGTATTTGATCACCTCTGCAGTTTTTATTTCTTGCGCTATAAACAAAAGAAGAGGGACAAGTTTGAAGAAAAACACAATGGGCCAGATTCACAGAGAGATACGACGGTGTATCTCGAGATGCGCCGGCGGAAATGTAAATGTGCGCCATCGTATCTATGCGCCGTACCCACAGAAGCAGATCCGCGTGAAAATTGGCTTCACCTGTCCGGTGCAACTCTTTTCCGCCGGTGGAACTTAGGCGCGTATTTCGGCTGGGCGCATATTTCATTCCCATTGATTTCCTATTCAATTATGCAAATTAGGGAGATATGCCGATTCACATGCGTACAATTGTCCGGCGTAAGCTGCACGCCCGGTCTAAAGTTACCCCTCATAAAAGCAGGGGTAACTTTGCACCAGACTTGCACAGGTCAGCTGGAGAGCAGCAACAGCAGCAGCGTGACAGACGACCTGAGCAACAACACTTGCAGGACAACACATCTGTGTGCCAACATGCCAGGGGCAGCCGTGGTCATAGCACTACTGCGTCTACGGGCACGTAGGAGGAGGAGGAGGGCACAGGAGAGGATATACCGAAAGCGTATGGACCTCTTTGCCATGGGGGAATCGGAGGTGTATCGCATGTTCAGATTTGACACTGATGCCATCCTGGAAATAGTCAGAATCCTGCAGGATGACCTCACCAGCAAGACACATCGTGCACATGCAGTGCAGCCACTGATCAAGGTCCTGGCAACACTCCATTTCCTGGCCACTGGATCTTTTCAAAGAACAAGTGGAAATTTGGCTGGAATGTCACAATCCACCATGAGCAGATGTGTGCACCAGGTTGTCCCCGCAATCCTCAGACGCATGGCCCACCACATCTTCAGACCCACCCAGGAGGTCCAGCGGGTGAAGGCAAGGGCAGATTTCTACAAAATTACCAGATTCCCACGCACCATCAGGGCCATTGATTGCACACATGTGGCACTACAGCCCCCCCGTGACGCAGAGCACATGTACCGCAATAGGAAGCATTGGCATTCAATCAATGTACAGGTGATAGCCGATGCCCAATACCTCATATGGCACGTCCGTGCCAAACACCCAGGATCCAGCCATGACAGCTTTATATACCGTCAATGCAGCATCCCAACAGAATTCGAACAGAACGTGTATGGGGACCAGGGCCGGTACAAGGGGTTGGCAGAATGGGCAGGTGCCCTGGGCGTTACTATTTACTGGAGGAAGGGGGGCACATGTGAAGTGCTAGCTGTGTGCTTAAAAACTGTCTGCACACACCAGCCGCTAATACCTACACCTGCAATGATGTGCAGAGTGCGCTCCTGCACCCGGCAGAAACCTAGAACAGACCAGCGCTTCACTTATTGATTCCCCTGTCAGTGGAGAAACCCCCCCCCCTTGCAGGCAATTGGTATTCCCTACCCAGCATCACACACTGAGAGGCTGGCCGGAGGCGGGGTGGGAACAGTGCGAGGAGGGGTGGCGGACAGCACCCAGGTGACACCATAAAGAAAGCTGGCAGTTGTAGTGGGTGCTGTCAAGCCCCCCTCCCTCCTCCCTCATCATTGAAGCTGTGATAGCGGCAGTGTGAGCGGGGGAGAGGCGAGCTACAGGATCTCAGAATGTTTCGCCCCCCCCCCTTTCTCCTGTCAGCAGTGCGGGAGGAGAGACAGCGGCTCTCTCATTACTTTCACCGCATTGTTAATCTTCTGGAACTACATGTCCCATGATGCTCCAGACTAGTGGAGCATCATGGGACATGTATTTCCAGAAGATCAACAACACGGGGGAGTCAATAAGTGAAGCGCAGTGAAAGTAATGAGAGAGCCGCTGTCTCTCCTCCCGCACTGCTGACAGGAGAAATGGGGGGGGGGGAACATTCTGAGATCCTGTAGCTCGCCTCTCCCACGCTCACACTGCCGCTATCACAGCTTCAATGATGAGGGAGGGGGGCTTGACAGCACCCACTACAACTGCCAGCTTTCTTTATGGTGTCACCTGGGTGCTGTCCGCCACCCCTCCTTGCACTGTTCCCATCCCGCCTCCCGCCAGCCTTTCAGGAAAGAGACTACAGCTCCCAGCATGCACTCTGCTGGGGGAAAAAAAGAGAGAGAAAGAGATCCCATAACCCAGAAACAAGCCGGGGGAATGAATGATATACTTAACTGCTCCAAAAGACAGAAACAGAAAGAGAGGAGTGTACCGGGGAAGCCAAAGAGGAAGCCATGCTGCTGCTGCTAACCAGAACCACCAGAGAGAGCCACGCTGCTAACCAGCACCACCAGAGAGAGCCACGCTGCTAACCAGCACCACCAGAGAGAGCCACGCTGCTAACCAGCACCACCAGAGAGAGCCACGCTGCTAACCAGCACCACCAGAGAGAGCCACGCTGCTAACCAGGACCACCAGAGAGAGCCACGCTGCTAACCAGCACCACCAGAGAGAGCCACGCTGCTAATCAGCACCACCAGAGAGAGCCACGCTGCTAACCAGAACCACCAGAGAGCCACGCTGCTAACCAGAACCACCAGAGAGAGCCACGCTGCTAACCAGCACCACCAGAGAGAGCCACGCTGCTAACCAGAACCACCAGAGAGAGCCACGCTGCTAACCAGCACCACCAGAGAGAGCCACACTGCTAACCAGCACCACCAGAGAGAGCCACGCTGCTAAACAGCACCACCAGAGAGAGCCACGCTGCTAACCAGAACCACCAGAGAGCCACGCTGCTAACCAGCACCACCAAAGAGAGCCACGCTGCTAACCAGCACCACCAGAGAGAGCCACACTGCTAACCAGCACAACCAGAGAGAGCCACGCTGCTAACCAGCACCACCAGAGAGAGCCACGCTGCTAAACAGCACCACCAGAGAGAGCCACGCTGCTAACCAGCACCACCAGAGAGAGCCACGCTGCTAACCAGAACCACCAGAGAGAGCCACGCTGCTAACCAGCACCACCAGAGAGAGCCACGCTGCTAAACAGCACCACCAGAGAGAGCCACGCTGCTAACCAGCACCACCAGAGAGAGCCACGCTGCTAACCAGCACCACCAGAGAGAGCCACGCTGAGCCACTACCAGGGTACATACATGCTACACTACTGCTGAAGTTTCGCTGGGTCTGGTAAGAGGGCCTGCAGGCAATTATCCTTTACTGGTATGAATAAAAGGTGATGAGCGCAAACTGAAAATCTAACAGTGAATAACAAGACAGTCCATAGGGACTGATAACAATCTATTTATAAACCAAATCAATGGGCTGTGTATTAAAGTGAAAAAACACCCAAAATAAAAAACTAAATTCAATAATAAAGTCCAAAATATAAGTGAATGAAAGGTCTATGTCAATGATGGACAAGTCTTCTGTCCTTGGATCATCAATGTGAAAAAACTGGATACACTTCGCTAAGCCTGGGCTCACAGAGCGCTTACCTCCAGTCACTGGGTAATGTGCATCAACGAAATCCTCCAAGGCCTGGGGTAGGATACAAACAGTGGGTAACTCGTATTCCACAGAGTCTTCCAAGTGGTGAGGTGGAATTCAGGAACGTTCTCTGTGTCTACTGCCAGTCCAGGTCCAGGTAAAAGCGAAGTCAACTCAGCAGGATAGCCACACCATATATCAGGAGCAAATATGGAAATAAAAAGCTCTCATAGTGAAGTATGTAAGCACTTGTAGGTTTAATAAAGGTAAAAATGTGCTTACATCAAGAAAAACAGGTAAAAAACGCCAAACAGCAGTACTTCCGGTGGACGGTCAGGGTATCGCGTCACTTCCGGTCACGTCTAACCTTACGCGTTCATCACGTCACGTGACTTCATCAGAGGTTTTTACCTGTTTTTCTTGATGTAAGCACATTTTTACCTTTATTAAACCTACAAGTGCTTACATACTTCACTATGAGAGCTTTTTATTTCCATCAAACGCTCTGTGAGCCCAGGCTTAGCGAAGTGTATCCAGTTTTTTCACATTGATGATCCAAGGACAGAAGACTTGTCCATCATTGACATAGCACTTTCATTCACTTATATTTTGGACTTTATTATTGAATTTAGTTTTTTATTTTGGGTGTTTTTTCACTTTAATACACAGCCCATTGATTTGGTTTATAAATAGATTGTTATCAGTCCCTATGGACTGTCTTGTTATTCACTGTTAGATTTTCAGTTTGCGCTCATCACCTTTTATTCATACCTTTATTTGTTGTTAGCACATTTTAGATTTGAGCAGCATTTTGTTTATATATGTTCACTGGTTACACATTAATTTTCACGGTTGGCCAGCGCTTTAGTTCACCTACTTTTCAATTATCCTTTACTGATCCTAGGGACTGAGCCATTAGGAACTGCCTAAGCGGCTATCCTCTAGACCTAATACAGCCTCTGCAGGCTAGAGGATAGCAGGTTAAGCAATTGTTGACTGCCACAATGAGCTCCAATGCTGTGCTGCTGGCCCGAAAATATTGTGTGTGTGTGTGGGGGGGCGGGGGGCGGGGGGCACAGTTTGCCATGTTCGCCCTGGGCACCAAATTACCTTGTCCCGGCACTGATGGGGACAGCTGGCTGGTTGGTGAGTGACATGGGTGTCAGGTATGACTGTCCCCCCCATGATGCAGACATCACGAGGGGCACATGCATGACTAACATCCTCCTGTCATTTCCCTTCCAGGTGACTCTGCATATGCACTGGGACCCCATCTCATGACTCCATTCCGGAACCCCCAAACCCCAGGAGAGAGAAGATACAATGAAGCACATGCACGTACCCGTGGAGTGGTGGAGCGCACATTTGGCCTCCTGAAGTCCCGTTTCCGATGCCTGGATAAGTCTGGGGGTACCCTGTTGTATTCCCCAAACTTTGTGTGCCAGATCATCGGTGCATGTTGCATTCTGCACAACTTCGCCATGAGAAGGGGCCTGCAGATTGACCTACGTCATGACCTGACCCCCGAACCAGACAATCCCCCCATAACTGAGGGTACCCCGTCTGCTGAGGGAAGAGCCGTCAGGAGATGCCTCGTGGTAGGCTTATTTTCACGTTAAACACACACATTAAACATGGCACAATGAGAATGCATGCATGCACACCACTGTGGTCCCTAGCACACCCCCCCCACCCACAACCCCATTAAATTGGATTAGACCGAAGTACAGCACACGGTACTAGGGAGCAGCAACG
This sequence comes from Rana temporaria, assembly GCF_905171775.1. Classification (NCBI taxonomy): domain Eukaryota; kingdom Metazoa; phylum Chordata; class Amphibia; order Anura; family Ranidae; genus Rana; species Rana temporaria. The sequence continues at coordinate 400,182,797 of NC_053489.1, read as the reverse complement.
CCACGTCAAGACTACAATTATGTTGCTGTATATTATTTTCCCCAAAAAAAATAAAACTCATATCGAGTATAATAATATAAAACCAAAAACTCATATCGAGTATAATAATATAAAAAACAACAACTCATATCGAGTATAATAAAAAATAAAAAATACTCATATATCGAGTCTAAAAAGAAAATAATATTACAGGCACTCATCTGGCCTGACGTGGACTACGCCTAGTGCCAAGGCTCCTGACCCTCCGTTGCCTGGGGGCAGCCGCGGGTGGGGGGGGGTGGGTCATTGGGAGGAGGAACATCCCCCGGTCTCTCCCTGGCTGCCTGGATTCCCTCCAAAGCCACGGCTATGCGTGTGAGGACCGCATTTGTCTGAGTCCCCACCGACTCAATGGCTGCTGTATTGGCCTGTATGGCCACTGCCAGGCTCCTCACCTCTGCCACAAGGCCTGTATTTGTGGCCTCCAGCTCACTCACACAGGTCACTAGTGCAGTGCTGTTGACACTGACCTCCTGCACACTTTCTGTCATGGCGGCAGTGTAAGCAGCCTGGGTCTGCTGCATGGAGGCCAGGCTGGCTGCCACCCGGTGCATATCAGACGCCACAGAACCAACATGGTGGGTCTGCCCGGCCTGGTCCCTTGACAAAGTGGCTTCTAGGGTCTCTGGATCACCCCTCGTCTTCCTAGAAGCCTTCCTGGGGGCAGGTGTGGCTTGGGGCCTACTATATGGGGATGCCCTTGAGGGTACTTCCCTTATGGAGGAGGAGGAGGGGCTTCCCAAAATGGTGGAGGCCCTTGGGGGGCTTTCCAAATTTAAGGAGGGCCTTGGGGGACTTCCCAAATTTGAGGAGGGCCTTGGGGAACTTCCCAAATTTGAGGAGGGCCTTGGGGGGCTTCCCCTGAAGTTGGAGGCCCTTGGGGGGCTATCCCCTATGGAGGTGGTGGTATGGGAGGGTCCTGCGATGGTGGTCTTGTCCCCCAGGTAAATGCCATCCTCCAGGTCCCCATGCTCCTCCTCTACTTCCTCTAAAGGAGAGGTATGGACACTGGCATCAAGGGATGGGGTTGGTTGCGCAGCAGCCGATGACGGCCCAGCTCCATCCTGCACATCTGTGGATGACACAAAACATTCACATGTTGGTGGACCCACACACTTGTCACATATTCCCTCCCCCCCACACATGCTACACACCAGATAAAAGATAAAACACACTCACCTGTCCTCAAGGGCTGATCAACAGACTCAAATCCCTCCAGGCCCTCCACCTGCTCCCTCTCCAAGCACCTGGCTATGACCTGCTCATCAGGTGTCAGGGTGATGTTCAGGGCTGGCTCACCTCCGGTGCCCCTTCTGTGCCTGTTCATCTTTGCCACCTTCTCCTTCACGAGACCCTGCAGGTCGTTTATTTTCTTTGCTATCTTCTCTGGGGTCCGTTCTGCATGGCCAAGGGCACTGACCTCCGCTGCAATCTGTGCCAAGATCGCCTCCTTCCGGACCTTGCTGGTCGTGCCACTCTCCGAGCCGTGGAGGTACTTGTTGTACCTTGCCATGGCATCAATTATGATCGCCCTTTCCTCTCTAGAAAAGTTTTATAGCCTCCTTTCCTTAGGCACTGCTGCTTTAGACATATTTCAAAAAATACAGGACAAAAGTAGCCACACCAAACCAACCAAACCTGCTGGTCTACTTTTGCGCTTGACGGGCGCATTTCTGGGAGTATTTATACCCTGGGGCGTAAACGGTGGGCCGGGTTATCTCGGGGATTACGATAGGCGTAGTTGCGCGCATGCGCATTGGGACGCGGGACATGCTATCAGGTGACGGCGCATGCGCCGCTCGTTCGGACCTTAATTTGCATGGGGTCACGCTTCATTTAAATGGATCACACCCACCTCCTTCCCACTTTGAATTACGTCGGCTTACGCCGTCTAATTTAAGTTACGATGGCGTATCGCAGCGCGCATTTGCTTGCTGAATAGGCTGCTTGCCTCTCTAAGTTTCGACGACGTAGTGTAAATGCGATGCGCTACGCCCGCCGTCATAACTCTGAGTGCGGCCCGTCGCAATTCGGCGCCTGATTCATAGAATCAGATACGCCTCACAGTTGCCTAGATACGAGCGGCGTAAGTCTCCTACGCCGTCGTATCTTAGGGTGCATATTTCCGCTGGTCGCTAGGTGGCGCTTCCGTATTTTTTCGCGTTGAATATGCTAATTAGCTAGATACGCCGATTCACGAACGTACGTGCGCCCGGCGTATCAAGATACATCGTTTACGTAAGACATACGCCGGCGTAAAGTTACCCCTCATAAAGCAGGGGTAAGTCATGTTAGGTATGGACGTCGGAAACGTACGAACAGCGTCGTATTTTACGTCGTTTGCGTAAGTCGTCCGTGAATGGGGCTGGACGTAAGTTCCGTTCACGTTGACTAGGCATTGAGCGGGCGTAATTTAATTTGAAAATTTGACGAGATACTCAGCATGCGCGCACATGCGCCGTTCGAAAAAAGCGTCATTTACATGGGGTCATGATTTACATAAAACTCCTCATTTGATTTAGACGCGCTTACGCCGGCACATTTACGCTACGCCGACGTAACTTTGGACGCAAGTGCTTTGTGAATACAGTACTTGCCTCTCTAAGTTGCGGCGGCGTAGCGTAACTACGATACGCTACGCCTGCTTACATTTACGCCGCCCTACGAGAATCTGGGCCATAATTTTTTATTTTTAGCTATAATAAATATCCATTTTTTTATTTTTTTTTAAACAAATTTTTTCCTCAGTTTAGGCCAATACATATTCTTCTACATATTTTTGGTAAAAAAAATCGCAATAAGCGTATATTGATTGGTTTGCGTAAAAGTTATAGGGCCGGATCAGATACATCGGCGCATATTTCTGCCGACGTAACACAGAGAGGCAAGCAGAGTACAAAGCACTTGCTCCCAACGTTGCGCCAGCGTAACGTAAATTATTTGGCGTAAGCCGGCCTAATTCAAAGTAGGTGGAAGTGGGCGTGATCTATTTAAATGAACCGTGACCCCATGCAAATGATGGGCCGAGCCAACGGGACGCTGGACGCTTCCCAATGCGAATGCTCAGAATCACGTCGGAACAAACGCCAAAGATACGTTGAATCACTGCCTACGACGTGAACGTAACCTACGCCCATACCTTAACATGACTTACACCTGCTTTATAAGGCTTAACTTTACGCCGGACGTACGACTTACGTAAACCGCGTATATTAATGAGCCGGGCGCATGTACGTTCGTGAATCGCCGTATCTCACTCATTTACATATTCTGAGTGAGTGAGTAACTTGTATAGCGCAGCAAATGCGAACTTAATCGCCTCAAGGCGCTTGGCATCCAGAGTTGTACAGGTCTTTCAGAAGAGGTGGGTCTTTAGCTTTTTCCTAAATGCCCGATGGTTTTCTTCCAAGCGGATGGTCGAGGGTAGTGCATTCCAGAGCCGTGGTCCTTGGACCGAAAATCTTCGTTCTCCTTTCGATTTGTAGCGGGATTTAGGAATTTGGAGAAGGTTTTGGTTGGTTGATGCGCTTGGTGACGTACGGTTTTATTTTCTCGCTTAAGTATTGAGGAGCTTTTCCCTGTGTACATTTGTGGGTGAGGCAGAGCGTCTTGAATGTCACCCTGTCTTGTACGGACAGCCAGTGGAGGGACCTCAAGACTGGGGAGACTGATTCCCACGGCTTTTTACCTGTTACCAGTCTGGTGTCATGATCGCTACTGTGCCAAACAGACAGCGAGGCGTGGAATTGAAGCCCAGTTGGCTCTGGGTGGAATTGAACCCAGGGCCTCTCCGTTGCTGGTACAGGTCTTTTCCTCTGAGCCACTGCTCAGTGATATTCTGCTTGCTGTCCGTCGGAGCCTGGTTCTGAACTCGTGCTACTTTGGACCAATCAGTGGCCTGAGCGGCCTATTTAAGCCAGCCCCTTCCTCCTTGCAAATTGCTGGTTCGTTGTCAGCTTTACCCTGTGAGAGAACCTTGGAAACCTGTATACCCAGACCTGCTTGACCCGGATTGGACCTTGACGATTCTCTGCCATCTCCTACACTTGACCCCTGCCTGCTTATCGGATTTGCTGTTGTCTCCTGCCCCTTGACCTTGGCTTGCTCTCACGGACTTCCTCTGATCTCTCCAACTCCTGACCCACGGCCTGTGACCCGGATTTGCCTTGTTTCCTGTTGGTCCCTTCTGGACTTACCTGCCTGTTCCTGCCTGATCAACGACTGTCTCCAGTCCTCTGCACCTGCCCTGCTTTCGTCAGCTGCACCAGGTCTGCCTACCAGTTCCCGGCACAGGTGCCTGCTTGTGCCGTCCCTCCTCTGTTCTAACTCCAGGGAGTGGTCTGCACAGGGTCGCAAAGGTGAGCCGCCCTCAGCATCTCGGCCTCGGTGAGTACTTACCTTAATGGTCCTGACATCTGGCTGCCGTGTTCTGGACGACTTGTAGACGTGCCATCTGGTATTTTGGTAGTCCTAAGTAGAGGGAGTTTGCATAGTCGAGTCGTGAGTTGATGATTGTTCCAACCACGACTGCTGTGTCCTCTTTCGGGATAAAGGGGATGAGTCTACGTAGCATGCGGAGCAGATGATGAGAACTGCTGACGACTGATCCTATTTGTGCATCCATCGTCATGTCTGAGTCGAAGATGACTCCGAGACTTTTGATTTTTTTGCTTGGTGCGATGGTTTGTCCGAGGATGGTGGGTGGTGTCCATGTGGTCCTAGAAAAGGATTTCTTATTTGCGTGAAGGATGAGTAGTTCTGTTTTGGATCCGTTAAGTTTGAGGGAGCTTTCGGTCATCCAATTGTCGATCAGTGTGAGGCACTTTCCAAGTTCATGAAATTGGTCTTTTTTGTTGGTGATTCGAAGGTAAAGCTGCGTGTCGTCCGCATAGGAGTGGTAGCGCAGGTCCTGTTTGCTGATGATTTTGAGGAGCGAGCGGATGTAGATGTTGAAGAGTACGGGTGAAAGGGGTGATCCTTGCGGGACTCCGCATGTAATGGTCCGTGTTTCGGATGTAAAACCTCCAAGTTTCACGGTCTGAGTGCGATTTCCTAAGAAAGATGCGAACCACGGTAGGGCTGCGTCAGAGACTCCTGCTACTTCTTTGAGTCGCGTGAGCAATATGTTGTGATCTACTGTGTCGAAGGCTGCACTGAGGTCCAGCAGCACTAGGAGACAGGATTCTCCGTCATCTGCTGCTTCAAGGGCGTCATCTTATATCTTGAGAAGGGCCGTTTCTGTGCCGTGGCCTGGGCGAAAACCTGATTGTAGAGGATCTAGGAGTTTGTGGTCGTCCAGGTGGGGCTGGAGCTGTTGCACTACTGCTTTCTCCATGATCTTGGAGATCGTGTTCAGGCTTGTTACCGGTCTGCGCTGGTTAGGGTCTTTCGTGTCGAGGTTGGGCTTCTTTAAGAGGGGTTTTATTATGCCTTGTTTGAGGTTGTTCGGAACCATCCCTTCCCTGAATGATTGGTTTATGATGTGCGTTATTCTAATCGTAAATCAATGGGAGCGCCCCTTGCGGCCAGCGTAAATATGCGCCCACGATACGACGGCGTAGGAAACTTACGTCGGTCGGATGAAGCCTATTTACAGGCGGATCTTGTTTTCAAAGTCAGGCATAGATACGAAGGCGCACATTGACACTTACGCGGCGTATCTCGAGATAAGCCAGCGTAAGTGCTACGTGAATCCGGGCAAAATAGGGGATAGATTGATTGCATTTTTATTATTATTTTTTTTACTAGCAATGGCAGCGATCAGCGATTTTTATCGTGACTGCGATATTACGGCGGACACATCGGACACTTTTGACACATTTTTGGGACCATTCACATTTATACAGCGATCCCTGCTATCCCAGGCGGTCTCCCACCCAGGCACTAGCCAGGCCCGACTCTGGGTAGCTACCAGTGTTGTTCATCTTCCTTTAAAAAAGTAACTAGTTACAATTACAAGTTACTTGCCCGAAAAAGTAATTGAGTTAGTGACTCAGGGCCAAATCCTCAAAATCGTAGCCTCACTTACTTTTTCCCATTTAAGTTACACTGGCGGGAAATTTCTACCTAAGTGCCCGATCCACAAAGCACTTACCTAGAAATTTCATGCAGTGTAACCTAAATTCTCCCGGCGCAAGGCGGTCCTGTTATCCAGGGGGCGATGACAATTTAAATGAGGCGCGCTCCCGCGCCGGCCGTACTGCGCATGCTCGTGACGTCATTTTCCCGACATGCATCGCGCGAAATTACGTTACGCCGGGCTTTGTGGATTGCGACGGGACAATAAAGTTGCGACGGGTTAAAAAAAAGATACGGCGAAAAAAAAAAAATCTAATTTAAAAAAAAATTGCGGCGATCGAAAAAAAGGTCTGTTTTTACAAGGTGTAAACAGTTTACACCTTGTAAAAGCAGCCCTAATTTTACGCATGCAAACGTAAACTTACGGAGAAAAAACAAAGCTGAAAAGCTTTGTGGATCTCCGTAAGTCCTCATTTGCATACGCGAAGCGGCATTTCAACGCGAAATGCCCCCAGCGGCGGATGCGGTACTGCATCCTAAGATCCGACAGTGTAAGTCTCTTACAGATGTCGGATCTTCTGCCTATCTTTGGAAAACTGCTTCTGAGGATCAGTTCCAAAGATAGGCACAGGGATACGCAGGCGGAACAGCAGATCCGCCTGCGTATTCCTTTTGAGGATTTGGCCCTCAGTTACTTTATTAGCAAAGTAAATAGTTACTCGGAAAAGTAACTGAGATTTTTTTTTTTATATTCTACAATGCAATTATGTTCTATAACATCTTTAGTATCAAAGATGTTTATATTAACTGATTGAAGAATAAAAACACTGGCCCGGATTCAAAGAGAATTGCGCATTTTTTGCGGAGGCGCAGGGCAACGATTTTGCCCTGCGCCCCCGCAAATTTGCTCCGCTGCCCTCGATTCACGGAGCAGTAGCTCCGTAAATTGCAAGGGCGCACCGGCAAAATTGACCGGCGCTAGAGCACGCAATTTAAATGATCCCGTAGGGGGCGGGAATCATTTAAATTAGGCGCGGTCCCGCGTCGAGCGTAGAGCGCATGCTCCGTCGGGAAACTTTCCCGACGTGCATTGCGGCAAATGACGTCGCAAGGACGTCATTTGCTTCAAAGTGAACGTGAATGGCGTCCAGCGCCATTCACGAATCACTTACGCAAACGACGTAGATTTTAAATATCGCGACGCGGGAACGACGGGTATCCTTTAGCATTGGCTGCCCCTACTATTAGAAGGGGCAGCCTTACGCTAAACACGCCGTACGGAAACGACGTAACTTGCGTACGCAGGGCTCGCGCAACATTGTGAATCGGTGTTAGTATGCAATTTGCATACTAGCCACTGAGCACAATGGGAGCGCCCCCTAGCGATCATCGCAAGAATGCAGCCTAAAATATGCGTGGCATAAGAGCCTTATGCCACGCAGATTTTAGGCTGCAGTCGGCGTTACGATGTTCCTGAATCAGGAGCACTCGTAACGCCGGGGCAAGTAAGCAATTGCGCTGTGTAACCTATGGTTACACAGGCGCAATTGCTTACTGAATCTGGGCCACTATATACAGTATTTTAGAACATTTCGTACTGTGTACAATTATTAATATCATCATCACACTCCAGTGCCCAGCAATACTGTATAATATAGATTCAGTGTGCAGTGTGAGTGACACTGCTGCAGTGCACACTGAATCTATATTGTACAGTATTGCTGCCTGGGCAGGTGGAGTGTGATGATGATATTAATAATTGTACACAGTATTGCATTTGCTGGGCCTGCCATATACTGTACTGTACTATACTGTATAACTGCACTACAAAATTCCTTTACAAATAATGCATATTTTAAAATGTTATTAGTAATAACATTTTAAAATATGCATTATTTGTAAAGGAATTAGGAATGTGAATCTAGCCCATAGTGTGTATGTACATTATGTAGGTGTATGCACACATGCCTTTGAAGGAAACTGGAGTACCCGGAGGAAACCCACGCAGACACAGGGAGCAACAATGCAAGCTCCAGACAGATTGGCGTCAGTGTCCGGATTCGAACCAATGACTCTCTTGCTGCCAAGTAATGGAGTTAACCACTACACCACCGTGTGCATAAAACCATTCTGAAACAGAAGCCCTGGATAACAAGGGTGCAGCATTCAATGAAGCATCACAGACCTATATGAGACCCTGGACCAGCTGGTCCGCTAGCCTAATAATTTCGGGAGAGAGTCGGTGCTTCTCCACTGTCTGGTGCAAAATGCTCACTCCGTGAGTTGTATACAGCACTAGGGGTCAGGACTACTCCAAGATGGCCGCCGAGCATTCAGAGCGCAGACACAGGAAAATGGCCAACCGCAATGTAAGCTGCAACATAGCGCCGCTACGACAAAATGGCCACCAATGGGAGTTTTCAATGTCAATGCCACAATAGGCCGCAAGTCAGACCCCAGCATGGTAAACATGAAACGGGTCAGTACTTTGGATCTTCTATCAGTCAGATCCATACAAGCGGAGGTACCTGGTCCATGGCTACATAACAGAGCTTTTCCCAGGGGATAACGGGGGAAGGGGGCACTCTTTTACCGCCCGTCCACAGTCCACCCCCACCCTGACACAAACGGGTCGAGGACTAACAATAAAACCTCTGTGGGAATCCCAGGTGCTAACACCTGCTGCCAACACCAGCATGTGGGGAAGGACCCAGATACTGACTCCAAATATTAATAATATTTACATAGTGTGTATGTATAATATGCACACCTGTTCTTACAAATAAACAAAAGCTCCTAGAGCCCTATTCTGGGCCTCTCACCCACTTGCTGCGCTGACCAGGGGTACCCAGGGAACTCACCTCAGGAGGAGACTGCCCGCTCTCAGCACACAGCGTGTGAGAGGAAAAGAACTGTGAGGTAACTGTGCGGCATCTGCAGGGACCTGTGTGCCAAATGGCTGCAAAATGCCACGTTTAAACAGGAAAAGCCTCCTAGGGCTTTTTAACAGTGAAAAACCCCTCACAGGCCCCATACAAAAAAGAAAAGAAAAAACACAGGCCAGATAACACAGTGCCCTCAGGAAGGCCCCCTCCCCCCTGACAGTGGCAATGTTAGCAATGCAGCAAGGGAAAAGGAGCACGGAAGGGAGGATAGGAGGACCCCCGAACCCCAAGAATGACCAGCCGTACCAACCAACCGAAGCAGGAGGTACTGTACTTACCCGTCCGAGCGAGGACTCGCTGACGCATTCCTGACAGAACTACAACCGCAATGGTGGTAGCTGTCGGCCCGGTCCACTGTGAGTGAGACAACACCAAAAAAAATGGCCCTTTAATAAAAAATAAAATAAAAATATATTTAAAAAAATATATATTTTTAAAAAAAATAAATAAAAAAAAGGGGGGTTTCCATCTGGGGCCCTGGGGACCTCTGGGCCCCTTACAGGTGTACTGCCTGTACCCCCTGATGGCGGCCCTGCATGTCTTTACAGAATGGAGAAACATGAACACAGCAACAAGCAGCATCCAAGTACGGTAGATAGAGAGACATCTTGTTATATCATAGATAACATAACGATAAACTATAATACTACAGCACCACCTGCTGCTTAGACAGGCATAATGCATATGCAGTATATATGTCAGTTTATAAGAAACTTTGCTGTGTACTTTTTTTGTAGCTGGCTAGCTAAGACCTGTCCTAGGTTGCTAATGTGACTTACATGCATATACAGCTAGACCTGCTTATAACCTTAAAGCGGAGTTCCGGCCACAATTTTAAATATAAAAACTTTTTAAATATAAATACCCCTGTAATACACAAGCTTAATGTATTCTACTACAGTTAGTCTGTAAATTAAGGTCCATTTTGTTAGGTTGTTACAGCATTTAGACACTTTATAAAACAGAAATTGACTGGGGCCATCTTAAGTGTGGGCATCATGAAGCCAGACTGTATGACTTCCTGGATTTCAGCCTCGCACATGCTCAGTGCTGTACAAGCAATGTAATGGTTTCAGATCAGGTTTCAATAGCAACGGGAGTGTCAGAGGAAGTGACAGGGGTGGGTGACGGGGAGGATGGAGATGACAGGGGTGGGTGACGGGGAGGATAGAGATGACAGGGGTGGGTGACGGGGAGGATGGAGATGACAGGGGTGGGTGACGGGGAGGATGGAGATGACAGGGGTGGGTGACGGGGAGGATGGAGATGACAGGGGTGGGTGACGGGGAGGATGGAGATGACAGGGGTGGGTGACGGGGAGGATGGAGATGACAGGGGTGGGTGACGGGGAGGATGGAGATGACAGGGGTGGGTGACGGGGAGGATGGAGATGACAGGGGTGGGTGACTGGGAGGATGGAGATGACAGGGGTGGGTGACGGGGAGGATGGAGATGACAGGGGTGGGTGACGGGGAGGATGGAGATGACAGGGGTGGGTGACGGGGAGGATGGAGATGACAGGGGTGGGTGACGGGGAGGATGGAGATGACAGATGGAGATGACAGGGGTGGGTGACGGGGAGGATGGAGATGACAGGGGTGGGTGACGGGGAGGATGGAGATGACAGGGGTGGGTGACGGGGAGGATGGAGATGACAGATGGAGATGACAGGGGTGGGTGACGGGGAGGATGGAGATGACAGATGGAGATGACAGGGGTGGGTGACGGGGAGGATGGAGATGACAGGGGTGGGTGACGGGGAGGATGGAGATGACAGATGGAGATGACAGGGGTGGGTGACGGGGAGGATGGAGATGACAGGGGTGGGTGACGGGGAGGATGGAGATGACAGGGTGGGTGACGGGGAGGATGGAGATGACAGGGGTGGGTGACGGGGAGGATGGAGATGACAGATGGAGATGACAGGGGTGGGTGACAGGGAGGATGGAGATGACAGGGGTGGGTGACAGGGAGGATGGAGATGACAGGGGTGGGTGACGGGGAGGATGGAGATGACAGGGGTGGGTGACGGGGAGGATGGAGATGACAGATGGAGATGACAGGGGTGGGTGACAGGGAGGATGGAGATGACAGGGGTGGGGCTGTATATTGGCGTAGCTCTAGCAGGCAGCACACACATGGTTTGATCTCTGCTAACACTGATGACAGGCTGGACACACACCCCCGGCTGCTGTCATCTTCATCCCAGCCAGCCGGCATTGAGGAGCCCACACTGCCGCACGGTCCCCCCCCCCTCCTGATACCCCGCCCACATTCGTCCAGCGGCCAGATTATTGCTGGGATCCTGAGAGTGACAGGGGGTGGGACCGCATGTTTCAAAGACAACCGCAATGCTTCCCTTGGTGGTGGGCGGGGCTGTTAAACATCTCTCCGCCTCCGCCCGCCCTCCAGCCCGCCCCCTCCAGCCCGCTCGCTCGAGCTGAAACAGCGGCGATCCTTCAGCCCTGGGATTGATCACAAACATGTCCCAGGAGGTATAGCAGCGCTGCGCCGCGGCGGGTCAAAGAAACTCACGGCGATAACAAAGTGAGTTTTTAAAATAAAAATAAAACACATGCCAAATATGTTTAAGGGGGCAGTATGCTATACAAAGCTTTAAAGTTAAAAAAGAGGGTGGAACTCCGCTTTAATACAGTTCATATGCTCATATGTGAGAGATAAAAGCAGAGCTATTTACTGTGATTTCATGTTTTGAATGTCATGTAACAGTTGTATATTGTGTCCTAGGTGAGCCTCATGCCTTGGGGAGGATTTCCCCATGATGATGGGGACAAGGGCCTCATCCCCACAACCCTTGCCCGGTGGTTGTGGGGGTCTGCGGGCGGGGGGCTTATCAGAATCTGGAAGACCCCTTTAACAAAGGGGACTCCTAGATCCTGCCCCCCCCCCCCTATGTGAATTGGTAATGGGGCACATTGTACCCCTATGATTTCACGAAGGAAGTGTAAATAGTTGTAAAAAAACACACACACACCGTGGAAAAAAGTCCTTATACTCACCTTTCTGTAATTTTCCTTTTCTGACACATCTTCTTGGCAGCACACAAATTCCCACCCCGTTATAGGTGATATATACAGAGAATGCAGCGGGGTGTCTCCCCTTCAAATTTATAGTTAACCAATCCTGTCAGGTTGTGGGGGTGGTGTCACAACCCAGTGTATGCTGCCATGAAGATGCGTCAGGAAAGGAAAATTACGGAAAGGTGAGTATACAATTTTCCGTTTCATGGCAGCACACACTGGGAAATAACTCGACAGTCGGGTGGGTGCAAGAAAATAATATTTATTCCTTTTAATGCTGAAGAATTGTCTCTAAAAATGGATCTACCGAAGTCAGCCGTAGCTAAGTGAGCAGAGTCTACTCTGTAGTGAGAAATGAAGGTATGTCTGGAAGACCAGGTTGCTCCTCTGCAAATCGTGGTCAAGTGAGCCTTGATGCCCTCAGGAATTGTCAGTTAGTGAGTGGAATGCTTTTTGATGGGTTTGACTAACCAGGAGGCGATGGTACGGAAAGTAGCTGCTTGACGTCTGCTCCCGTGAGGGATAACCATGAGGGAATCCGTCTTCCTAAAGGGAGTTGTAGCCGTAAGGTAACTGGTGATAGTTGTTTTGACATCCAAGGCATAAGGCTCACCTTGCTCATTAGTGAAGGATGGAAGGATGATGTCTTGGTTATAATGAAAGGAGGTGGCTACCTTCGGTATGAATTGGTCTGAAGGCCTCAGTACCACTCTGCAGGGCCATCTTAAGAGCATCATGGGCCCCTGGGCAAAGTAATGCTATGGGGCCCCTACAAGCCTGCCCCAATTTACGCACCTACTCTCAAGAATGAAAGTACAATGGGCCTGATCCACAAAAGGGATACGCCGGCGTATCTACTGATACGCCGTCGTATCCCTGTTTCTATCTATGCGACTGATCCACAGAATCAGTTTCGCATAGATAGGCAGAAGATCCAACATGTGTAATGGACTTACACTGTCGGATCTTAGGATGCAGTACCGCGGCCGCCGCTGGGGGCATTTCTCGTCGAAATCCAGCGTCGGGTATGCAAATTTCAAGATCCACAAAGCTTTTTCCCTTCGTTTTTTTTCCGTAAGTGTTAGTTTGCCGTCGCAAAATTAGGGCTGCTTTTACAAAGTGTAAACTTAGTACACCTTGTAAAAGTATACCCCTCTATCCTGCGTCGCTGTAAAAAAAAAAATTTCCCGCCGCAACAATTTTTGTTTTTTTTACGCCCGTCGCGATTCTCAAAACCCGGCGCAACGTAAATCCGCGCAAAGCACGTCGGGAAAATAACGTCGGGAGCATGTGCAGTACGTCCGGCGTGGGAGCGCGCCTAATTTAAATGGGACATGCCCCATTAGATTGGGCACCCCTTGCGCCGGACGGATTTAAGTTACACCGCTGAAAATTTCTAGGTAAGTGCTTTGTGGACCGGGCACTTAGGTAGAGATTTTGCGGCGGTGTAACTTAAATGGCAAAAGTTAAGTTACGGCCGGTTTTTGTGGATCTGGCCCAATATTCCTACTTTACAGCGTGTCACTTGCTACTGTCCCCTGCCACCAGATTCAGCGTGTCACTTGCCACCGTCACCTGCCACCAGACTCAGCGTGTCACTTGCCACGGTCACCTGCCTCCAGATTTAGCGTGTCACTTGCCACCAGATTCAGTGTGTCACTTGCCACGTCACCTGCCACCAGATTCAGCGTGTCACTTGCCACCGTCACCTGCCACCAGATTCAGTGTGTCACTTGCCACGTCACCTGCCACCAGATTCAGCGTGTCACTTGCCACCGTCACCTGCCACCAGATTCAGCGTGTCACTTGACACCGTCACCTGCCTCCAGATTTAGCGTGTCACTTGCCACCATCACCTGCCACCAGATTCAGTGTGTCACTTGCCACGTCACCTGCCACCAGATTCAGCTGGTCACTTGCCACCGTCACCAGATTCAGCGTGTCACTTGCCACTGTCGCCTGCCTCCAGCTTTATCGTGTCACTTGCCACCATCACCTGCCACCTGATTCAGTGTGTCACTTGTCACCGTCACCTGCCACCAGATTCAGTGTGTCACTTGCCACCGTCACCTGCCACCAGATTCAGTGTGTCACTTGCCACCGTCACCTGCCACCAGATTCAGCGTGTCACTTGCTACTGTCCCCCGCCACCAGATTAAGCATGTCACTTGCCACCGTCACCTGCCTCCAGATTCAGCGTGTCGCTTGCCACCGTCACCTGTCATCAAATTCAGTGTGTCATTTTCTACTGTCCCCTGCTACCAGATTCAGCGTGTCATTTGCCACCGTCACCTGCCACCAGATTAAGCATGTCTCTTGCCACCGTCACCTGTCATCAAATTCAGCGTGTCACTTGCCACTGGTTCCTTGTCACCAGATTCAGTGTGTCACTTGCCACGTCGCCTGTCACCAGATGCAGATTGTCACTTGCCAAGTCACCTACCACACGTTACGGTTTGTCACTTGACACATGTTGCGGATTGTCACTTACCACGTCACCTGCCACAAGTTGCGGATTGACACTTGCCACGTCACCTGCCACATGTTGCGGATTGTCACTTGCCATATCACCTTCCACATGTTACGGATTGTCACTTGCCACATCACCTGCCACACATTTCGGATTGTCACTTGCCACATGTTGCGGATTGTCACTTACCACGTCACCTGCCACATGTTGCAGATTGTCACTTGTCACATCACCTGCCACGCGTTACGGATTGTCACTTGCCACACGTTACGGAATGTCACTTGCCACATGTTGCCACATGGGGAGCTGACAGTTAAGATGGGGGTCTGACAGAGAGGAGGGAGGTCTGGCAGGGAGGAGAGGGGGTCTGGCAGAGAGGAGAGGGGGGCTGGCAGAGAGGAGAGGGGGTCTGGCAGAGAGGAGAGGAGGTCTGGCAGAGAGGAGGGGGGGGTCTGGCAGAGAGGAGGGGGGGGTCTGGCAGAGAGGAGGGGGTCCTGGCAGAGAGGAGGGGGGTCCTGGCAGAGGGGAGGGGGGTCTGGCAGAGAGGAGGGGGGTCTGGAAGAGAGAAGGAGGGTCTGGCAGAGGAGGGGGGTCTGGCAGAAATGAGGGGGGTCTGGCAGAGAGGAGGGGGGTCTGGCAGAGAGAAGGGATCGTCTGGCAGAGAGGAGGGGGGAAAAGTGATTGTCACCGGCGCAAAAATAAGTTCTAAATAATACTATATTGACCTGCTGCAGTGCTGTATAAACCTTCTATGAGGTTTAGGTGAAAAAATTAAAAAGGTGTTGGTACTGCGCTGGTATAATAATGTGATATCAAAAAAAAAATTATTATTTTTTAGAAAAAATTTTTTTTTTTTTTTTTTTTTTTTTTTTAGTTTACCCCAAAAATGTTTTTTTTTTTTTCTATTTGACCCCTATAGTGATATAGTGCTAGATCCAGTACAGTGATGTACGTGATGGGTCACTATAGAAACAGCTCTTGTGAACATATGTACTAGCGTGATGCTATGTGCATATGCTGTGCCATCAAAAATAAATAAATAAATAAATAAATAAATAAATATGGCTACCCCAAATGATGTGCTTGTGAAACAATATTCCAAAGTGCTATAAGTGAGTCTATAAACTATTATGAATATACATGCACAAGTGTGCGAACATATAAATAATGAATAATATTATTAATATATAAAAATAATAATAAGGTGCGTTGGTGCCAAAAATTCGTTTTTCACAATTCATGTGCATTCATGCTGCAACACGTCCCCAATTATGGGTAAGCGCCAGTTCACAAATTCCAGAGAGGAGAGGAGGGGGGTCTGGCAGAGAGGAGGAGGGTCTGGCAGAGAGGAGGGGGGGGTCTTGCAAAGGAGGGGGGGTCTGGCAGAGAGAAGGGGGGGTCTGGCAGAGGAGGGGGGGTCTGGCAGAGGAGGGGGGGTCTGGCAGAGGAGGGGGGGTCTGGCAGAGAGGAGGGGGGGTCTGGCAGAGGAGGGGGGTCTGGCAGAGAGGAGGGGGGTCTGGCAGAGAGGAGGGGGGTCTGGCAGAGAGAAGGGGGGTCTGGCAGAGAGGAGAGGAGGTCTGGCAGAGAGGATGGGGGGTCTGGCAGAGAGGAGAGGAGGTCTGGCAGAGAGGAGGGGGGTCTGGCAGAGAGGAGGAGGGTCTGACAGAGAGGAGGGGGGGGTCTGGCAGAGGAGGGGGGTCTGGGCAGAGAGGAGGGGGGTCTGCCAGAGAGGAGGGGGGGTCTGGCAGAGGAGGGGGGTCTGACAGAGAGGAGGAGGGTCTGGCAGAGAGGAGGGGGGGGTCTGGCAGAGGAGGGGGGGTCTGCCAGAGAGGAGGAGGGTCTGGCAGAGGAGGGGGGGTCTGGCAGAGAGGAGGAGGGTCTGGCAGAGAGGAGGGGTGGTCTGGCAGAGGAGGGGGGGTTTGGCAGAGAGCAGGAGGGTCTGGCAGAGAGGAGGGGGGTCTGGCCCAGACCCGCTTTACCAATGATTGGGGGGGGGGGGGGCTCAACAGCACCAACTACAGCTTCTTCCGGGTGTCATCTAACACCGTCCCCCCCCCGTGCACCACCCCGCTGCCGCTTGCCACTACTGCATTGATCCATCATCCACCTAGATCGGAGCTGGCCCAGATGGGGCCCCATGAGCACTTGGACCCCCGGGCCGTGCCCAGGGGTGCCCGCTTAATAAGACGGCCCTGCCACTCTATCAGGGATGAAAACTAAGAAGGGTTCAGTAGCCATAAAGTGCTTGTATTTTTGACACTCTCCTTGCTGATGTAATTGGAAAGACAGTTTCAGAGTTAAGTTCCACAGTGAAACTGATTCAAATGGAACAAAAGGAGGATTGGAAAAGGCCTTAAATACTACTGAGAGGTCCCATGCAGGAAAAGTTGTTTTTTTGGGAGGTCTGATCTTCAGGCAAGCTTTCAGGAATTGAATAACCAGGGGGATGTAGTACCCATCTAGTACCCGTCTTGGCAGAAAGGGTGGATACCTGAACCTTTAGGGTACTCGAGCTTAGACCCTTGTCAATGCCTGACTGAAGGAATTCTAGAATTTGAGTTATTTCTGGCAAGACAGGGTTCCATTCCTTCTGTTGTGCCATTGAGAAGAACTTCTCCCAGATCCTTGTGTAGGTGGTATTAGTGTTAATCTTTCTGGCTTGCATTAGGGTTGATATTACTTCTTGAGAGCATCCTTGTTCCCTCAGCCTAACCCTCTCAAGTTCCATGCTGTTAAGTGCAACTTCTCTGGAGCTGGATGGAAGAATTTACCTTGATATAGGAGATCCGCCGTTATCGGGAGAGGAATTGGAGGTTGAATGCTGAGCTGTAACAGGGTCGTGAACCATTGCCTCCTCGGCCAGAATGGAATTACCGCTATCACTGTAGTTGAGGATCTCCGAAGCCTGGACAGGAACCTTGCGATTAGGGGAGTTGGAGGAAAAATGTACCCCAGCTCGAAATTCCACGGGTGGACTAAGCAGTCTGTTTCCTCGGCTGATGGGAAGGACGCTCTTGACAGGAACCTCTGACATTTGGTGTTCGCAGGTGTGGCTGCTAGGTCGATCTCTGGCACTCCCCAAGTCTTCGTAAGAAGGGAAAAGGCATGGTGGTTCAGAGACCATTCGTTGTTCGAGAGAGTCGGCCAACATATTTTGTGCTGCCGGGACATATACTGCCCTCAGATCCGCCAGATGTACTTGGGCCCATTCTAAGATGGGGCGAACTTCTTCCATAGCGTGCAAATCCTGGTACCACCTTGTTTCTGGATATAGGTCACTGCTACTCTGTTGTCCATCCAGATAAGGACACTCTTCCCCTCTAGGAGTGGTGCGAATGCTATGAGAGCCTGAAAGGCTGTTCTGAGCTCTAATATATTTTATACTATGCCCTGAGCTTGGAAGTGCCACTGGCCTTGGGCTGCTTGGTCCAGATAATGTGCTCTCCATCCCCTCTGGCTGGCATCCGATGTTACTACTTCTGGGCTTGGGGGAACTATTGGTGTCATGTACCAGGTGTGACCAGAACTGTGTGGCTAGCAACAGAGGAACACCAAACACATATAAGTGAAAATATAATTTTTTATTTAGGTAAGTGAATAATATAAATACAACCACCTTCAATATGACACAGTGCAACAAACCAACCAACAGACAGAGACCCACAAATAACAACATACAGATATGTACATTAAATGGGAAATGCCAGATTCATAAACAATAGCCAGGCCAGGGTCATACACAGCAGATCGGCAGATGGACAAAGGGATATTCCAGAAGCATAAACGTTAGCCAGGCCAAGGTCATACACAGGGAGATCAGCAGATGGGGTAAGTAACACAGGACAGGGAGAGGATGGATGGTCAGGACAGGGAGACAGGATCAGGAACTCAGGTAGCAGATTTCAGGAACAGGTTCAGATAATCAGGCAGCAGGTACAGATCAGGGCACGAGGACGATACCAGGGCAAGGTATGTTTGCACTTGCCGGGTATTTATAGGAATACCTGTAATTGGCCTCAAGTCACACCTGAGCGCAAAAGGTGCTGTCTGCTCCACACTGCCAGAATCCATCCGCTGGTGGACGCCAGTACTGCGGCCCAAGGATGACAACACCAGCAGGGAGAAGTTCCCCTGACAGTTCAAAACTGCCAGGAGACACCTGCTGGTGGACCTCAGTACTGTATGCCAAATGATAGATATTACCAGCGGATGGAACCTTTCCTGACAATTGGTCTGAATTTCCTGAGGTTGACCGAGTGTGTCCACCACCATATTGTTTGCTTCACCCATTTGGGGATGTGAATGGTCTGGAGTATTGATACTCCATTCCATTGCCTGAGAAAGGAGTTCTGCAGCACTCTCATGTGCCACTGGGACCACTGTACCATGGGTATGGTCGCAGACATAGATTCCAGAACACTGAGGCAGTCTCTGGCCGGTAGACGTCTGGATGACAACAGATTCCGCATCTTCTGGATTAGGGGCCTTACCTTTTCTTGAGGAAGCTGTACCCTGTTCAATTTGGTATCCAATTCTGCTCCCAGGAACATCATGACTTGCGTGGGCTGTAGATTGCTCTTTTTCCAGTTGACTAGCCAGCCAAAGTCTTGAAGAGTCGTGAGTAAGATTTTCTGATGATGGAGCAAGGTCTCCCGATCTTCTGCTAAAAGCAGAATATCGTCCAGGTAATGATGTATTCGCAACCCCTTCTCCCTGAGGAGTGCGATCAGGGGTAGGAGAACTTTGGAAAAACATCCTGGGCGCTGAAGAGATGCCGAATGGGAGGCACCGAAACTGGAAATGATACTGGTTGAGAAGCTGAGAAACTTTTGGAAGGCGGGATGAATCGGGACGTGAAGATAGGCGTCCGATAAATCTACCGATAGCATCCAGTCTCCCACGTTAACTGCCAGCAGTATGGACTGGAGGCTCTCCATCTTGAAGGCCTCTATCTTGACTTTTTGTTGAGCTTCTTTAAATCCAAGACTGGTCGTAGGTCCCCTGTCTTTTTTTCGTAACAAAAATAAAGGGGGATAGAACCCCCTCCCTTTTTGGTGTAATGGGGCCTCCTATGATCGCTCCCTTTTGTTTTAACTCTGTCACGTAACTAGGTGAAGTCTAAAGTGACGAGGTCAGCCTCTCTTGAATCTCCGGCCCTGGTCCCGCTGAGAGTGGAGACAGGAGAAACCAAGGGCCCGGGGAGACACGAGTGCCTGCAGATGAAACTCTGGAAGCCTGCAGCAGATGATGCGAATCTTGAAAGGCAGTAAGTCGCAGCAGGTCTCAGGGATGGAGTCGCAGATACCCGGGAAGCAGAGTAGAGCCAAACAGAAGCGTAGTCACATGGATAGCCGGGTTCAGCAACAGACGGGCAGCAAAGTGCAAAGTCATCAGGCAGAAACAAGGTCAAGTAGGGAGCTGAGATCAGGAACTGATAATCAGAGGTGTAGCGAAATCCAATAGCAGGGTCAGGAAAAGCCGAGGTTTGGTAACAGGAGTCATGCAGGTACACATAGGATACAGAGACCGGAATAGCTAAGATCCGTCAGCACTAGGCTGGGATCAGTGAGCCCCTTAAATAGGCTGTCTGGCACCAAGGGGACGCGCGGGTGCGCTCCCGTGAACGTGTGCGCTCCTCCGTGCATGCAAATTGTTGCATCTGCTGTACATTGAGTTCCGTGTGCGCATATGCGTGCGCGTGTGCGCCCGGAGTGCTCTGACAGTTCTCTTACACTCTGTTACGTATTGTAGTAGTAACTTTCTCTTGTCTGGGGAAGATGGTATCTTGGTTGGCTGAAAGACATTCCCTGGCAATCTGCCTATGAATTTTCATTTGTGGCCGAGTTTGATTATGGATAATGTCCATGGATCCTTTATGTGACTTGACCAAATCTGAGCAAACCTCCTGAGTCTGGCGCCCACCTGAGTTGGGTGGGCGGGCAAACCCTCAAAAGGACTTCTGCTGTTCCCCCACCAGGGTTGTCTTGGACTTCTGCACTCTCAAAAAGGAGGACTTAGTATTTTTCCAGTCCCTCTTGAATTCCCTGCCGGCACAATAGGATCTTGCTTCCCTGTACCTGTCAGGGAGATTGTGTCTGTAAGCGGGGCCTTTCTGGGACTTGGGTCTCCTATCAGAGGGGATTAGCCCCAGCTTCCCTCCCGTAACTTTAGAGATGGCTGAAATCCAACTTAGAGCCAAACAGATTTGACTCATCATATGGAATTTTACACCAATTTGATTTTGATGCAGCATCAGCTATCCAAGGCTTCAGCCATAAGGCCCTTCTTGCCATCACTGAGGATAGCCTTGCTCTTGCTGAGGATCTAATGATGTTGACCGAGGCCCCTGCTATGAAGTCGCCTGCCAATTTAATTTACTGTAAAGAGGAAAAAATTTTTTCCTGGTCAGTTACATCTAGAAGGGATCTCTCAATGTTAGCTGTCCACCCTGAGATGGCTTTAGCCACTGCTGCCGTGGTGATAGCTGGCCTACAAGCGCCTCCTGCCGTGCAGTATGCCTTCTTCAATTCTAGATCGATTTTACGATCAAGTACGTCCCGAAAAGGTAACTGCGTCCTCGAACGGTAGAGTGATGTGTCTGGCCAGGCGCATTAAGGATGAGTCGACGACGGGTGCGTTAATCAGGGCATCGACCTTGGACTCTTTTAAGGGGTACATCTTGGCCAGCTGATTACTAAGACTAGGCCGCTTATCGGACCTTTCCCATTCATCCTTTATGAGATCTTCCAGTTTGTTGATAAAGGGAAAGCATTTGGGTTCCCTCTTTAATTCTGGGAAATATTTCCGAAACTTTTGAGGTTCCTCCTTATCCTCTTCACCGCCAATTGCTTCCTTTACTGATCGAGCAAAAGGCTCAACCAGGCAAAAGTCAAACCCTGTCGACACCTCTTGATCTTCATTCTCAGAGGGGATCTCTGAGACTTGGGCATGATGGTAGGTTGCCGGAGATGTGTTTGGGGTAGGTCTGTCCACTAAAGGGGCAGTTGTCTCCCGCTTCTTGGGTTCGGTCTTTGACGACACTGAGAAGAAGGGGTTTATCTCCAGGGCGTACCTGCAACTATTGGCACCCTTACAAGCACCCGATGTTCTTCCTTGTAGAGGGAAATGAGAGATCGATATAGGACCAATAGATGGGGAGCAATGGGAGCAGATATTGAGTACAGGGCCTTTGGTTTCGGTCTCAGCTGCCCAAAGACTGTCGCATTTGTTTATTCTTCATAGAGTCTATCGAACTCCAGTACAATTGCACCAATGGGGTAGGCGTGATTCATCCATTTGTCCCAAATGTCAGGCACACCCAGGTGACCTCATTCACATGCTGTGGAGGTGCCCCAAACTAGTGAGGTACTGGAATGCTGTGGTCAAAATCATTAACTCTACCTATCAGGTCCAGTTGCCGACAAGCCCACTGGTATGCTTGTTGGGGGGTATTGATGAGGACCTGTACCTGCCTCCTGTGTACACTGCCTTGCTTAGACTACTGTATTTGGCACAAAAGCTTATAGCGAGATATTGGCTGTCTGCCCGGGTTCCGTCGAGCCGACAGTGGATACGGGAGGTCAATAGAATTCTTATTAGAGAAAAGAACACGTACTTGCATAGAAAGGCACCACACAAATTTGATACCATATGGCAGGGGTGGCTGGGTTCCCCGGAAGTGGCCCCCCCACAACTGGTTCTTGACAGATTATTGCTTGGTTGAGGGCCTGGAGGAATGCAAAGGTGGGATGGGATCATCTCCCTAAAACTGTGAGTCGAGGAGCTAATGAGATATATGGGTTAACAGACAAGGTACCTTTGGCGGCAGGCTGGGTTGATTTCCCCCCCCCCCCCCTTTTTTTTTCTTCTTTTTCTTTTTTTTTTTTATCTGTTCCCTAATATTTGATCTTTACTTTCATTGTCGTTTATCTGCCTTATATATTTTTCTCAGGCTTGTTGCGCCTACAGGAGGAATGCCAGGTTTATGGAACTATTGCTTTAGCACCGTCACTGAGAATATGTATCATTCATAGGCTATGGGTTTGACTACTTATGTACTGTGATGGTTCTTATCTCCTTTTGGTAGCCTATTGTGTTGTATATTCCTGGTATTCTGTACTGCTACTGTATTTCTTTTTCATTTTTTTTTTCAAATAAAAACTTTTCTGATTAAAAAAAAAAGGGGCAGTTGTCTCCATTATTAAATCCCGCACTGACTCCCTTATGAGTTCTGTAGCCACCCTTGTGTCCGATTCCTTCTCCTTGGTTGCCTCATTGAAGCACGAGCAGCAGGCTAATTTACCTGGCAAGGCTGGGGCACTGCATACCCAGCAAGCATTTGCTGCGGGGAGGGTATGGTAGCTCCGGTGGCGGTGTGATGAAGGTGACCGTCTGTGGTGAGACCGACTGTGACGGGAGCAGCTGTGACGTGGTCGGCTATGCCTTGATTGGTGGTATCGGGAGGACAATCTTGAACGGCTTCTGCAGGACTTTCTGCTTGAGGCATGGCTTGATCTTCCTCTGTGCTGGGAAGTCGCGTCACTTGACCTGATAGGGCTGCCAGAAACGCAGCGTTAGTGGTCGGGCTCTCTTTTTTTGTCTCTTCAGTACTTACCTAGTTGGACAGTCTCTTACCTAGTCTGCTGATGGTGGTCTGCGAGGGCAGTGGTCTCCATGAATGGTGCAGGAGAAGGCAGTCTGGAGGGGAAATTGAAAGGAAAATAAATGACAGGGCAGACTGGAGTCAGGTGTCAGGTATAGGGGGAAGGAGACTTACCTGAATACTCAGTAATCTTATTTAAAATCACAGCTTCTTCCTCTATGTGCCCCAAGCTGCAGAGCAGCAGCTTGGGGCACATAGAGGAAGAAGCTGTGATTTTAAATCTGGCGCCGCCGTTGCGGTGTAAATTACGCACGCATGCGCAGAAGCGTCCCAGCCATCCCCGCGCCATCTTGGAGAAGGACAGAGAGTACTGCCGACATCATCATCCTGCTGCGCACATGCGTAGAACGGAGGCAGAGACGCAGCGGCTATGGAAACCTGCACAGGTGGCCGTGGGACAGCAAGGCTCAGCAAGCCTACGATAAAAAAGTAAGTTGAAAGGGAAGTGGAGATAAAGGCACAGGACAGAAGTGCGAAAAAAAAGTGGGACCACTGCAAAAAAATGAAGCTTCTTTAAAGCTTACTTATGGCAGTAAAATTCCTCCAGATGCCCCTGAGACCACCAGAATGGGGTTTCCCTCCATAGAAGCTACTTTAGAGACTTACAAGAGGGCCTTCCAAACAGGAGAGGCTTGAACCTGCTGGGGCGAGTGCGGTAAGGGGCCTGCTGATGTCCATCCAATCTGTCAGGTGAGGATAAAAAAAGAGAATGCAGCGTGGTGTCTCCCCTTCAAATTTATAGTTAACCAATCCTGTCAGGTTGTGGGGGCGGAGTCACAACCCAGTGTGTGCTGCAATGAATGCATCAGGAAAATAGGTTTTCTTCCCTCCGGTGGTGGGATTGGTGTAAACAGCAGGACTTGTATGCACCTGCCTCTTCCTGAGCTTCCCTGCAGGACAGCTGCAGTGTATAAAAATAAATACTGCGCAGGTCTAAACAATCATAAATGGTGTGAAACCACTTAGATTGGATCAAAAACAGTGAAAAATAAAAAATGAAAAATTAAATAAAATAAAAAAATATAAAACAAAAAGCTGCTGCAGCTCAAAATGTCAGATAAACATAAATTGCAAATAATAGTGGTAAAAGCTGCGCTGCGATGTGAGAAAATCAATATAACAGTCAAATTATAATGTGTGTGATGCACACAAAACACTAGTGCAATCTGAAAAAACAAGCGAAGGTGCAAAGTCCATATGAATGGATGTATCTCAGGGAAAATCAAGATGACAGAAAGTTCTCCGAGTGTGTGAAAGGTATCCAAATATTATCCAGTGAATCTGTATAGCAGATGAAAGTATCCTCCACCGTTAAATCCTAACTGCTTACCACAATGATAAGTTAATCAAGCATGTAACCGTAATTGCCAGATCCAGGATTCCAGGATATATTTTCACCTTATCTCTGTTTCACATATCAGACTATTCACTCTCCATAGTGTGACCCAAAAGAGAAAAGGCATACACTTTGGCTTAAAGTTGTGTAGTAAACCCCCGAAGGAGCTGCTTTTGTTTGTTCAGTCCTAGCAATGTTAATAATGGAATAACTCCACAGGAACACACAACACAGTTCTTCTTGTAGTTTACTGTAAACAATGACCACATAAGCATCCAGCATGCATGAGTCGAGATCTCCACCATTTGTTGAGCTGCAGTGCAGGTTGTGTGTCAGATCCCAACTCGCTCCTGCTTCCCTCCCCCCTCCCTCCTGCAGTAGCAGATTGGATCCAATCATGGGCAAGTGACACAAAGTTCCCTAAAGGAACGCAGTACAATGCAAGCGAATGGGGACAGATGGGCTCTGAACTACAATACCCAGGTTTTAATGTGATACAAGGAAGAGTAGAACACAGCATTTTTCCAGGCAAAATTACAAAAGACAGGGCAAACCAGTGCAGGGAATGGAACAGTAAAGACCTACGGCTGGGTCCGTGCATTGCAGAGCTGAGAAACTGGGCCTGAGAGAGAGAGCCTGAAAATTGAGCCACAGAAAGATCTCTTGCTGAACTGGGACCAAAGCTAGAGAAACCTGTTGCTATACCAGTGAGAGACTGAGCCTTGTGAGGACCTGTCTACCTGTACCAGCATCTGGCAAGAACTACAAGGCACTCATGTCACTGTGCTGTTGCACCACCTGTTCACTTTACCAGAGGCTCTGAGCTTGAGATGCATGATAGTGTAAGTCCCTTTTCAATTTTTTTTTCCCATCAAAAAAGCTTTTATTGAGCAAAACAGCATTACACATGGTATACAGAAGGCGTAACGTTACAATATGAATCAAATGATCTCAAGCAGGGTGTAAACATGAGCCTATCGACAAAGAATAAAACACATTGAATACAGCAATGCATACATTTAAACATCTAGGAACCGGTTGAGGGTGAGTTTAACCACTTATCCCATATTTTCCCATATTTGGCCGGGCAGCCCCTGTGAGAATAAACCAGTTTTTTGTATGGAAGTACATTGTTGACCTCCGCCAGCCAATGGGAGAACTCAGGGGGGCCCGAGCGCATCCACACTCGCGCTATAACCTTCCGGGCTACAAACAGTGTCTCGTGTAGGAAGACCTTTATGAATTTATTCATTTCTGCATCTGGGAATATACCCAGCAGGCATGGCTTTGGCTGCAGGGTTATGGGGGATCCCATCTTGTCATGGAGGAACCTCACCACCTGTTCCCAGAAAGCCTGGATCTTAACACACTGCCAAATCAGGTGGAAGAAGGTTCCTGCCTCATGGTCACAAGTCCCTTTTCAATTTAAGGGTACTTCTTGTTATATATACCTGTCATTTTTTATGATGGTCAACATCCAAAAGTGTTAACACTATTAACATGGACCATTGATCCCAAAACACCCATACTTCAAAGTGGTAGTCCATTATATATGTTAAGCAGACAGTCCTACCTAAATGTAGCAGGTGCTGGACTACAGAAACATGGAGAATGAGACATTTCCCTCTTTACAATCAGTTTACTTTCATTTTTCTGCCGTTATGCTGAATGTTACACTATCCCCTCCAGTCAGCAGAGCGAGAATTATAGCCAGGAAAGCCTATGGACTTCTATGCAGAACGCTGAGGATCTTGGGAATTGTAATCTGAAGCATCAATCACAGAATGGAACATATGAGGAAAGGGAGTGGTAGAAAAGCTTTTACCAGCCTGTACTGGAAACATTTTCCTCATTGCAGCAGGGGAACAGAGGTGTACACATTGGTTCTGGTATACACAGATCATCCACGGGAAGGGTAAGCAGAGCCAGAGACTGAGATCTGAGGGGGAAGACACCTGGGGCAGCACAGCACAGACCAGGCTTCTGCCTGCCCCTTCTGTTCCTGACCTGCTCATCTGTAAAAAGGGTGGAGGGTTGGGATTTTAAATGAGATGCGTTTTTAGCAGTATGCGATTAAGTAAATATATGGAAAATATTAAAAATGTTTCCATAATGACCAGGCTCAAAAATACCAACCAAAGAAGCACTAAACCAAATTAGTCTGTCTAACTGTATGTAATTAAAACAGAGGTTTAGTTGCAGTTATTTGCAAATACCTGGGAAGCTGCAGGCCAAGCGTCAAGGCACTCTGTGTAACTGCAGTCCTAACTATGATTTATAAAGCCTCCTAAGGAGGAGCACACGTGTGCTAATCAATAGACAGGGGGCAGATGGTAACCTAGACCTGCCCCTATCTATAGCTGGTCTGGCAAATGAGAGCACTGGAAAGACAAAAAACAGGGGTGAAACCAATACATGCCTACCAAACCAAAATACCACCAAACTAGGTGCGGAGTCAGTAACAGAGGACCACATCAAACTGGGTCAGCTAGTCAAAAAATGACAATGCATGAATTAACTATTGGTGGAGGCACTCTGTTTCACTCCTGAAAAACTAATCTCCATCCCTGTATAATGTTAAAAAAGTGGAATGGGGTTGGGACTTTGTGTGAGGCATGTGGTATACACTACCACAGGCCTCCATCCCTGTAAAGGTGTAAAAAGGATGGAGGGTTGGGACTTTAAAATGAGATGCGTTTTTAGCAGTATGCGATTAAGTAGATATATGGAAAATATAAAAAATGTTTCCATAATGACCAGGCTCACAGGAGCACCTGTGATCCTCCTTAGGAGGCTTTATAAATCATAGTTAGGACTGCAGCTACACAGAGTGCCTTGACGCTTGGCCTGCAGCTTCCCAGGTATTTGAAAATAACTGCAACTAAACCTCTGTTTTAATTACATACAGTTAGACAGACTAATTTGGTTTAGTGCTTCTTTGGTTGGTATTTTTGAGCCTGCTCATTATGGAAACATTTTTAATATTTTCCATATATTTACTTAATCGCATACTGCTAAAAACGCATCTCATTTAATGTCCCAACCCTCCATCCTTTTTACACCTTTACAGGGATGGAGACCTGTGGTAGTGTATACCACATGCCTCACACAAAGTCCCAACCCCATTCCACTTTTTTGATCCGCTCATCTGTTACTGACTCCAGTCTGGACCTGACCACACATCTGCTTATGCTATTGTACTTGATTTGATCGCCAGTTGCTGACCCGTCTGATCTGGGACAACTATAGCCAGGAAAGTCTATGGACTTCTATGCAGAACGCTGAGGATCATGGAAATTGTAATCTGAAACATCAATCAAAGAATGGGACATATAGACCTTTACAATACATTTCCCATATGAGGAAGGGGAGTGGTGGAAAATCTTTTACCAGACTGTACTGGAAATCGCTTCCTCATTGCAGCAGGGGAACCAAGATGTGCACATAGGTCCTGGAAACACAGATCATCCATGGGGAGGCTGATCAGAGCCAGAGACTGAGACCTAAGGGCAGGGGCGGACTGACAACTCATGGGGCCCCCGGGCAATAGAAGATTATGGGGCCCCTGGGCTTACAGATGGCCACCACACCAGGAGGCAGTGCAGAGGCAGGGCAGCTAAAATCTCGGGATTTTCACATCAAAAGCATGTCGGTTTTGGACATATCAGGGACAGATGTAAAGAAAACATAGATTTTTACATACTGTTCCTGGTTTTACTGAGCCTGGCAACCCTGATGGGGCCCCCTAGTGGCATTGGGCCCTCGGGCAGTGCCCGAGTGACTCAATGGTCAGTCCGCCCCTGCCTAAGGGTGAAGACACCCGGAGCAGTAGAGCACAGATAGCAACGATCACCCAGATGTAGAATACATGGTGGGTAACACTTTCCACACAGCAAGCAGGCATAAGGTTAGAAGGAGATGTAGATGCTCTTTATATTTCCTGCCATATGTGCCATGTGACTTCATCCAGTCCAAGTATGCCCACAGTTGTGAGATCATCATGTCAGGTGCCGTAAAAAAGTGTGCACATAAGCACCACATATGCCGCCGTCTAGGGTACTTGATGAGAGTTGTAGTAAATGGAATGTCAACACAACAGGTGTCTTTTCTGTGCTTTTTATTACCCAGCTGGGTAAAAATGATTAAACAGTAGAGAGGTGAAGGGATAGCAAATAGGAGACAGTAGATCCAGGTATAACTGAACACGGGAAACAGTCCTGCTCCCAACGACACTTTACTTCGCCACTCCAGCCAGAGTGGGTATAGCGCACCTGGACAGGCCTTTCTTACAAGCCTGGTAGCCAGAATGTCACTCGAACATAGGGTTAAGTCTCTGCCACAGACCCTCCTAGAAGATTGGAGACAATTATGGTCCGGAATCCTTTCCTAGTAGATTCAGCACCCGGATCTCCTTCGGGTAGTTTTGTCAGTCAGTAGCTAACAGGCGATCAACATCCAGCCTGTCAGAACTCAGGTGGTCCCCGATGAATGGACAGGCCCCTCCTGGGACACCAGCCTTGTGCTGGGTATCTCCCGGACGGACTCCACACCGGTCGGCTTCCTCCAATTGGACGGACAGCTCGGGACCCCTTCCAGATTGGGGACCCAGTCGACTACTGGGCCCACACAGTGGATCAATCACTCCGGGCCAACGTGGTCCCGGAACCAGGAACACTGTTACCCACGCACACCCCGTGCAGGAGGGCCATATGCGGGGGTGTTGTGGAATGGCTACCCCAATGGTGGGCGCCACACAAGGAAGAACCTTGTGGTAATGGTGTCTGTCCCCTTTATTCCCCTCCCCAGCATGCACAGCGGAGAGACCAATTCCACAGGCTGCTAAGGAGTAGCACTCAGAGCACTTGACCACACTGCTGCCACCTGCCGTCCGGGGGTGACTGGAGTCCCCGGCCAGAAAGTCAGCCCACAGCACAGCCAAGCTAGAGCAGAGACCCAAATTTAACGATCAGATGAACTCAGAGCTAACTTTTTCTCTGAATCCTTCCCCTAAATTTAACAAAGCACTGGCTCTGAAAATAGCCAGGCGCTACAATTATAAACAGGGCACTGGAGGCATAGCTGCAGGGGGAACCTATGGCCTGAAGCTACCCACACTTCCGAAATGCCAGGAGAAAGGTGGGCACCAGCAAAAATGATGAAAATTCTACAACCAAGAGAAAAGGATGAGAACATCTAAAAGATAAGCATAGTACTCTATGGTCATAGGCTCCCCGTCCTTCCTTCAGTGGTTAAACATATGAAGCAGTCTGCTGGAGGATATCAACCATCATCGAATGGAGGTTATGCGTGTTCTGTTTGTGGCAGATATATACTATTTTTATACACATAATGGCCCAGATTCAGGTAGAATTGCGCAATATTTGCGTGGGCAAAGAGCAAATTTTTTTCTCTGCGCCCACGCAAATATTGCGCTTTGCCCGCGATTCACGGAGCAGTTGCTCCGTAAATTGCACGGGCAATATGCTAAACAGCCGGGCGCAAGGCTGCCTAATGTAAATGATCCCGCCGGGGGCGGGAATCATTTAAATTAGGCGTGCTCCCGCGCCGAGCGAACAGCGCATGCTCCGTCGGGAAACTTTCCCGACGTGCATTGCGGCAAATGACGTCGCAAGGACGTCATTTGCTTCTAAGTGAACGTGAATGGCGTCCAGCGCCATTCACGGTTCACTTACGTAAACGACGTGAAATTTAAATTTCACGGGCGGGAGGCGCAGCTATACTTTAGCATTGGCTGCGCCTGCTATTAGCAGGAGCAGCCTTATGCTAAAGGCGCCGTACGGAAACTCCGTACCTTGCGTACGCAGGGCCCGCGCAACTTTTGTGAATCGGTGGTAGTATGCAATTTGCATACTATACGCCGATCACAAAGGCCGCGCCCCCTAGCGGCCAACGCAAGAATGCAGCCTGGGATGTGAAGGCATAAGGAGGCTTATGTTTGTCACATCCTAGGCTGCAGTCGGTGTAACGAGGTTCCTGAATCAGGAGCACTCGTTACACCGGAGCAAGTAAGCACTTGCGCCGCGCAACTATGGTTGCGCGGGCGCAAGTGCTTCTTGAATCTGGGCCAATAATTACATGTTTGCACATTTTATTTAATTTACCTAGTTAATTGTGGGGTTGATTTACTAAAACGGGAGAGTGCAAAATCTGGTGCAGGTGTGCATGGTAGCCAATCAGCATCTAACTTCAGCTTGGTCAACTAAACTTTGACAAAAAATAAACAGGAAGCTGATTGGTTTCTATGCAAAGCTGCACAAGATTTTGCACTCTCCCGTTTTAATAAATCAACCCCTGTTTGCCTATGTAGGCTTTTCCTCTTCTGATCATGCAAACAGACAGGGACAGCAGTGCACACTGGATATCACCTTGGGCAAGAAGGAAGTCGTAGTCTTCATCATTGGCTTTTCCCTATACAAAAACAAAAAATTGTTATTTGAAAATAAGGCTGCCAGGTTAGACACTCACCTAGTAGAGGTATACCACCTTGACATTAGAGAGAGGAATGAACTCAAGCATAGTTTGTTATAGTAGATGTAAACTTAACCAATACAATCCCATATAAGCTTTAACATGATAATTTTATTTGGAAAGCTTTTTTTATTTTTTTATTGCTAGTTTTTGTGAAAATAACAGTTGGTGATACTGATAAAGAGGTCCTTGTTTGGGCACATTGTGTTATAGGGGGATAACGCTTTGTTCCTGTCTTTAAAGTATTACTAAACCCAGGACACTGTATTCACTATATCTGGTCTCCCACAGTACACAGAATATGGCAATGCAATAATTTTAGTAAATATAAACTGCTAAATACCCTTTTTTTCCCATCAGCAGTTAGAGCAGTCTTGTGACTCCTACCAGTGGCTGGTTAAATCTTGTAGGGGAAGTTTTCATTCTGCTCTGACTGTCCTATAAGTCTGCAGTAACCCTGACCCTCTGTCTGGACCAGTACTAAATTGTCCCTGTGCTGATCACATGCACTCTCCCAAGAAACAAAAAAAAAAACTATAGCATTACACGCCAAACTGAGCATGTGTAGCTTGTCCCCTAGCCTCTGTTCTATCTGGAAATGGTTTGGGGATTGTGGAAGAAGGAGAGGAACAAAGAAAATATCTGTAGTATCAAACCGCCTTTAAACACAAGGCAAAGAATTAACGGCGCTCCGCCAGGGCCGTCACCGACCCCTTAGGTTCCACAGTGAGTATAACAAGCATGCGTCACTGTATATACAGACTGATTTTACTACTGTGGGTTTAGTAGCACTTTAAATCACCTTTCAAGGTTCAATGAAATGGTCCCCTTGCATAGTTTCACATTCTAAACAAACTAATTTATTTGACTGGCATAATAAAACAAAGGTTTACATTTTCTGAATGAAGTAAACCCCAAACTTTTTTTACAGAAGCCTTTATGTCACGATTCCTTAGACTGTATATTAATGGGTTAAGGAAAGGAATAATTACAGTGTAAAACACAGCAATAACTTTGTCTTGCTCTGGACTGTAGTCAGATGAAGGTCTAAGGTACATAAATATGATAGTTCCATAAAATAAAGTTACAACTGTTAGATGAGACGCACAAGTAGAAAAAGCTTTCTTAGGCCCATTGGAAGAACGGATTTTTAAAACAGATCTTATTATGCATAAGTAAGACAACAGGATTACAAACAGAGAAGAAAGCTCAATAAAGCCTACAAAAGAGAAGAGGATTATTTCATTAAGTCTTGTGTCACCACAAGAAGTCTCAATTAGCGCAATTACGTCACAGTAAAAATGTTGAATGTACTGTCGTTGCTCACAAAAATCCAGATGAAGGAATGAGAAGCAAGTCTGGATTAAGCCATTGAGAAAGCCACCCACATAGGAAAGTAGTAGTAGGATCATGAGGATCTGCTTGTTAATGATATATATGTATGTCAATGGGTGGCAAATGGCTACAAATCTGTCATAAGACATGGCAGCCAGAAGAAGGCACTCACTCCCTCCAAATCCAGCATAAGTGACCATCTGAATAGCACATCCAGCTAAAGATATTGACCTTTCATCTGACACAAAATCCATTAGCATCCTTATTGTGACAGATGAAGAGTAGCAGATGTCAATGAACGATAACTGGCGTAAGAAACTATACATAGGAGTATAAAGCTGTTTATCACAACTGATGAGTATTATAAGTGCTGAATTCTGGAACACTGTCATGGTGTAAATGGTAAAGAACAAAACAAACAATGCCAATTTTAATTTGGGGCTTTCTGTTAACCCAGCAAGCAGGAACTCTGTGACAGCAGTTCTGTTCTGTAAACCCATTATTGTTAGGAGAAAGACCAGATTGCATGTATCATTCCTCTCATACGTTATATTATCCAAGTGTTTGCAAACCACAAAGTCCTTGGGTAAATAAATGTTATTAGAAAAAAAAAGTAAAATTCATCTGTTACTATTTAATAAAAATGATGCATTATTTGGAAGAAAAAAATAATGTTCAAGGGTCTCAAGCTTTTGGGAAAAATAAAACATGACTCGGAGACAAATTCTTCTGTTTGTGACGTTTAGACAGCATCCTTTACACAATGCATTTTGTTCCAACATTCAGTTCGCCTTTAGGCAGAAGTTGCTCCCACCTGCTGGAAAACATTTGTAGTTGAATTTAACGTTCTATTACAGCTCATATAAAAAGACAAGTATAATTAAAATAGAATATACTACCTATCAACTAGCTAATTTCACTTCAGAAAATCATTTATGAAGTTAACATTTTTATAATGTTTTCTCTTTTTCACAGCAGGGACACGGATGGCAATACATCGGAATTATATTAGACAGAGGAAAAAGCAGTGGATGAGTTCTGGAATGGCAATTCAAGGGGTAAGGTTTGCATAGACACTGTGACTGTCCTAGGTTGACATTGTTTGATTATGCAATTTCAACATGTGCACTTTCTAGGGAAAGAGTAATATTAAGGTCCCATCATCTGTTGCTGTTTTCTGCAAGTTGGATGTCTGAACAAATGACAGTAATACCTCTGATTTTCCACTGCTACTTTTTTTTAAATGACAGCATAAATGTAAACTATTTATACTTTGGGAATTTATTCATGAGTTTTTCTTATCACAAAAGGAATTTATTTTGAAGGGCAAAGGATTAAAGGGCAGTAAAAAAAAAAAGAACATAAAACATTGATTGATTGAGGTGTTTCTACAAATAACAATACATTGTGAATAAGAGCTGCGTGATTCTGGGAAAAATGAGACTCACGATTTTTTTGCCTAGAATAAAGATCACGATTCTCACGGCGTAACATCATCGTAACATTATACAAAAAATTGGGCTAACTTTACTGTTTTTTTTTATTTTTTAAATTCATTAAATTATATTTTTTTCCCACAAAATTGCATTTGAAAGACCGCTGTGCAAATACAGTGTGGAATAAAATATTGCAATAACCGCCATTTTATTCTCTAGGATCTCTGCTAAAAACATATATAATGTTTGAGGGTTCTAAGTAATTTTCGAGCAAAAAATAATAATTTTAACTTGAAACCAACAAATGTTGGAAAAAGGCTTAGGCCCGGATTCACAGACACTTACGCTGACGTATCTTGAGATACGCAGCGTAAGTGAACAGATGCACCGTCGTATCTATGCGTCTGATTCTTAGTAGAAGATACGCCTGAAATGTGGCTCCATCCGACCAACGTAAGTTTCCTACGCCGTCGTATCTTGGGCGCATATTTACGCTGGCCGCAAGGGGTGCGTCGAATATGCAAATGACCAAGATACGCCGTTTCACGAACGTACTTGCGCCC
This sequence comes from Rana temporaria, assembly GCF_905171775.1. Lineage (NCBI taxonomy): Eukaryota > Metazoa > Chordata > Amphibia > Anura > Ranidae > Rana > Rana temporaria. Next base: position 400,148,463 of record NC_053489.1, on the reverse strand, counting down.
CTCGCATGAGTATACGCCGTTTACGTAACGCGTACATCCGGCGTAAAGATAAACACCTATAGGGAGGCGCAACCCATGCAAAGGTATGGACGACGGAACAGCCGTTATATTTGACGTCGTTTACGTAAGTTGTACGTGAATGGGGCGTGAAAGATCGCAAGGAAGGAAGAATTGCGATCTCGATTCTTAACCACTTCCCTACCGGGCCTATTCTGGCACTTCTCTCCTTCATGTAAAAATCATATTTTTTTGCTAGAAAATTACTCAGAACCCCCAAACATTATATATATATATATATATATATATATATATATATATATATATATATATATATATATATAAAACGGAAAATGTATTATCAAATACTTACCGTAAGTTAACAGTGTTAAATAAATTTATTTTCTTGCCTCAGCATTTTGCCCGCCTGGGTGTGTTTGGCGAGTTATTTCCCACATGTATGCTGCCATGGAGCATGTCAGGGAAATGGAAAATTTATTATCAAATACTTACCGTAATTTTACTTTTCTGATAGGCTCCATGGCAGCAGGAGTCCCTCCCAATGCTTGCAGTAGGCTAGTTACGAAACACGGCTGAGAGCCCACAGCTGAAATTTATAGGGAGGGGTCCTAATGGGCAGTTATGGAGGCGGGGCCAACCCACATGTATGCTGCCATGGAGCCTATCAGGAAAGGAAAATTACGGTAAGTATTTGATAATAAATTTTCAGTTTTCCTGACATGCTCCATGGCAGCATACGTGTAGGAAATAACTCGCCAAACACACCCGGGCGGGCAAAATGCTGAGGCAAGAAAATACATTCATTTAACACTGTCAACTGACAGCACTTGTAAACCAAAATTCAGGGATGATAAAGCAGCCGGTTCAACACAATAGTGAGAAACAAAAGTATTAATAGACGACCACGAAGCCGCTCTGCATATAACTTCAGGTGCGACATGACGTGAGGCTGCCCAAGAAGTCGAAATGCTTCGGGTTGAGTGGGCAGTCACTGCCTCTGGAGGAGCCAAGCCCTTGCCTTTGTATGCCCTTTGGATGGTCTGAACTATCCAAGCTGCAATGGATCTGATTGAGGCCCATTTTCCTTTGTTCTTTCCGTGAAGAAGAATGAAAAGAAAGTCAGTTTGTCTGAAAGATTCTGTCATTTCCAGGTATTGACTTAATGTGTGACACACAACAAGAGGATGAACATTTTGATCTTCAGATGTCCCAAAAGTGGGCAGTACAATTTCCTGATTTTCATGAAAAATGGATGTAACTTTAGGATTTGAACACGGCATGGGAATTAATACTGCTCTATCTGGAAAGAAGGTCAAGAATGGTTCTTTTGAACCCAGGTTTCTGATATCAGAGACTGTTTTAGCTGAAGTGACCACTACTAGAAAGACGATCTTGAGAGTAAGATCCTTAGCTGATAGAGGTTTATCTGGATCAGTGCTGATTGTGGTAAGATAGTCCAGGACAAGAGGCAGGTCCCATTTGGGGAACCTCGGTTTTCTCTGGGGTCTAAGCCGGATGGCACCCTTGAAGAACTGGCGAACCAAGGAATGATTGGCCCAAGAGATTCCAGTAAATGCAGAGATGGCTGAGATTTGCACTCGGAGGGAACTGATTGCTAAAGGCAAGTCCAAACCTGTTCGTAAAAAACTAAGTATATCTTGGACCTCTGGGGAACTGCAAGGGTTAGCTCTGGAAGACATATGATCTGTAAATTTTGACCAGATACGCTCGTAAACTTTGTTAGCGCTATTTCTTCTAGCGTTAAGAAGAGTTGAAATGTCTTCTTCTGGACATCCTAAGGCATCAAGCCTTCCCCTCTCAAGAACCACACCCTGAGGTGTAGATGAGCTGGACATGGGTGCAACGTTGTGCCTTGAGAGAGGAGATCCGGTCTGAGAGGAAGAGGGATTGAGTCCCGGTAACTGAGAAGCGTTAGAAGAGAAAACCATGGCCTGTTGGGCCAAAATGGAATCACTGCTAGGATTTCTACATCCTCTGATCCGAGTCGGCGAAGAAACTGAAGAAGTACAGGTACTGGTGGAAAGGCATACGCTTTGCTGAATTTCCATCGATCTGTGAGAGCGCCTATCCCATAGGCTTGGGGATCCCGGAACCTTAAATAATACTTGGTCAATTTGTGGTTGCATGGAGACGCAAACAGATCCACTTCTGGAGACACTCCCAGTGTTAGAAGCCAATTGAACACTTATATGTGTAGAGTCCATTCGTTGTTCTTCATTTGGATTCGTGATAGAAAGTCTGCTTGAACATTCTGGACCCCCGGAATGTACATTGCCGAGATGTTGGCTAGGTTCTTCTGGGCCCAATTCATAATTGGCTCCACCTTCCGGAGTAAGGACCAGCTGCGGGTTCCACCCTGCTTCCTTATGTAAGCAACAGTGGTTGTGTTGTCCAGCCTGAGCATCACAGAGGAGTCCATTATTAGATGGCGGAAGGATATGAGCGCCTGAAAGGCAGCTCGCAGCTCCAGTATGTTGGATACAGTTCCTTGAGAAGGTGTGCTCCACTTGCCCTGAGCTATTTCTGACAGGCAATGAGCGCCCCAGCCCTGATTGCTGGCATCCGAGGTTATTGTAACCCAAGTGATAGGACGGATCGAATGCAGAGATTCTGCCCCTGAAGCCACCACAGAAGAGACTCTCATGGGTTGAGTGAGCATGATGCGTTGACTCTTGCTGGGGGAGTCCCATTGCTGGAGAAACCCTTTTTAGAATGGGCGAGTGTGCCACTGAGCCCACTTCACCATAGGAATGGTGGCTGCCATTTTGCCAATTACCTTCAAACATTGAAGAGCAGATAGGTGTGGAGCAGCAAGTGTTGCGCGGATCCTGTCCCGGATTGTTGCAATCTTCTCTTCGAGCAATTAAATGGTGCCTTCTATTGTGTTGAAGAGGGCACCTAGAAACACCAGAGATTGTGTTGGAACAAGATCACTGTCAGAGAGCTAACCTGGTCAGCTGCCGAACGGCACACATGCGCGGTGGAACAGCGCTTCGGCGCATGCCTGTGTGTGAACGGCGCGCGCATGCGCAGTCTGGTGGCATGGCGGACGCACGAGCGCACACACATGCGCGCACACCCGTGAACCAATCAGAGGCCTGACCTGCCTACTTAAGCCAGCCCCAGTCCCATGACGGGTTGCTGGTTTGTTGTCAGCTCCTGCTACTGAACTTCCTGTACCTGTGCCTGAACTTGTTTGACCCGGATTGCCTCGACGACTCTGCTCTCTCTCTTGAACCTGACCCCTGGCTCGCCCCCTTGGATTTGCTGCTGTCTCCAACCCCTGACCTCTGGCTTGTACCTTGGACTTGTGACCTTCTCCAGCCCTTGACCTTCTGCTTGCATCCCGGATCCGCCTACAGTCTTAGCCCTTGAAACCTGCTCTCTCAGTTTGTCTGAACTGTCTCAATACCTGATCCATGGCCTGTCTCCAGTGATCTCTCACCTGCTAAGCTTCCTGACCAGCACCATCTATAAAGCTTCAGATACTTTGCTGGTACCGGTGCCTCTTTGCGCCATCCCCCCTCTGTCTCACCTCCAGGGAGCTGAGTGCGCCAAGTCGCAAAGGTGAGACGCCCTCAGCATCTCAGCCTCGGTGAGTACATATCTGCCAGTACAAACCAGCCAAACCAGCCAGATGTCTGAGGCCAACAAGGCGCGCTCGCCTTTCGAGACCCTCTGCCAGCAGGTCTCCGCACTTACTGAAGCAGTGCAAAAGTTGCAAGAAGGGTACATGCAGATTGATGGCCGCCTTCAGCAATTAGCCAGATCACCTGGACCTTCAGCTCCACCCGTGGTGCCTCCCACTGGAGCTTCGGCCTCTCAGACCCCCGCAAGCCCGGCCGTAGTGGTGACTCACCCCGAACCTAGGGTCCCCACACCTGAGCGACCTCGGTGAGTACATACCTGACAGTACAAACCAGCCAGATGTCTGAGGTCGACAGGGTGCGCTCGCCTTTCAAGACCCTCTGCCAGCAGGTCTCCGCACTTACTGAAGCAGTGCAAAAGTTGCAAGAAGGGTACATGCAGATTGATGGCCGCCTTCAGCAATTAGCCGGATCACCTGGACCTTCAGCTCCACCCCTGGTGCCTCCCACTGGAGCTTCGGCCTCTCAGACCCCCGCAAGCCCGGTCGTAGTGGTGACTCACCCCGAACCTAGGGTCCCCACACCTGAGCGATTTGCAGGTGATTGCAAGAAGTACCGGGCCTTCAAGAATGCCTGCTCTTTATACCTTGCCCTCCAGCCCAGAACTTTCTCTTCAGAGGCTGTGAAAGTGGGTTTTGTCATATCCCTTCTCGCAGAGGAGCCACAAGCTTGGGCCCATGGCTTAATGGAACAAAGAAGCCCGGTACTGGATTCTATTGACACCTTTTTCGAACATATGGCAAAGCTATACGATGACCCTCAGCGCACAGCTACGGCTGAAGCAGCCCTCCATAGCCTAAACCAAGGAAGGAGACCAGTTGAAGACTACACCGCAGAATTTCGGAAATGGTCAGCTGACACTGGCTGGAATGAAGCAGCCTTGAAATACCAATACCGCCAAGGACTGCCCGAAGCCCTCAAGGATGAGCTGGCGAGAACTGAGACTCCCGCCTCTTTGGAAGACCTAATTCATTCAGCCTCAACTAGACAGGCGCCTACGGGAGCAGCGCTTTGAACGTTTCCAAGCTGCTCGTCCTAGCTGGACCCTTCCGAGGTCAGCTCCAGTACAAACGCCTCTCCCGGTTCGTTAAACCACCTCTTCCTCAGATCCTGAGCCTATGCAGCTCTGCTTAGTCCGAGCCCCTCTTACCCCTGAGGAAAGACAGCGCAGGCGTCAAGCCAACCTGTGCCTCTACTGTGGGGGTGCTGGCCATTTTCTCCGCAATTGCCCAGTAAGACCCAGTAAGTCAAAACCACAACCTGCCTTGAACTATCACGTTTCCAGTGCTCCACAGACTTACGTTGTCCTTTTTATCTCCTTACAGCTGCCGGAAGTGGTAACCCGCCTACTGGCTATTATTGATTCTGAAGCTTGCAGTTGCTTCCTGGATTGCACCCTTGCTCAGAAGCTGCATGTCCCTCTCCGTACCAAGGACCACCATTTACAGGTACACTTAGCTGATGGTTCCCTCCCTCGCTCTGGATTGATCACACAAGAGACTAAACTCATTCATGCCACTACTGATTCTGGTCATCAAGAGTTTCTACGACTGGACCTCATTCCATCTTCCATGTTTCCCATTATTTTGGGCCTCCCTTGGCTACAGGCACATTAACCCTGCATAAATTGGCTCAAGAAGGAGGTTAGCTTCACGTCTCCTTACTGTTGTCTCACGCCTGCTACTGCCACATGCTCCACCATAACAACTCCACCAGAAAACCTTCAACACGTTCCCTCTGTTTATCTGGAGTTCAGGGATGTCTTTGATAAACAACAGGCCGACCGCCTTCCACCTCACCGGCCCTATGACTGCCCCATTGACCTCCTGCCCGGTTCCGAGATTCCCTTTGGCCGCATTTTCCCATTGTCGGAGACTGAGCTAAAGGCCCTCAAGGCTTACATCGACGAAAACCTAGAGAAGCAGTTTATCCGTCCATCTTCTTCCCCAGCCAGAGCAGGAATCTTTTTTGTGGAAAAGAAAGACGGATCTCTGTGACCCTGTATAGACTACTGGGAACTGAACAAAATAACCATCAAAAACCGATACCCGTTGCCCCTTATTCCAGAATTATTCCAACGTTTCCGATCAGCTCAAATTTTCTCTAAACTTGACCTTCGGGGCGCCTACAACCTTATCCGAATCAGGGCTGGAGATGAATGGAAGACTGCCTTCAGATCCAGGTTTGGGCACTACGAATACCTTGTAATGCCATTTGGACTCTGCAACGCCCCGGCTACCTTTCAGCACCTGGTCAATGATATCTTCCGTGAACACCTGTATGACTTCTTAGTTGTGTACCTGGATGACATTCTCATCTTCTCTGCTTCAATTGAACTGCTCCGGGTCCATGTCAAAAAGGTCCTCTCCATACTCAGGGATCACAAGCTGTACCTCAAGGCTGAAAAGTGTGACTCATTTCTACCAGTGGGGTTGCTATGGATCCACAGAAGGTCAAGGCCATCCAAGAATGGCCAGCTCCAGTAGACAAGAAAGGGGTGCAACGATTCATTGGCTTTGCCAACTTTTATAGAAGATTCATCATTGGCTTCTCCTCTATTGTAGCTCCCATCACCAAGCTTACACGTCAGGGTAACCGCTTCCAATGGTCACAAGAGGCCCAGGAAGCCTTTTTAAAGCTCAAGACCGCATTTACCTCTGCTCCTGTTCTGCGACATCCGGATCCAACATTGCCCTTTATTCTAGAGGTAGACGCCTCCGAGACAGCCACTGGGGCTATCCTATCACAAAGAGGAGGGCTGAAGTCCCTGCTACATCCGGTAGCCTTTGCTTCCCGGAAGCTGAGTCCTCCGGAGAGAAATTATGATGTTGGGGACAGGGAGCTATTAGCTATTAAATTTGCTCTGGAAGAATGGAGATACCTGCTGTAGGGGGCAGCTCACCCCATCATGATTTTCCTCGACCATAAAAATCTGGAATACTTAAGATCAGCAAAACGTTTGAGACCCAGGCAAGCCCGTTGGGCTCTTTTCTTCACCAGGTTTAATTTCCACATTTCCTACAGACCCGGCTCTAAGAACGGGAAGGTGGATGCTCTCTCCAGGATGTTCCCTGAAACCCCTCTCACAACTGAACCCAATACCATCCTGTCCTCCCCAAATTTTCTTCTGGTCTCCCAGACTGACTTACTAATCTCTCTTAAGGTAGCTTCCAGACAATGTTCCGACCAAGAAGTCTCTTCTTTGGAAAGGGATGATGACCTACTCTGGTCCCGAGGTAAAATCTTTGTTCCATTGGAAACCAGACATTTGGTCCCAAGCACATTCCACGATCACAAACTGGCAGGTCATTTGGGACACGAAAAACGACTGAACTGGTCTCTCATTCCTTCTGGTGGCCAAGGTGGAGGCAGGACTGCAAGGCCTATGTCACGTCGTGTACCCGTTGCCAGCGTAACAAGGGACCAAGTACCAAGACCTGGGGGTTACTCAAACCACTACCTATTCCTGAGCGACCGTGGGCGGAGGTTTCCATGGACTTCATCGTTGACCTACCTCCTTCCGGGGGCTTCACCACGATCCTGGTCGTGATCGACAGTCTTTCCAAGATGGCACACTTCCTGCCCATGGTGGGTACTCCTTCTGCTACGGACACGGACAGAATTTTCTTTAAAGAGATAGTCACCCCATAACTGTTGGAGATGCACAGGCACTCCAGGGAACTTTATACATATATTCTGGACCTGTCCTAAGATAAGGTGGTTTTGGAGAGAGGTCCTGAGAGTAATTGAGGAAGTAACGCTAGTCCAACTCGACCTGGAGGAAGGAATCTGCCTGTTAGGACTGGTAAGTGATGTGATGACTAAACCTTTAAGGTAAGTGATGTGATAACTAAATCAAAAGATAGCGGAAATATGATACCTCAGTGAACCAAAGGAAACAAAAAATGGAGAAACGGAGGGCGCACCGACCTAGTGTGATACTGATTGGTGGATTTTATTACATTAATAAAAACAAATCATAATACTCACAAAAGGAGTGTTAAAAACAGGCCTTGAATCACAATGCAGCAAAGAACCAACACCATCGGCATAGCACGATATTGTTTCGATCCGTGACCGTGGCTAGGGCTGACGCGTTTCAGGGGAGAACCCCTTTCCTCAGAGCTAAAAGGTCTGCAGTGCTTCCTCACCAAGGGACTTGTCTCAATAAATACTAACTTTGGGTAAGTGGTAAAGACACCCCTCCCATAAAGTAGGAGGTGCATGGCCGGAAACCCACCCACATGTCCATCACCTTTTCCTTAGTCCTCTCTCCATGTCTATATCAAGCCATTCGTAATATGAATACACAGTCCAGAATGCACTATACCCAGCAATGTATACAGAAATGTACATACAAATAACTACCACAATATGGCATCAATATATATATATATACACACACACTGCAATATGAAAGACCTTTTCAATCAGAGCACTCAGCAGATTGCTGCCTCCAGGTACATGGTTACATCAAATCAATAAAGTGCCAAAGTGTAGTGAAGCCTCTCATAATCAGCACTTCCAATAAGGGGCTATGTAGTTGCTCATATGTGCCACACGAGCCCCACTTGCAGTGCTGAGCCTACCTTCCTTGGACGAGGAGGCTGCTGGAACGCACGCCCAACGTGGAGGAAGTTGTTTGCACTCCAGCCGAGTCTGCGTTCCACTGCGCATGCGCGTGACGTCATCGACGCCGCGCGCGGCGCATATACGGTGACAGTGCGCTCCAGCTTGTAGAACCAGCAGGCTGGAGCGTCTCATTCCCTGCTAGATGGCACGTTCCCAAAGGGGAGAGTTAGACCGTTGCCATCTAGTGGTGAAAAGTGAATGCTGCCACTCAGTGTCGCCTCTATATAGCAGGATAACATCACTGAATGACAACACACCAAAGGGAAGGGAGGAGGGAGGGGGAGGAGGAATTTTAAGGGGAAGTAAATTACATGGAGCGAGCCATCAACCTTGTGCAAGTGGAGAATTATTACACACCCATTACATAAAAGACATATATTATAAATTATTTTAAAATCTAACTTTCAAAAACGGACACATAGTGCATAATTAAAAAAGAGTATTAAAAAAGTGGATTATTAATTATTATTAATAATAAAATCCAGATAAAAATGAAACACCATTTAATCCAATTAAAAACCACATAATTTCAAATGATAACAATAATATAATAAAATTGTTGCCTATGGTCATATGCCCAGCCTTAATGTTATGGATGCACACTCACAGAGGTCCCAGGTGATAGTGCCTAGAAGGACTGCAGACCCTCCAGATATCTACATAGCTAACCGTGCGATCATACTGTTACAACCTCCCACAGTACCCATTGGGGACACCTACAAAAGGTAACCCCAATGGTACTACATATGATTTTGTGAATCGACTAGACTAAATATTAAAAAACGAAAAGAAATAAATAAATAAATGAAAAATGATAAAAGATCAGTTGATTACATGAATCTAGGCCACGATGGACAGGTGGCATAGACATCTCTTTAGGCCTATTTGAAATATTATCTATTTTGCATTACTAGATGATTAGTGCATGGATAACTATTGTACTGTACTTTCTTTACCTCAGTGAACCAGTAAATCCTCTCACAGTAGTCCACCGACTTGATATATACTGTGCCACATCAAAGCAAAATGATAAAAATATTAATAATAGTGCACAGTAAATTAATAACTAATGCAGTGCAAATCCACAAAAGTGTATGAAAAAATAAATAAAAAATAAATGAAAAAATAGAGTCCACAGGAGGGAGTAGGGGTTATTAGCCCCCTCCAATGAAGATGGTAAGGAAGTGAAGATCCAATAAGAGTCCACAGGTGGAGATAGAAAAAACGATCCACAGAAGATACCACACCAAAAGAATTGAAGGCTTACCAGAGAGCCTACGACCCCACCTTCTCAGGAGGGGTCTGAACAGGCGTGATGGGAGACAGTTGTCCCTTAAGATGGTAGGAATGGATCGATATCCCTCACGGATCAGATGTCAGGATCCCCAGCTCCACAGCTCCTCGTGTAGATCAGTGGTGACAGCACTCACAGAAGTGTGTGTTGGCGGTAATCAACAGGCGTGTGTGTGTTGATTACCGCCAACACATTTTGCTTTGATGTGGCACAGTATATATCAAGTCGGTGGACTACTGTGAGAGGATTTACTGGTTCACTGCGGTATCATATTTCCACTATCTTTTGATTCAGTTATCACATCACTTACCTTAAAGGTTCAGTCATCACATCACTTACCGCAGTTGTCCACTCACCTAGTGGACAATTGCGACATAAGATTTTGCTGGTTTATCACTTTATTTATTTATTTATTTACTTATGGTTTATTACTTAATTTGTTATATTCCACATTTATTTCACACATTTGATTCCACGTTTTTGTCCAGCGCTGCACTGTTCTCTCCCACACGTTCCATTGTTATCTATATCTAAGCATTAGTGTACAGCTGCAGGACGTCCCTCCCAGGACCCACCCTTAATTGCTTAACATATTCATTTCACCTAGCGCAGATTCCCCCACCCCACATTCCCTTCCTATACCGTACAGGATCACATAACCTCCGTCCAATCAAATTTCCGGAAGCTCCAAGAAACGATGCAGCAGGCCCAGGAGGACTACAAAAAGTTCTATGACAGGGGGAAGAAGGAGTGCCCGGCTTTTGAAGTTGGGGAGGAGGTCTGGTAGTCTGCCGTCAACCTTAAATTGCCTGTTCCCTCACGGAAGTTGGGTCCGAGGTTCATTGGCCCCTTTAAAATTAAGCGGAGAATCAATGCTGTGGCCTTTGAACTAGCGCTGCCTAACTCCTATAGCATTCATCCTGTTTTCCATGTCTCCTGTTGTTCCTGATTCCTTCCCCGGGAGAGAACTTCCACCTTCACCAGTGGAGATTGAAAGAGAGAATTAATTTGAATGAGAATGAATTTGAAGTGGAATCCATTTTGGGCTGTAGGAAGGGAGGGAGGCAACTTCAGTATCTAATTAAATGGAAGGGGTACCCCCCGGAGGACAATTCTTGGGAACCCTCAAGGAATCTACATTCCCCACGGCTAATTCGAGCTTTCCACCAAGAACACCCAGAACTGATGTCCAGTTTGGGCGTCCGGAGTCCGCCCCTTGGGGGGGCACTGTCAGAGAGCTAACCTGGCCAGCCGCCGAATGGTGCATAAGTGCGGTGGAACAGCGCTTCGGCTCATGCCTGTGCTCGAACGGCGCGCATGCACACACCCGTGAACCAATCAGAGGCCTGACCTGCCTACTTAAGCCAGCCCCAGTCCCATGACGGGCTGCTGGTTTGTTGTCAGCTCCTGCTACTGAACTTCCTGTACCTGTGCCTGAACTTGTTTGACCCGGATTGCCTCGACGACTCTGCTCTCTCTCTTGAACCTGACCCCTGGCTCACCACCTTGGATTTGCTGCTGTCTCCAACCCCTGACCTCTGGCTTGTACCTTGGACTTGTTTCCTTCTCCAGCCCTTGACCTTCAGTCTTAGCCCTTGAAACCTGCTCTCTCAGTTTGTCTCAATACCTGATCCACAGCCTGTCTCCAGTGATCTCCCACCTGCCCAATTTCAAAAAGACTCGGTAGACTCCTGATTACTAGAAGAAGTACTCTTATTTTGCTTTTTGAAAGAAGACAGTCTGGATTTCCAGGACCTTGAAAATTCACGACCAGGCCTGTAGGTGCGTGCTTCCCTTGCACGGTCTGTATTCTGTGCTCTGGAAAATGTGCGTTTCTGATTTTGCAAGTGCCTATCCTGAGGGAGGAAGCCCGACTTACCACCCGTGGCCCAGGAAATGGCACTATTGAGTTTATTGCCAAAGAGAGAGCAGCCCTCAAAGGGAATGCGGCACCAAGCTTGCTTTGAAGCTGGATCTGTCGACCAAGGACGGAGCCATAAGGCACGGCGGGCAGTAACCGCTGACAACATTACACGAGCCACTAGGCAAATAACATCAATAGAGGCCTCCCCCAGAAAGGCAGATGCTAGCCTGATTTCTTGGAACGGAGAGCTCTTGGGCAATTCTTCAGAGATACTTCTGAGGGAATCGTTCACATTGTCTGACCATGCCTCTAAGGCTTTTGACACAGCTGCTAAAGCCAGAAATTGGTTTACAGACTGATCCTGCTGTCAGGTAGATTCGATTCAGGTCTGAATCAATCCGTCTCTCTAGAGGATCTTTGAAAAAAAACGTATCTTCCAGGGGAAGAGTTACGTATCTAACCAGACGCATCAAAGCTGCATCAACCAAAGGAGCAGAGTAAAGGTGTTTCACATCTTCCTCTGTAAAAGGATATCGTTTTGCATTTGTTGACTGCATAGAACTTTTTTTATCAGTTTTACCCCATTCTTCTGTAATAATGGCACCTATTTCCGTGACAAACAGGAAATAATGTTGCTCCTTATTAAGCTGTTTAAAGAGTTTTCTTTGTTTGGGGGGAGAGATAATTGGATCTTCCAAATTCAAAACTTCCTTGAGTGCTTTCACTAAAGCAGGAACTAAGGCATAATCAAAGCCTATCCCTGGATCATCCACTTCTGAACCACTCTCTGAGGGGGGAGCTGAGGGCTGGCTGGTTTGAGTGACTTCAAAAGTCTCATGCACTTGTCCCTGATCCAACAAGGGAATCAGTGGGTCTGGAGGAGAATCATGCTGCACTCTGGCATCTCTCTCCTGTAGCGACTTGTCCACGACCCACTTAACCAATGCTTCTAGATGTTTGTCCACATCTTCCCTTTCATTGGCTGCCTTTGAAAAACAACGGTCGCAAAGGGACTTGCTAGCAGGAACTGGAGCCTTGCACCCCCAACAAAATCTCTCTGACCTCTTGCTGTGAGATGAGGGGGGGTGAGGAGTATCCCTACTGGGGTGTCCAGATTTTGAAGAATCATGGTGTCTAGAACCAGAAGATGAGTGCCAGTGGTGCGATTTAGAGGACCCGCTGCGTCTGCAGGACTCGCTATGATATTGGTCAGACCTAGAAGGGCTGAGGAAAGAAGACAAGAAGAGGGAGAGGCAAGCATAGTCATGACAATACCTTATACTCCACTCTCTCCCCCCCCCCCCAACAGGCAAAGAAAAACATTGTTTTTCAATCTTACCTGCTGTGAGAGGGCTGGTCACTAGGAGGCAGTGAAGCATCCATCGTAGAACAGACACACTGTAGGTGGAAGAGTCAGACATCAGACCTCAAAGACTAGTACACATGCTAAAAATCCGAACGTTCTGAACAAGCACTTACCTGGGGTAGGCTCTGTAAATGCACCGGGAAGCTGTCGTTTCGAACGATCGTTCCTGTGCTTCACAGATTTCCCCAGGCTTTTAAAAATGGCACGCATGACGTCACACGCCAGGCTGCGATCCTCGCGCGCATGCGCGAACCAAGCCTCACTTTCGTCCCCGGGTCCGTCCGTGCGTAGAACGCAGACGGAACCCGGAAGTAAGAGGGAGAGGTGGCTGGAACGCACGGGGAACCAGCCACTCACTGGGCATGCTGTAGACATGAAAAAGCACATGGAATATAGAAAAACAAACATAAACACTGCTGCCATGAAGGCGATACCGCTTACAACCACCTACGATCGATTCGGCCAGGGACACTGCATCCATACACACACCGGGCTTTCGCCAGATAATGGCCACCGGCACACTGCTAGGTATTCAGGCCTGTGCGCGCTCGTCTCTCCAGTGGAAGACATAATCCAGCTCTTCAGCGCTACTCTGCAATACACTCCATACCCTGCTTAACAGTCAAGGCTTCGGAGGGATGAAACACCATATCATCGGCCGATCTTAATCGTAGGAACAATCGTCTTCAGGTAGGAGAACAAAAAACACATGGTCCTACGGAGGAGGACAAAAAAGAAACACGGCTGAGAGCCCACAGCTGAAATTTATAGGGAGGGGTCCTATTGGGTAGTTATGGAGCAGGGGCTGAAAGAGATTAATTCCCTGTCCTAAAACAGGGGAAGCTTGTACTGCTTTACCGGCTCTCATGGCATTGCAAGAAAATTCACACAAACTGCTTGCTTAGTTGCCAAAAGTGTAAGAGAGAGAGCAGGTCCTCTCACTATAGTTTTATTAGCCACATGAAATCACAAATACATGCATTTGATTGGTTCACATTATACATCCACACCCACTAATCCTCCCATTCACCCTCCCCTCACCCACCCCTTTACATGCCCTCCTGTGAGCACATGTCAGCCTTTGTCCAAAATGAATACACAGGGATTCCCACTGAAGTCCACAGGGGCAACATTCCTTTCTCGATGGGATGGGCTGGAAGGAGGAGCTGTTTTAGGAGCAAGAGGCGAGGTAGCATAAACAGTTCTTTTGTTACGAGATACAAAGAGTCCCAGGAAGACATAAATTCTTTTGATGGGAGGAAGCCAGGAAGGGGACAGTCTTTTGTCCTTCAAATTCTGTCTGTTACTTTAAAACAATATCTGATATAAAATCCTCAAGGGAAATAAACTTATTGTGATACATATATTTCATACATGCATATAATGAATATAAAAAACAATATAACTACATAAAAATATATAAAAAGAAATTAAAAGAATATAAAAGAAAAGAAAACATTTCTGTGGTTCTAATAACAAAAATTAGTCTTAACATAAAATAGGTATTTTAGTATAATCTATCACAGTCCCCCCTTAAAATGACTATTTTATCAGTACTGTCCCTATGCTCTCTTTTTCCCTGGTTTGGCATCCCTACTGTCAACTCTTTTATTTTTCGCATAGCGTTCAGACAGGGCTTATCCGTTGTCCTTCTTCAACGAAACTTCAGGAAGCGGTCAAACACTATTCTTTCCCTCACTTGAAAATGTGGTATGTGTTTTTTCTTAACAGGTAAGGACGGTAATGGAGGACACGATCAGTACAACAAAACATTATCGTAACCAATATAGGCAGAAACAAAATTGCTACACCTGAGTACAAATGTGTTATCACCCAAAATACTGTCCCCAGGTAACATTCTAAAATCACCCCCCTTGTCAGCTAATATCATGTATAAGGCCATATGATTTACAAAGTCATTTGTGCAGTGGCCTCTAGGTGTCCAGTTAAACCTTGGAGTACTGTATATTTATGTTTATAGTTAATGAACCTCTGTTGACCATAGCAAACATAATTAATCCAATCTACATTCCCATTACTAAGTTAAATTTCATAAAAGCATCCGTTTCACCTAATTCCTATATTTTCCTTCATAAGCATTTTAATTTTGCAGAAGAACATTCATTTTATATTGGGCCCTTTCCTAAATATTTTAGTTCCTAAACAAACTTATTCATATTGAATTACACTAGTTTTCAGAACCGATCATACAGTATGAATACTCTTGTCACATGACTGTTTAAACAAACATAGCAGCCCTTGGTTCAGTGTTCAGTTTGGACGAACATACAGAAGTTTCATTGTACCATTACGTGGATCCAATTATAAAGGCCCAATATTCCTTCCATTAATACATTCTTTAATCCGAAGCCTGGAAAGTGACATTTTGTTCCATAAATATGGCTCTATCATACTGCATCATCTGTTCATATTGTATCTTTAATGTTCACTATTTTAACCAACCTTTTCTTTAGCTATGCAGATTAACACCATATTTTAGTAAAATACCAGAGGGAGAGAGAGAGAGAGAAATAGAGAAAGAAAGAGAGAAGGAAAAAGAGAGAGAGAGAGAGAGAGAAAGAGAGAAACATAGAAGGAAAGAGAGAGAAATAGAAAGAGATAAAAAAAACTCAATGAACTCTCAGAGTCATTTAAAACCCATCACTAGAAAGTCACATGGTTTCTGGTTTCTGCAAACACACAGAAAGGCAATTTTGCTGCCAGCGTGTCAGGCTATGTAACCTGATCTCTAAATGCTAAGATCACATTCCCTCAGTGTTTCTCTAAAGGAAACATCTGCCCCCCCCCCCTTTGCCCAGATTGTACAAGATCTATACGATACACCATACAATCGAATTGTACCGTTTTTCTAATTTTTAATCCTTTTTTAAAAAAATTTACATATTTGGTTTGTACATCTGCCAAAAATCATGTACATTACATTATAAAAAGGACATTTCCCAACTACAGCAGCGACAAAAGATCGTTTAGAAGACGAATCTCGCAAAATCCACTGATCAGTCCCTGCGCATGAACCGACCGAGAAAATTACTCAGAATTTCCATTCTGTCAGAAACACCCAGCTCTCTTAGCCAGGTCAACCCCCAATTTAAGCACCCTGCCCTCCAAATCGTAGCCCTTCTGGCTACGCCAAATCTTGACTAGTCAAGCCAAACCCTAGCGCTCCTCGCTAAGCCAAAGCAACCCCCAATATATTTGCCCCCCAAAATAAGGATCCTAGCTCTCTTAGCCAGGGCAACCCCCAATTTAATCCCCAGCTCTCTTAGTCAGGGCAACCCCCAATTTGCCTCCTACAGACATGTACTAAAAGAAATGGCCACATTCAGTTAACACAGAACACGACAATACACAAAACATAAAAATAAAAAAAAATACAGTAAAGCAGTACAAGCCGACGGGTTCGGTTTTTTTGTTTAAAAAAAAAGTTTTGGACAAGAATAAATTCCGTCTTTGCAAAGGCTAGGAATTTCCAGACAAGCTGTATGGGGAAGAGGGGTGTCTAAATTGAAAGCAACACAATGCAAGGAGTCAAAAACTTGCACTTACCGTGTTTTTGGGGTTCATGACGCCCCATTCAATGTTAGACGGTTCCCTCAATTCTCAGCCAGCTCCTTGTGGGTCAGCACCTTCCCGCCTAGAGTTCAAAGCTCACGTTGAACGCTAAAATTAAAGAGATTAATTCCCTGTCCCAAAACAGGGGAAGCTTGTACTGCTTTACCGGCTCTCATGGCATTGCAAGAAAATGCACACAAACTGCTTGCTTAGTTGCCAAAAGTGTAAGAGAGAGAGCAGGTCCTCTCACTATAGTTTTATTAGCCACATGAAATCACACATGCATTTGATTGGTTCACATTATACATCCACACCCACGAATCCTCCCATTCACCCTCCCCTCACCCACCCCTTTACACGCCCTCCTGTGAGCCTTTATCCAAAATGAATACACAGTCTTTTGTCCTTCAAATGCTGAGTCTGTTACTTTAAAACAATATCTGATATAAAATCCTCAAGGGAAATAAACACTTATTGTGATACATATATTTCATACATGCATATAATGAATATAAAAAACAATATAACTACATAAAAATATATAAAAAGAAATGAAAAGAATATAAAAAAAAAGAAAACATTTCTGTGGTTCTAATAACAAAAATTAGTCTTAACATAAAATAGGGATTTTAGTATAATCTATTACAGGGCCAACCCACATGTATGCTGCCATGGAGCATGTCAGGAAATATATTTTTAGCAGACACCCTAGGGAATAAAGTGGCCGTCATTGCAACTTTTTATCCCGCACGGTATTTGCGCAATCATTTTTCAAATGCCTTTTTTTTACACCTTTTTTTTTGGGAAAAAAACGGTTCCATGAATTATAAAATAACAAAACAGTTAGCCCAATTTCTTTGTATAATGTGAAAGATGATGTTACGCCGAGTAAATAGAAACCTAACTTGTCACGCTTTAAAATTGCTCACACTCATGGAATGGCGCCAAACTTCGGTACTTAAAAATCTCCATAGGCGAAGCTTTAATTTTTTTTACAGGTTATCAGTTTAGAGTTAAAGAGGAGGTCTAGTGCTAGAATTATTGCTCTCGCTCTAATACATGTGATACCTCACATGTGTGGTTTGAACGGCGTTTACATATGTGAGCGGGACTTACAAGTGCGTTCGCTTCTGAGCGCGAGCTACTGGGAACAAATGAATTTTTTTTTGTTTTACACTTTTTATTAAAAAAAAATTTGATCACTTTTATTCCTATTACAAGGAATGTAAACATCCAGTGTAATAGAAATAATTTGTGACAGGTCCTCTTTATGGAGAGATGCAGGGTCAATAAGACCCTGCATCTCTCCTCCAGGCTGGAAAGCATGAGATCGGGAAAATAAATTCACTGATCTCATGCTTTCAGCCACGATTGCGGCTTTGTTTACTTCCGGGTACCCGGGCGTGACGTCATAACGTTGCGCGGGTCTCCAACAGTCATAGAGATGACCGAAAATCTCTATCCTCCTCATCCGGCAGCGGCCAATTCATTCTCCGGGCCTCCGATGGCGCCGAAGCACCGGATGGCGGCGGGAGGGGGGACGTCTCCTCCCGCCACATATAAGAACGATCAAGCGCCGATATGATCGTTCTTATGGTGCGCAGAATCACCGCCTGAAAAGAAGGAGCTGTAGGCATCATTCAGATAACCCCCCTAAAGTCCAGGACGTCATATGACATCCTACGGTAGGGTAGTGGTTAATGATTAATCGTGAAGCTCTATTGTCAATGCAGAAGCCAAAGTTACTCGCACACAGTAAGTAAGCAACAGGACCATAGGTGAAGAAACATTTTTTGTAGCAGATAAGCAGAGGCAGAGTTTCATAACACCTAGGTTGTCATTAATTGAGCAGCAGCAATTTAGTCTTTGTATCTGTTTCACAAGATTGATAACTGAACATATATATGTGCTATCAGTATACAGTTTTCTAGTCATGTTTTTCCCCGAAAAAAAATCTAATGTAGATCTTACCTTTTAACAGTCTTTGTTAATTATATTGATCAAACATCTATATTTAAAATAAAATAAAAAAATAAAAAAGTAGTATGCATTACTTGTCTTGTGATGTATCATCACATTGCAATTCTACATTTTTTTATACCATATGTACATGCTAACATGAACACTAAACTAAATAGCTTAAGTGGCAAGTGAAAGATCTGCTATTTTATACACAGTAGAGTGTTAAGGGATTTAAAACTATTGGTACAGCTGCTATTGTAGGTCTACACAACTACACAAGGGAGCTTCATTTTTAATTTGCAAATTATTATTTCATAATGTATTTTCAGTATTAACAAATTGAAAGCCCTGAAGCTACCAATACATATACAAATATAAGATAACAGTGTAAAGAAGTGAGAGATTTTGGTTTAAATGTTCTTTTAAAACGATTTATTCGATATATGATTTTTTTTTTTTAATTACATGTCTGCACCAAAATCAATTAATACTTATGTCCTGCTACCTACAGCACCAAACTAAAGTACAGTAGATAGGTGCTAGGATAAGAATAAGTTAGATTTAGTTCTGCCTCATTGTGTTCAGTGGAGCCGTGTGTGTTTTGTTGGTTACATTTAGCTGTGCTCACTGTAACCAGTGCAGCTGCCTTTGATTAGTTAGGTCTGTTGAGTGTACCCCAGTTGAAGTCTTTGTGGACGAAACACGTAGGGTTTACATGCTGACCCAAGCTGCCCTATACTGCGCTTTTAAATTTTGTTCAATTGAACCTTTTTTAATAATATTAATTTGTTTGGATATTTTTGTTTTTGCAATAAAACCACAATACCTATTTTTTCCTCCTTTTTTTATGGTTTCAACTTTTGCCACCCGGTGAGTGAGTGAGTGAGTGAGTGAATAACTTGTATAGCGCTACAAATGCGAACTGAATCACCTCAAGGCGCTTGGTATCCATTTTCTTTTCTTTAGCCTTCAGAAGAGGTGGGTCTTGAGTTTTTTTCTGAAGGCCTGATGACTTTCTTCCGTTCGGATGTTAGTTGGTAACACGTTCCATAGTCCAGGTCCTTGGACTGTGAATCTTCGTTCTCCTTTAGACTTGTAGCGGACCTTGGGGATTTGAAGTAGGTTTTAATTGGTTGATCAAAGAACGCGATTGGGTTGTGGTATTTTATTTTCTCACATAAATATTGGGGGGTGAGTCCTTGTACACATTTGTGAGTCAGGCATAGGGCCTTAAATGTGACTCGGTCCTTTACGGACAGCCAATGGAGGGTCCTCATGGACGAGGTAAATGATTCCCAGGTTTTTTAGTTCCGTTACCAGTCTTTCTGCCGTGTTCTGGATGACTTGTAGAAGAGTAATCTGGTATTTTGGGAGTCCGAGGTAGAGGGAGTTTGCATAGTCGAGCCTGGAGTTGATAATTGTTCCAGACACTACTGCTGTATCCTCTTCCAGGATGAAGGGGGTGAGTCTTCGTAGCAGGCGGAGAAGATGGTGAAATCCGCTGACTACTGATCCTATTTGTGCATCCATAGTCATGTCAGAGTCAAAGGTGACTCCTAGACTTTTGGCTTTGGTCCTTGGGGTGATGGTTTGTCCCAAAATGGGGGGTTGCGTCCATGTCGTCTTAGAATTTGTCTTTCGGTTTGTGTGAAGCAGAAGAAGTTCTGTTTTGGATCCATTAAGTTTAAGGTGACTCTCCATCATCCAGTTGTCTATCAATGTGAGGCCTTGTTCTAGTCCGTGGTATTGGTCTTTTTTGTTGCTGATGCAAAAGTAAAGTTGAGTGTCGTCAGCGTAGGAATGGTAGAGTAGGTCCTGATTACTGATAATTTTGAGGAGTGGGTGGAGATAGATGTTGAATAGTACGGGCGGCAGGGGTGATCCTTGAGGGACTCGATTTTCCAGGAATGATGTGAACCAGGGTAGATCCGAGTCTGCATCTCTGGCTACTTCTGTGAGGCAAGTTAGCAACATTTTGTGGTCTACTGTGTCAAAGGCGGCACTAAGGTCCAGCAGTATCAGAAGACAGGATTCTCCTTCGTCTGCTGCTTCAAGGGCATCATCCCATATTTTGAGAAGTGCTGTTTCCGTCCCGTGACCTGGGCGGAAACCTGATTGTAGTGGGTCCAGTAGTTTGTGGGTGTCTGAATGGTGTTGTAGCTGTTTTACTACTGCTTTCTCAATAATCTTGGAGAAGACATTGAGGCTGGTTATAGATCGACGATGGTTTGGGTCTTTGGGGTCGAGGTTGGGTTTCTTTAGAAGGGGTTTGAGTATGCCTTGTTTGAGGGAGGTCGGGACCATACCTTCTTTAAATTATTGATTTATAAGGTGTGTGATCGTAGGTGCCAAAATATCGGCACATTCGTTCAGAAGTTTTGTGGGAATGATGTCGTTAGGCGATGTACTGTCTCTGAGGCTTCCGATGATGCTTTTTGTGGTATCAGTGGTAATTGGATCCAGTGTAAATTTTGTTGATTGAAGAATATTTATATTGATATTTCCTTCTTGATTTGTACGGGTGAGGCTGCTTGTTTTTTTGTTGAATTGTTTCACAAATTTTTTCAATTTTGTCAATGAAAAAATCTGATAGTTCATTGCAGAAATCTTGTGTTTCATTTTTTAAGAGCCTCTAGGCAGGCTAAATTCATAGTCTGAGTGACTAGGTTGAAAAGCTCGCTGGGGCGGTTTCGGGATTTTGCGATGGTGTTTGAGAAGTGTTCTTTTTTTGCTTTGAAGATTTCTTTGTGGTATTTCTTAGTGATTAATTTGTAATTTGTGTGGTTTTCCTTTGTTAAGTTTCTTCTCCAGGCTCCTTCTGCTCTTCTGCATCCTTGCTTCAATAATGTGAGAGCGTCATTGAACCAACCGGAATAATTTTTTCAAATGAGTGCTCTGCGTCTCGGAGCGATTATGTCTGCTGTCTGTAGTAATGCTTTGTTAATGGAGTGAGTATTTCCTCTGTTGATTGATTTTGTTTTATCATTGTTATTTTGTTCAATAGTGTGGTTTTGAAGAGTTCTGAGTGGAGTTTCTTCTGTGATCTTGTCCAGTGTGTTGTTAATGGGTTTGTCGTTTTTTTGAAGACGGTGTCGATGGTTATTTTGAATTTGATTGCATGGTGATCTGTCCAGGGTAAGGGCCTGTTCTTCAGTGTGTTGATGTCCATATTCTGTTTGAAGATAAGGTAGAGGGTGTGACCTGAAACATGAGTGGGAGCACATATCAGTTGCTGCAGACCTAGTCCTTCAAATTGGTCAATGCAGGCGGTGGCGATGGGGTCCTGGGAGGAGTTGGCCCAGAGGTTGAAGTCCCCAAGTAGCAGGAGGTATTTGGTTTTCAAGGTGTATGTCGAGATAAATTCTGTCAGAGATGTGAGGAGATGTGTCTTTGGTCCCGGTGGTCTGTAGCATAGTAGTATGGCCTAAACTGATGAAGACATTTTTTTTTATTAGATATTTATTATAGCAAAAAGTACAAAATATTGTGTTTTGTTCAAAATTGTTGCTCTTTTTTGTTTATAGCGCAAAAAATAAAAACCGTAGAGGTGATCAAATACCACCAAAAGAAAGCTCTATTTGTGGTGGAAAAGGGACATCAATTTTGTTCAGGTACGACGACGCACAGCCACGCAATTGTCAGTTAAACCGATGCAGTGTCATATCACAAAAAATGGCCTGGTCAGGAAGGGGGCAAATCCTTCCGGGGCTGAAGTGGTTAAAGAGGCAAATAAAAAAACAGCGTTTGTTATCGGTTGTATCAAAAACTGCTGATGAAAGTTTAGCAATATAAAGACAGGAAAGTCTGAATAATATAAATGACCCATACCAAGTACACAATATGGCAACATGCAAGCAACATTATTACATCAACATGGGAAAGTACGTTATCTAAATACCTCCATAAGTCTAGAAGCCAAGCGTCAGTATTACAGAAGAAAAGCAAAGGACGAAATCAGGGAGAGTAGAGGGGGAAAAAAGGGAGGGGGAGGAAGGGAGAGCCTGGGGCAAGCATCCAGCTTAAACCCATGTGTCTTGCCCTGAAAGGAACTTGCTTCACAAGAAAACAAGATAGTTAAGAAAATTATTGTTTAAATCAGCCTTTTTCAACCAAGGTGCAAAAACACCCTGGGGTGCCTTGAGGCTTCTTCAGGGGTGCCTTGGCAAACTGCCTTAAAATGTATCAAACATCATATACAAGCCAGCAGGCAGATGAAGCCTGCCTTTTAGTTACACAGAGCCACGGGTTTTTATTATGAACCATTACAACTTTCTAGACACTGGCATCCTAACAACCAATGATGTGATCAGTCCAAAAATAGGATGTCTATCACCTCCACAGCAACCTTGTTTGACCCTCCTGTGTCCCTCTCCTCAGCACTGGGAAGACATTATCAGACTGATGGAGAGAAATTGAGGGATAAGAGAAACATTGGAATACTAGTCCGTACCAGTGTGCAAAAGTGTATTTGCTTTGGAAGAAAAAAATCACCTCACACGTTGGGTGTCCTATGTGTGTGGATATTGCTGCATTACGAAAAACTATTAGAATATACATTTGTTTTGTTCTGAATAAATATTTTTTATTATTCAGAGAGTCATATATATCCGAATACCCGAATTACAATAAAAATAAAGTTTACCGAATGCTTCGAACAACAAAACAAAATTCATCCAAATTATTATTATTTGCTATTTTTTGTGAACAGATTGTGGTTACTTACAGTTGCAATAAAAAGTATGTGAACCCTTTTGGAATGATATGGATTTCTGCAACAAATTGGTCATAAAATGTGATCTGATCTTCATCTAAGTCACAAAAATAGACAATCACAGTCTGCTTAAACTAATAAAACACAAAGAATTAAATGTTACCATGTTTTTATTGAACAGACCATGTAAACATTCACAGTGCAGGTGTTAAAAGTATGTGAACCTCTAGACCAGGGGTGTCAAACTGGCGGCCCTCCAGATGTTCCGAAACTACAAGTCCCACCATGCCTCTGCCTGTGAGAGGCATGCTTGTAACTGTTAGCCTTGCAATGCCTCATGGGACTTGTAGTTTTGCAACAGCTGGAGGGCCGCCAGTTTGACACCCCTGCTCTAGACTAATGACATCTCCAAGAACTAATTGGAGTGAGGTTTCAGCCAACTGGAGTCCAATCAATGAGATGAGATTGGAGGGGTTGGTTACAGCTGCCCTGTCCTATAAAAAACACACCAGTTCTGGGTTTGCTTTTCACAAGAAGCATTGCCTGATGTGAATGATGCCTCACACAAAAGAGCTCTCAGAATACCTACGATTAAGAATTGTTGACTTGCATAAAGCTGGAAAGGGTTATAAAAATCTCCAAAAGTCTTGCTGTTCATCAGTCCATGGTAAGACAAATTGTCTATAAATAGAGAAACTTCAGCACTGCTGCTACTCTCCCTAGGAGTGGCCGTCCTGTAAAGATGACTGTAAGAGCACAGTGCAGACTGCTCAATGAGGTGAAGAAGAATCCTAGAGTGTCAGCTAAAGACTTACAAAAGTCTCAGGCATATGCTAGAATCCCTGTTAGCGAATCTACGATACAAGAATGGATTTCATGGGAGGATACCACAGAGGAAGCCACTGCTGTCCAAAAAAAACATTGTTGCACGTTTACAATTTGCACAAGAGCACCTGGATGTTTCACAGCAGTACTGGCAAAATATTCTGTGGACAGATGAAACCAAAGTTGAGTTGTTTGGAAGAAACACACAACACTATGTGTGGAGAAAAAGAGGCACATCACACTAACATCAAAACCTTATCCCAACTGTGAAGTATGATGGTGGGGGAATCATGGTTTGGGGCTGCTTTGCTGCATCAGGGCCTGGACGGATTGCTATCATCGAAGGAAAAATTAACTCCCAAGTTTATCAAGACATTTTGCAGGAGAACTTAAAGGGGTTGTAAAGACAAAAATAGTTTCAGAAAGTGCGAGTATTGCCTCTTTTAAATTTAGATAACAATGTCAGTAAAATGTGCCAGCATCCCTGTTGATTGTAATTGGTATGACCTGATCGATAGCTCAAACAAAGGCTGCTTGCGGCCTAATTGATTGACTGTAGATCAAAGGAGGAGGGGGAGTTGTTTGGGATTTTCGAGGCACTGATATACAACAATGTAAAAAATAATATAAATATTTATTTAACAAATTATAAAGATACAAGAAATACAGGACATTTGGGACAAACCCCACAAATCAGATTGATCACAAGACCGTTGGTCTAATCGGTGGAGTCGTGGTCTCGACCGGTTTCGCAGTATAAAACTGCTTCTTCAGGAGAATGTCTACAAAGTATACAAATAAAATATAATAAAGCAACAAGCACTTATATACAATAATTTGATAAGAGAAAGTTATACATAAGGTCAACATTGTGCCTTGTAGGAGAGTCACAGGACTACTCACCTTGGTTTACCTAAGTGATCATAGGCACGCTCAGGCAAGAAAACCCCCTAGGGCGCACGTGGGGGATAATAAGGACGGGCTCTGGTGGAAAAGGTTAATGGGTTAATCCTGGTAGTTTGATATATTTAGAGACGGTTGTGCAAAGATGAGCCAGAATGAAGTGAGGAACCGTGGGGGGGAGGGTGAGTTGGGGGGAGGGGGGGGGAAGGAAAGAGAGAAAGAAAAGGGGAATGATGGTGGGGGAGGTGGAGAAAAGAAAAGGGAGAAGAGGGAAAAAGAAAAGAAAAACAAGGGGAAGAAGGGAGGCAGGAATTGAAAAAAATATATTTTTTTCAATTCCTGCCTCCCTTCTTCCCCTTGTTTGGTTTCACCTCTATTTCTTCCATTTTTTTTCCCCCAATCTTCCCCATTTTTCTTTTTTGCTGTCCCTTTTAATAATTTTTCTTTTCTTTTTCCCTCTTCTCCCTTTTCTTTTCTCCACCTCCCCCACCATCATTCCCCTTTTCTTTCTCTCTTTCCTTCCCCCCCCTCCCCCCAACTCACCCTCCCCCCCACGGTTCCTCACTTCATTCTGGCTCATCTTTGCACAACCGTCTCTAAATATATCAAACTACCAGGATTAACCCATTAACCTTTTCCACCAGAGCCCGTCCTTATTATCCCCCACGTGCGCCCTAGGGGGTTTTCTTGCCTGAGCGTGCCTATGATCACTTAGGTAAACCAAGGTGAGTAGTCCTGTGACTCTCCTACAAGGCACAATGTTGACCTTATGTATAACTTTCTCTTATCAAATTATTGTATATAAGTGCTTGTTGCTTTATTATATTTTATTTGTATACTTTGTAGACATTCTCCTGAAGAAGCAGTTTTATACTGCGAAACCGGTCGAGACCACGACTCCACCGATTAGACCAACGGTCTTGTGATCGATCTGATTTGTGGGGTTTGTCCCAAATGTCCTGTATTTCTTGTATCTTTAGAATGCATGCATTAAGATAAAAAACTTTCTACCTTTACAACCATTTTAATGATGTAGTCCATCATGGATTTAATGCTTGGAAGAAACTTCAACTTTACATCTAACCCCAACATGGACTCCTTCAAAAGGCAGCTCCTACCTACCCCAACTTTCCTAGAAATTCATCGCCCATTCCCTGTGTTTCTCCAATCTGATTGATATCTGGGGCTTTTTTGCACCTGAACACCCAGCGCTATACATTATTCTACTACCCATAATATCTACTCATGAATAAACATGTTTTTTTTTTGTTAGACATAGAGACCTTCCCTTGTTGTAGACTCAACAAAAATAAAATATTACTTGGACTGACCATGCTCCAATTGCATTGATGATTTCACTAAACAAAACCACATTGACAAGAATATGGGAATGGTAATGCAAAAAATAGGAAGGAAGGTTTGGACAGTCGCACTCAAAACGAGGGAAGAGGTAGTAACCAACGTCATGAACATCTCTGATAGAGTCTTGAGTGCTGAAGAATTTAAGTTACTATTAAAGGGACTTCATTTTTGTCCCACTAGACATTTTGATTTATTTGGTACACTTCTTGATGTTAACAAATTCTCTCGCAGCCTCACTCTAAAAAAGCACTATTTTGAATTTCCAGCTAATACAAGTGAGATCCCCTCTGGCGATGTGGATGTAGGTGAGTCACCTCCTTCCCCTGTTTTATTTAAGGAAGTTTGTGCTCTATGTGATTTAACTGAACTGGCTTGTGAGTCCGATCCGTGCCCTGTTGATCCCACTGATTCATTTAATACTGTGTCTTTTAAGTTAAAATCAGATTTTTACCCAGTGGAGTCAAGGGGCAGGGATTTAGACCTATTCCAGAAGATGGTAGAGAGGGATCTTACTCACCTCACCCGCAATTGCCATAGGGGATCCAGCCATGACAGCAATCTGACAGTCATGGAGAGACAAGCATTTAAAAATCTAGAATCAGATAAAGATATAGTAATTAGGAATGCTGATAAAGGAGGGACTGTGGTTGTTCTAAATTGTGATATGTATAAGAATGAGGCACTTCGTCAACTATCTAATGTAGATACCTATCAAACACTCAGAGCAGATCCCACTATTCCCTTCAAAAAAAGTCTTATTATCTCTTTTAGATAGAGCCACACTCGTAGGAATTTTCTCTGAAAAAGAGAAGGAAATGTTAATTCCTGAGTGTCCCATTATGCCGGCTTCCACCACCTGCCTAAGGTCCACAAGGGGTTAAACCCCCTTGTTGGGAGACCTATAGTTGCAGGGATCGGTTCCCTCAATGAACGTCTCAGCGAGTGGTTGGATGGCCAATTACAACCTTTGGTGGCAGATTTACCGGGTTACTTAAAAGATACTAAACAACTTCTCATGAAACTGAATCATTTCCAATGGCATGAAGATTACAGATGGATCAGCTGTAATGTTGTTAGCCTGTATTCCAGTATCCCTCATAGTTTAGGTGTAAGACCGGTAGCGGTATTTTTAAAGGAATCAGGAACATTTTCTTTAGTCCTTCAGGACTTATTCAACAGTCCTTGGAATATTTGTTAAACCACAGTTTTTTCATGTTCGACGGGGGCTATTATCTCCAGAGATGCGGGGCCTCAATGGGAGCGAAATTGGGAGAGGTCTCGCATCTTTGGACATGATAGCCACCGCCGGCTAGACACCGTCTTATACTGCCGGTATATAAACGATCTGCTATTTGTCACATCGGATGGTGTGGCTGATCTCAATACTTTGCTCACATACTTCAATGACAATTCTTTGAATTTAAAGTTCACTGGTAATTTATGTGCCACCACCATAGATTTCCTAGATGTCAAATTAACGGGTACGGTAGTAACTAGTTTACATTACGGCTGGTAACGCCCTCTAGAGAGCCGATTCCGCACATCCAGGGCATACCATTAAAGGGGTACCATACGGTCAATTTCTTAGATTGAAACGCCTTTGTAGTGAACCAGAGAATTTTGAAAAAGAAGCTAAGGAAATGGCATCACGGTTTAAAAATAGGGGATACCCCAATAAAATTATTGATAGAGCCTTTTCAGCTGCTAATGTTGTTTCAAAGGATAGCTTACTGTTAGATTCCAGCAGGAACAGTAATAGCAATATAACATCCAGACCTTTTAGCAACATACCGTTTTTTTTCTACCCCGTTCAGTTCCGAGTTTTGATTAAGTCCCTCCCCATACCTTTCAATGACCCGATTTACAGCGAGATACTATCTAAGGGGCATAAAGTCGGTGTCCTGCAGGGTGCCCACTTTGGGAGGATCACTTTCACCTAGCCTTTTTTTCCAGCAGACCGGCGGGCCACAATTGGTTAAAATTCAAGGGCACATTTAAGTGTGGTATTAAAAGTTGTGACTATTGCCGCTTTATTAAAAAGGGCCAACATGTGAAGTCTTGTACTAACGATAATAGTTTTGAGATCATATCTATAGTGACGGTGTTATATACATAGGTTGATTTGATTATCATTACCGTTTCTTTCTCTATATCAGCTTGCATTTTGTGATTTTTGCAAGGTTCAGTCGTCATAAATATATACATTTTTTCTCCCTTTTTGCACTGTTTATATACAGTGCATTTACATGAGAGGTGTCTGGTCTTAGGTATTCCATGTGTGAGTTGGGGTTGCACACAATTTTTGCGGATGTTATCCTTATGTGGGAAGATGTTGGAGTGAGACCACACACTTTTTCGAGATGTATTACCCTATGGTCGTTTTAGATCTGATTGGATGTCACATAGTTCATCATTTTTTAGTTCACACCTTCCGACCAGGGGATGTTTACTTATGTTTACCCTAAGGTGTTGGGGTTCACTTCATACATCTTCATATGTAATATGTAAATAAATACAAATACAGGAATTCGAAAATAAACACAAAATGTAGGTTTTTGATGGGTGTGTGTATTTCTCAATCACATGTTTTGGATTCATCTGTGTTCACAGGAGATACCAGCTAATTACTTGTTAATTGGGTCTCCAATCACCATACCACTGGCCATTTGATCAGTGGGTCAGAATATATATTCAATATCCATTTGTTGATTAAGCACTGAGTTACTGTGTGAAATGCGTCAGCTTGTATCTGTTTTTTGCTGTAGCTTGTATTTTTTTGATTTGATTTGATTTTACAATAAAGGAACCCATTCCTTCCTATTTTTTGCATTACCATTGCATTGCCAGCACCCGTGGCTTTGGATCCAGTTAAGAGGTTTAACAATCACACTTGATCGGTTACTCCCTTCTTCAATATGGGAATGGTGTTTAAATGAGAACATATTAAACAGTGATCCTCTTCTGGTCTGGGAAGCTCATAAACCAGTCCTCCAGAGCCTGTTTATAAATCATGGAACCAGAGCTAAGAAAGACAGGGAGACCAAAATCATCTGACTGCTAAAGGAGATCCACCAATTAGAAACTAAACACAAGTCTCACCCAGCGCCTAAGATCTGGACAGAGATAATTTTGCTATAATCTTAAGTTAAGTCCCTGTGTTTTTAAGATGAAAGCAACCTTAGTCCAATGTCCCAAGGCATTTTATGAACATGGAGACTAATGTGGCCACCTAAAATAACATCTTGACAGAGCAAAAACACACATTTTCCTAAGCAAATAACTTTAGTGCATTTTACACCTCTTTACACAACTCGCTTCCTTCATCCCCCCAAATCTATTTAACATTCTCTAATCTCCCCAAACTCAAATCCCAACTGGCCAAACGTTAGAGGATCCCATGCACAATGATCCATAAAGAAGGGAAGAATCTGTGTTCTTGTTCTAGCTATCAGCTATCTCCTTATTAAATGTAGATCTTAAAGTGGATGTAAACCCGATTTTTTTTTTATGTCACAATGTACAGTATAAGATTTCCTATCATCTGTGCACAGTCTTGCCACACAGAGTTAATCCAGCTCTGAGCAATCCTCCATTATTGTTCAGTGAAATAAAACGGACTTACAGAAAAAAACCTTAGTCCGTTCCGCCCCCTTGCTGTGAGTGACAGGTTATTTACATATCTCATGCACTAGCCTGGCGACAGGCATTATTTTTTAATTCCCAACCCCACTCCTTTTCTGAAATCATGTGGTTACTTCTCTGGATTTTGACTGAATGTTAGTGATCATAGCAGAATTTAGTGTAAGGAATATACAGGAAAAAATGCACATTGACAAGGGAAGTGTAGGGCGGGGAGTCTACTGACATCACAACTCCGCCACGGAGCTCCAGACAACAGATCCACCCACAGAATCTGCAGTTTTTCAGTTCTTATAACAGACAGAGGGGAAACATTTGACAGGTAAGGATACATGCAGGAGGCATGTATATCCTTATAGATCAGCACTATGGCAGTAGTTTAGAAAGGATGAGAGTGGGTTTACATCCACTTAAAACCTTTCACAAAAATATTAGCTACATGACTTTCTTACATTTACAAACTCACTTAGACTAGTTAGGAGTCACAACTTCCAGAGAAGCCAAAGTCAATATTGTCAATGCACTTGGCTTAGTCCACTATGCAAACTTGTTCTCTACATGCTTACTTTTGGCAATAGATGCTGAAAAGGCATTTGGCAATTGTAAACCTAAAGGCCTAGGGGAAAAATGTTAGGATAGTTCCAAGCCAACTCCATGGCCCAAGTAAAGATAAATGGAATCCTTTCCTTTAGCATATCTAAGCGCACATGAAAAGGGGGCCCATTGTCTGTTACCTTTTATACTTTCACTAGAACCATTCATATGTAGTATTCAAAACAACCCTAACATACAGTAAAAAACCTTCAAATACAGGATACTGAATACAAAATATCTGCATATGCAGACAACATTCTTGTCTTCCTTACTGCACCTGAAATGTCACGTTCTCATGTCTGAATTTCAATCTTATACTGAATTGTCCAACCTAAAAATAAAGTTATCATCACCCTCCCCCAGGCTACATTCCAACTTCAAACTTAAATGATCTTCTTCAGCCCCCAAATATCTGGGAACTACCATCACCAGAAATCTACAAGAAATTTACGAATTAAAACTTCCTTCCATTATTGAAGAAAGTCCACTCTTTACTCAGAATGGAACATTGGGGTATTTTCATTGTTTGGAAGATGCAACATAATCAAAATGATGATTCTCCTGAAATTCTAATATTTATTGAACTCCATCACTTCAGGCTTCTCTGCTGCACTACATTTACCTTTTACAAATTCATATGGGCTGGCAAAAGCCCCCAGGCATTTCCCTACTTGTCTCAAAACTCATGGGGGAATTGACCTCCCAGACATAACATACCATTTGGGCTGTCACCTGGTAAAGATGATAGACTGGCACAGACACGAGTCAAGTACATTTTGGGTCACTCTAGAACATTCATACATGAATTGCGTTAACCCTGTATGAACTCATTTGAAATCCTACTATAATTCTTGCATACTGCCAAAAGACGATCAAGTGACATGACCACTTGCTGTCTCCATCACCGCAAATCCCAATAGGAAACCTGGGCTTTCTCGCAGGTCTGATGGGACCTCACCTCCTGCATCTACTGACTACCGACTTAAAGCGGGGGTTCACCCTTAGAGGGCACTTTTTCCCCTTAGATTCCTGCTCGTTTTCTCTAGGGGAATCGGCTATTTGTATTAAAATATGTGCAGTACTTACCCGTTTTCGAGCTGCATCTTCTTCCGTCGCTTCCGGGTATGGGCTTCGGGAATGGGCGTTCCTTCTTGATTGACAGTCTTCCGAGAGGCTTCCGGCGGTCGCATCCATCGCGTCACGATTTTCTGAAAGAAGCCGAACGTCGGTGCGCAGGCGCAGTATAGAGCCGCACCGACGTTCGGCTTCTTTCGGCTACGAGTGACGCGATGGATGCGACCGTCGGAAGCCTCTCGGAAGAATGTCAATCAAGAAGGAACGCCCGCTCCCGAAGACCCATACCCGGAAGCGACGGAAGAAGATGCAGCTCGAAAACGGGTAAGTACGGCTCATATTTTAATACAAATAGCCGATTCCCCTAGACCGAACGAGCAGGAATCTAGGGGAAGAAAAAATTTTTTTTTAGAAATGGGTGAACTCCCGCTTTAAATAATGCCTCCCTTTTCAGCTGTGACCAAGCTGGCTAAAAGCTTCCCTTTTAACCACCTCCACAGGCGCATATCGATTACCTTTTTTGGAAAGCACTACTACTTTGACACTTTCTTACTACATTCCCCCAATGGCAGATTGGGGGAACCACAGTGCCAATCAGTGCTCACAGTGACAATCAGTGCACAGCAGTAACACCTGTCATTACCTCATCAGTGCTGCCCATCAGTGCCACCTGTCAGTGCCACCTATCAGTGCCAGTCAGTGTCGCCTGTCAGTGTCCATCACAGTCGTCTGTCAGTGCTAATCACAGCCTCCTGCCAGTGCCCATCAGTGCCGTCTATCAGTGCCCATCAGTGCCGCCTATCAGTGCCCATCAGTGATGCATATCAGTGCCACCTATTAGTGCCCATCAATTCTATATATCAGTGCCTCCTTATCTGTGCCTATCAGTGCCACCATATCAGTGACAACTCATCAGTGTCCATCAGTGCCGCCTCATCAGTGCCCGTCAGTGAAGGAGAAAACAACGTTTTATAACAAAGTTTCAAAAATTTCGGTATTTTTAGTTTGTTTAGCAAAAAATAAAAACCCCAGTGGTGATCAAATACCACCAAAAGAAAGTTATTTTTTTGGGAAGAAAAATGTATATTTTAATACTTTAATTCAGAGCTGGTCCTGTGCTTTGGACAGCATTTATTGAATTCAGATCGCTTTCAAATTAGGCTTGTAAGCACATAGGGCCAGATCCACATACATTTCCATCGGCGCAGCGTATCTGAGATACACTACGCCGCCGTACCTTACCTGGCGTATATTCTAATCCTCAGCGAGTTCGCGCCGTAAGTTACGGCAGCGTAGTGTATTTCTGGTGGCGGATTTCAAATTGGTGTGGTTGGGGGCCGGGTTTCATTTAAATGAAGCGCGTCCCCGTGCCGAATGAACTGCGCATGCGTCGTCCCGAAATTTTCCGCCGTGCATTGCACTAAATGACGTCGCTAGGACGTAATTTTTTTAACTTACGTCCATCACTATTCACGGACGACTTATGCAAAAAAAAAAAAATAATTAGACACGGGAACGACGGCCATACTTAACATGGCAAGTCTATCTATCTATACGCCGCAAAATACCAGCTTTAACTATACGCCGGAAAAAGCCGACTACAGACGACGTTAGAAAATGCGACGGCCGCGCGTACGTTCGTGGATCGTCGTAAATCGCTAATTTGCATACCCGACGCGGAAAACGATTTTAATCAGTTATTTTTGAGCATTACCAATCAGAGCAGTATATACTTTGAGGGATATTATTTAGATTATTTTTGAGAATCCTTATCTATATTTAAGAATTTTAGAGGGACTTCGAAATTAATTATGTCTTTTCTTAATCCGTAATCGTTTGAAATATTTAGCGATGTTCTATATATTCTGCTTTTATAGACTTAATTAATTATTTGTTTTTTTATATATTAATTAGCTGCTATATATAGGGGGGCAGATTCACAGAGCAAGTACGCCGGTGTATCTACTGATACGCTGGCGTACTTTCAAATTTCCCGCGTCGTATCTTTAGTTTGAATCCGCGTCGAAATTAGAATTATTTTTTTTTGCGTAAGTCGTCCATGAATAGGGATGGACGTAAGTCACGTATAAGTTAAAAAAATGACGTTGTTGCGCAATGCACGGCGGGAAATTTAGGAACGACGCATGCGCATTTCATTCTGCGCGGGGCCGCGCTTCATTTAAATGAAACCCGCCCCCAACCCGCCCAATTTCAAATACGCCGCCAGAAAAACACTACGCCGCCGTAACTTATGGCGCAAATTCTTCCTGGATTCGAATTTACGACAGGTAAGATATACGGCGGTGTAGCGTATCTCTGATACGCTGCGCCTGTCCAACTGTATGTGAATCTGCCCCAGGGTTTATAAGCATAGTATCTATGATATGTATTATTGCTCTTTAAAATATAATTTGAATGTACTGTAGGAGTAATGGAGTGCAAGTACGGCGCATCCCCAGTGAAATGGTAGCTTTATGTTTCCCAGATGTGTGGGGAGCAGAGGCAGGTACATGAGGGGTTAATGCGCTGTCTCCATAAAACCTCTGATGCTGTGCCGCGAGATCAAGCCCTCAGAAGAAGTCGTAAGGACGAAACGTCAGGATTGATCTCACGGCATCAGGAAGTGACGTATTGACGCTGTGCACTCTAGGTGCGTTCCAAACACCAGGAAGTAACGCTGTGTTTGTTTGCAGTGGACGCATCTAACACTATGCGCTTACAAGCCTAATTTGAAAGCGATGGACGGCGCGTCTATGTAATTAATACCCGCTGTAATTTAAACTACTTGGGACTGTATTGATTTGTTGGTGGTCATGAAGGATTTATAAATAAAAGAAGAGAAACAGGATTACACTATTGTGAGCCTTTTTTCCCTTTATAAACCTGGACATCCGAGGAGATTTAGAGTGCCATTGGGGAGATCGATTGGAGAAGATCAGACACACGTCTTTTCAGTGCCTATTACACTCAACCTTTTGGCGAGTATATACCCGAAAGGGTGTGTGACACACGGTGGATGTTGTTTGGAGTAAAGAGCACCTCATAGATCAGCATTAAGCACTTGGTGGTTCACCTGGATCTCCTCTCCCATACTTCTTATGAACTTTTATAAGGAAAGATCGATCGCGTTGATTCTAGTGACGATTAGCGCTGCTTTTAGTGAATTACAGGACTTAAATAGACTTGTTGTTGTTTTTACTAATTTTGCTGTATAGAATTATTTTTAAAGCGGCTGCTGAAATTTTAATCATTTTAATTTAATTAAATTTTTACTTTATCTGTCTTTTTATATACACATATTAATGGTTATATACAGGTCTAGTGGCAACATCATGGGGCTGATTTACCAAGCCTTTACTCCATGACTCATGGAGTAAAAGCAGGAGTAGCAGCCGTTTTGCCATTTACTAAAGAAATACGCTGCTAGTGCAGTGTATTTCCCTAGTTACTAATGTGCTCCGTGCGCCCAGGAGAGGGTGCATTGTGCACCAGTACAGACCTGGCGCACGGCACATTAAACTGTAAATTGCGGGGGTTTGGGCGGGAGTTTATTAGGGGGGGAGGTGGGGGGATGCAGGGGAAGTGAAGTGACATGTGTTTTGAAGTGTTTGGCGGGCCGAATTGAAAGGGAAAGTGTTTTTTGAAAACAGATCCCCGTACGCTTGCACAGTGCGCCTGAACCTCGGGAGGTTCATTTGCATACTGGGCATGCGCAGAGAGAAAAGTCAGGGATTCCCGTGCGCCTTGTCAGTACGCCGTGAAAATCTTGGTAAATACCAAGCGGCGTACCCGTGAATGCGCTGCGTGACGCGGCGCACGGGAATCTCCGAGCTGTTTTCAGCCCTGAAGGGGAACTCCGCGCCAAATTTCAAACTTGAAATCGGCGCGGGTCCCCCTCCAGGGCTACATTAGGCTCTTAGGCTTGGTCCGGAACGTGAGGGGTTAAGCCCGCGCCGATTCGGCGCGGGGGTCCCCCCCAGATCCAAACCAAGCCCTCATCCCAAGCATGCAGTCTGGCCCGGACAGGAATGGGGGCGGGGACGAGCGAGCGCCCCCCCCCCCTCCTGAGCCGTACCAGACCGCATGCCCTCAACATGGGGGAGTGTGTGCTGTGGGGGAGGGGGGCACTGCCCCCCCACCCCACAGCACTCTTGCCCCCATGTCGATAGGGACAAGAGCCTCTTCCCGACAACCCTTGCCATTGGTTGTCGGGGTATGCGGGCGGGGCTAATCGGAATCTGCGAGCTCCCTTTAATAAGGGGGCCCCCAGATGCCGGCCCCCCACCCTATGTGAATGAGTATGGGGTACATCGTACCTCTACCCATTCACATGGGGGAAATGTAAAGTAAAAAAAACACACCACACAGAATAAAATATTTTATTAATCTGCTCCGGAGCCCCCCCTTTCTTCTTTAGCTCTCTTAGAAGGGGGGGTTTCTTCTCTCCCGATCTTCTGCCGGGACCCTGGGCTTCGGTGATTTCTGCCGGGGGAGGGCGCCATCCCTCGGTCCTCTCCGGAGCCTTCCGCCGGATGCCCCCACCCCATTTAAGCTCTTTTTCATTAGGGAGGGGCATCCGGACTTCGGGGTCTTCTGCCGGGGGATGGCGCCTATCCCCCGGTCTTTCCGGTGCCTTCCGCCAGGGTTCTGGTCTTCTGCCGGGGGTGCGCCAACTCCCCGGTCTTTTCTCTGCTCCCTCTTCTGCCTGGCTCCCCCGCGGAGCCAGGGCTTTCTTCCGTCTTCTTTCTTCTCTCTTCCTTCTTCTGCCTGTCTCCTCCGGGAGCACAGGGCTTGTCTGCGCTGTCCTCTCCCTTCTCTTCCATTGGATGTTGACACGACGAGGTTCCGCGCTGACATGCCGTGTCAGCGGCGGGCATGGACTTATATAGGGCAATGCCACCATGTGACCTCAACCCATGTGACATCACATTCCCTGGGCATGATGGGAATGTGATGTCACATGGGTTGAGGTCACATGGTGGCATTGCCCTATATAAGTCCATGCCCACTGCTTAGACGGCATTCCAGCGCCGGACCTCGTCGTGTCAACATCGAATGGAAGAGAAGGGAGAAGACAGCGGAGACAAGCCCTGTGCTCCGCGGAGGAGACAGGCAGAAGCGGAAGGCATCGCAGAAGCCCGGAGAGTGGCGCCCTCCGGCGGAAGACACCGTACAAGCCCGGGACCCTCCCCCAAAGGCAGGAGCCTCCCTGGTGAAGGGGGTCCCGGTGAATTACGTCGCTGAAGACGGGGGAGGGGTGCCAGTGCACCCCCCCCGCAGAAACCGTCGTAGTAGCCCGGGACCCTCCCCCAAAGGCAGGAGCCTCCCTGGTGAAGGGGGGTCCCGGTGAATTACGTCGCTGAAGACGGGGGTGGGGTGCCAGTGCACCCCCCCCCCGCAGAAACCGTCGTGGAAGCCCGGGACCCTCCCCCAAAGGCAGGAGCCTCCCTGGTGAAGGGGGTCCCGGTGAATTACGTCGCTGAAGACGGGGGTGGGGTGCCAGTGCACCCCCCCCCGCAGAAACCGTCGTGGAAGCCCGGGACCCTCCCCCAAAGGCAGGAGCCTCCCTGGTGAAGGGGGTCCCGGTGAATTACGTCGCTGAAGACGGGGGTGGGGTGCCAGTGCACCCCCCCGCAGAAACCGTCGTAGTAGCCCGGGACCCTCCCCCAAAGGCAGGAGCCTCACTGGTGAAGGGGGTTCCGGCAGAAGATGGCGAAGCCCGGGGCCTAATGGGGTGGTGGTGGGGGGCCCCGGCAGAAGACCCCCGGCTGACTAATAAATTAATTTATTCATGTGTGGTGTATTATTTTTTTCCATTTTTTTCCCCAGGTGAATGGGTAGGGGTACAATGTACCCCATACTCATTCACATAGGGTGGGGGGCCGGAATCTGGGGACCCCTTTATTAAAGGGGTCTCTCAGATTCTGATAAGCCTTCCGCCCGCATACCCCGACAACCAACGGCCAGGGTTGTCGGGAAGAGGCTCTTGTCCCTATCGACATGGGGACAAGAGTGCTTTGGGGTGGGGGGGCAGTGCCCCCCTCCCCCACAGCACACACTCCCCCATGTTGAGGGCATGTGGTCTGGTATGGCTCAGGAGGGAGGGGGGCGCTCGCTCGTCCCCTCCCTCCCCCATTCCTGTCTGACCAGACTGCGTGCCTGGGATAATGGCTTGGTTTGGATCTTGGGGGGGGACCCCACGCTATTTTTTTTGCGCGGGTTTAACCCCTTATGTTCCAGACCAAGCCTAAGAGCCTGGTATGCACCTGGAGGGAACCCACCTTAGTTTTTTTTTTTTGGGGTCTGGAGTTCCCCTTCATGAACAGCGATCTGTCATTTACACATGTCAGTCCCACCCCCCCCCTACAGTTAGAACACACCCAGGGAACATATTTAACCCCTCCCTCGCACCTAGTGTTAACCCCTTCCCTGCCAGTGGCATTTTTAGAGTAAGCAATGCATTTTTTACAGCACTGATCGCTAGAAAAATGCCAATGGTTCCAAAAAAGTGTTCGATGTGTCCGCCATAATGTCGCAGTACCGATAAAAATCGCTGATCGCCCCAATAACTAGTTAAAACAAAAAAAAAAAAAATTTTGTAGACGCTATAACTTTTGCAAAAACCAAACACTAAACGCTATTTGCGATTTTTTGGAACCAAAAAGATGTAGAATACGTATCGGCCTAAACTGAGGGTTTTTTTAGTTTTTACAATATATATTTTTGGGGATATTTATTATAGCAAAAAGTAAAAATAATTTTTACATATGTGGGCGGGACTTACGCAAGTCCCGCCCACATATATAAACATCGTTCAAACCACACATGTGAGGTATTGACGCGTGCCTTAGAGCGAGAGCAATACTTTTACCACTAGACCTTCTTTGTAACTATAAACTGGTAACCTGGAAAAAAAAGAAAAAGGTCGCCTATGGGGATATTCACGGAATTCATTTTGGCCCCATTGCAGGAGTGTTTCCAATAGTAAAGCGTGACATGTAAGGTATCTATTTACTCAGTGTAACATCATCTTTCACATTATCCCCAAAAATTGGGCTCACTTTTGTGTTTTGTTAATTTTTAACCACTTGAGCCCGGACCATATTTCTGGTCAATGACCGGGCAAGTTTTTGTGATTCGGCACGGCGTCGCTTTAACTGACAATTGCGCAGTCGTGCGACGTGGCTCCCAAACAAAATTGGCAACCTTTTTTTTCACACAAATAGATTATTAAATGTGCGTGTTTACTTCTGTCTTTAACACCTCCCCTTCAGGCTGGAAAGCATCAGATCAGGGGAAACAAAAAAAAAAAAGCTCTCATTCCATTGCAGCTTGGTTCCTACATGTGTGATGAACTGAGCATGCTCAAACACTTAGAAAAAAAATATCCTTTCTTTTTAAAAGGTGAAAAACACTCATTGGATGCTCATAGAGCGTGGTTTGGATTAATTGCAGGTGTGCCCAATTACAAGCTCACCCAAACTAGAGACTGCAATTTGTTCATGTGATTTTAATTGCTTCATTACTAGCACTGTTATAAAAAGCTTGGATCGATCAGTCCTCAGCTGCCCTCAGAAGGGGCAGGCTGGCAGAAATGCTGTTGCTAAACACAAATGTGGTTTGTTGCATGGGTTTTGTTTTATTTTGCCAATGGTTTTGGTTTATTTTTAAATGATGTTCACTTTGATGTATTTGTCTATGTGGCCTTATTTTATGAAAAATGTGTAAAGCTATGGTTAATTAGAATTTTGAAATGTATTTTTGTTTGTTTGTCTTTTTTTGCTTTCCTTGTTTTGTTGACCAATAAAAATTACTTTAAAATTGTTTGTCTTTTGTTACTTTTTCATGCTACATATGTTGACAGCTGCAGCTGAACTAGGTTTGGGCCTAACAAATTATGTGTGATTTTTGTCTAAGCTTCTTTCCTGGTGTGTAATCATGAAATGTTTGCCATGTTTATTCTCCCTGACTTTAAAGACAAAAACTGGTAAGTATTTTATTCTGCAGTGGTCCTCAGCCCTCAAGTACCCCCGACAGGACATGTTTTGGGGATTTCTCTTATCAAGAATTGCTGTCCAGACTGTATTTTAAAGCACATGTGCAAGATGAAGGAAAACCTGCAAACATGGCCTGTGGGGGGGGGGTTTGCTATTGGTGGACAGGCTTGACGTGCTGATTTACAGCACTGTGCTTAAATCTAGCGCAAGGCAATCCTATTCAAATTGTGGGTGTTTGAGGGAAGCCAAGTGAGTGTTGGAACCCCTGCTTTGTGTTTTTTTATTTTTGTGTTGAGCTTTGTGTCCCTTTTCTTAAAATTGGCTTCACTTCCTGTCACACAGCTGAACAGGAAGTGAGGTTAAAACCCTACCAGTGTCATTTCTTGGGGACACCGGTCAATCTAACTAGTGTCCCCATTAAGCAAATTGCACTCCAGCACTGCTGTGTACACCCCAAATCATGGGTCTTCAAACTACGGCCCTCCAGTTGTTCAGGAACTACAATTCCCATCATGCCTAGTCATGTCTGTGAATGTCAGTGCATTACAAGGCCTCATGGGATGTGTAGTTCTACAACAGCTGGAGGGCCGTAGTTTGAGGATCCCTGCCCCAAATGATTATTTAGTTTGGGGTTTAGTAAAGGCAAAGCCACTCTGCAGTACAAGCATAGTTGCTGAAAATCAGAGAGGAAGCACTGATGGTTTTAACATCCAATCCTGTAGAAGCAAAGTTGTTTTGTTTTCTTCCTTGCTTTGCACTTGTAGGAGTGGATTTGCCTTTAGTAAATGGACCCCAAAGTCCAAGATCCCTAATAATTTGGGGTGTACACAGCAAAATGCTAGAGTGCAATTTACATAATGGCAAACTATTTAGATTGATCTCTGTGTCCACAAGAAAATATATTAGTAAGGTTTTACCCTCACTTCCTGTTTGGCTATGTGACAGGAAGTGAATGAATTGGAAAGGGTGAAGACACCTCACAAATGTTGTCACTATCAGGGGTGCAGACATCCCCAAAAAAATGAGCAGATAATACTTATTTACAAATTAATAATTTTTTAGTTAACATTGGGTGGGGTGCTCTAACACACACATTCCTACATATTAGCAACGCTCTATCCTGGCCTATTGGCATGGTTATATTTTCTTAGGGCTCTCAATAAAACTCTATGAAATTTGTGCTTAAACTAGAACCAGGGGCGGACTGACAACTCATGGGGCCCCCGGGCAATAGAAGATTATGGGGCCCCTCTGGCTTACAGATGACCACCACGCCAGGAGGTAGTGCAGAGGCGGGCAGCTAAAATCTTGGGATATTCACATTAAAAGCATGTCATTTTTGGACATATCGGGGACAGATCTAATAAAAACACAGATTTTTACATACTGTCCCTGGTTTTACTGAGCCTGGCAACCCGGATGGGGCCCCCTAGTGGCATGGGGCCCTCGGGCAGTGCCCGAGTGACTCAATGGTCAGTCCGCCCCTGACAAGAACTATAATCAACAAGTTTTATTTTCTTTCATTTTGGATAGAGTGAGGGAGGGTTATAGGCCCTGTCAGTTTATTTTGTATTATCTGTGTCCAATTGGGGAGATTTGCCTTCACTTCCTGCCCCATAGCCAAACAGGAAGTGAGAGAAAAACTATGCAAATTAACCACTTCCCGCCCAGCCTATGGCCGATTTACGTCCGGGAAGTGGTTACACAATCCTGACAGGACGTCCTGCAGGATTTCATGCCGCACGCGCCTGTGGGGGCACGCAGCGCGGCGATCGGTGATGCGGGGTGTCAGTCTGACACCCTGCATCTCCGATCTCGGTAAAGAGTCTCTCACGGAGACGGAGACTCTTTACCACGTGATCAGCCGTGTCCAATCACGGCTGATCACGATGTAAACAGGAAGAGCCATCGATGGCTCTTCCTCACTCGCGTCTTACAGACGCGAGTATAGGAGAGCCGATCGGCAGCTCTCCTGACAGGGGGCGTTCGCGCTGATTGTTTATCAGCGCAGCCCCCCCTCGGATCACCACACTGGACCACCAGGGATGCCCACCCTGGACCACCAGGGTGTGCAAAAACAAAAAAAATATAGAACAAAAAAACAAAAAGCATTAAAAAATAAGAAAAAAGATGCCAATCAGTGCCCACAAATGGGCACTGACTGGGAAAATCAGTGCCACCCCACAGTGCCCATCCATGCACAGTGCCCACCTATCAGTGCCCACCTGTGCCACCCATAAGTATCCATCAGTGCCACCCATAAGTGCCGCCCATAAGTATCCATCAGTGCCACCCATAAGTGCCGCCCATCTGTGCCGCCCATGAGTGCCCATCAGTGCCGCCTATGAGTGCCCATCAGTGCCGCATAGCAGCGCCGCCAATCAATGCCACCTCATCTGTGCCGTCAGTACTACCTCATCGATGTCCATCAGTGCCATCTCATCGGTGCCCATCAGTGCCGCCATATCAGTGCCCGTAATTGAAAGAGAAAAACTTATTTACAAAAAAATTAACCTAAAAAAAGAAAAAGGTTTTTTTGTTTCAAAATTTGCAGTCTTTTTTTAGTTGTTGCGCAAAAAAACAAACGCAGAGGTGATCAAATAACAACAAAAGAAAGCTCTATTTGTGGGGAAAAAAGGACGCCAATTTTGTTTGGGTACAGTGTTGTATGACCGCGCAATTGCCATTCAAAGTGCGACAGTGTTGAAAGCTGAAAATTGGCTTGGGCGGGAAGGTGCGTAAGTGCCTGGTATGGAAGTGGTTAAGGGAATCCAGTGCCCCCCCAGAACTAGTGTGTGGGTCCCCTGAAAATTACTGGGCGGGGTTATACAAAAACAGGGTGTGACCTTGACAGGAAGGGGTGGGTCATTTTTCTATTAGGAGGTGCAGATATGTAGTCAGGCCTAGGGCAGAACCAAACCTTAATATACTACTGCATATTAGGGCTTATTTAGACCGGAACCGATTTACAGCGTGTTTTTATATTGTGGGAGGAAACCCACGCAGGCACAGGGAGAACATGCAAACTCCATGCAGATGCTGTCACGGGCGGGATTCGAACCAACGACTCTTTTGCTGCTAGGTCAAAGTGCTATACACTACACCACTGTGGTGAACGAACATGATTGCAGCTGAAAGCATGAGATCTTTTTTTTTTTTTTCAATACCATGCTTTCCAGCCTTATTGACCCCGCCTCTCTCCATAAAGAGGACCTGTCACACACTAGTCCTATTACAAGGGATGTTTACATTCCTTGTAATAGGAAGAAAACTGATCATTTTTTTTTTATTTTTTTATTTCAGTGTAAAACATTATAAAACTAAATAAAAATAAATAAGAAAACCCCCAAAAAAATTTTTAAAGCGCCCCGTCGCGACGAGCTCGCGCACAGAAGCAAACGCATACGCGAGTAGCGCCCGCATATGAAAACAGTATTCAAACCACACAAGTGAGGTATCGCCGCGATCGTTAGAGTGAGAGCAATAATTCTAGCCCTAGACCTACTCTGCAACTCAAAAAATGCAACCTGTAGAATTTTTTAAACGTCGCCTATCGAGTTTTTTAAAGGGTAAAAGTTTGACGCCATGCCACGAGCGGGCGCAATTTTTAAGCGTGACATGTTGGGTATCATTTTACTCGGCGTAACATTATCTTTCACAATATAGAAAAAAATTGGGCAAAATGTATTGTTGTCTTATTTTTTAATTCAAAAAAGTGATTTTTATCCAAAAAAAGTGCGCTTGTAAGACCGCTGCGCAAATACGGTGTGACAAAAAGTATTGCAATGACTGCCATTTTATTCCCTAGGATGTCTGCTAAAAAAAAATATATAATGTTTGGGGG
This sequence comes from Rana temporaria, assembly GCF_905171775.1. NCBI lineage: Eukaryota > Metazoa > Chordata > Amphibia > Anura > Ranidae > Rana > Rana temporaria. Next base: position 400,105,137 of record NC_053489.1, on the reverse strand, counting down.
TTCTGATTAATTTTCTAGCCAAAAAATTGTGATTTTCACATGAAGGAGAGAAGTGCCAGAATTAACCCGGTGGGCAAGTGGTTAAAGTACTCACGGCTATAAAGAATAGAGTCATTGCTCATTAAAAAAAAAAAAAAAAAAAGGGGGTCCCTCCAAATTAAATTACCAGGCCCTTCAGGTCTGGAATGGATATTAAGGGGAACCCCGCCGTAAAAACCCAAAAAAAAAAAGACGTGCGGTTCCCGGCAAATATCCATTCCAGACCCTTCAGGTCTGGTGTGGATTTTAAGGGGAACTCCACCCCAAATTGAAAAAAAAATGGCGTGGAGTCCCCCTAAAAATCCACACCAGACCCTTATCCTAGCACGTTGACCTGGCCGGCCGCAGAAAAGAGGGGGGGACAGAGTGCGGCCCCCCCCTCTCCTGAACCGCACCAGGCCACATGCCCTCAACATGGGGAGGATGTCCCCATGTTGATGGGGACAAGGGTCTCATCCCCACAACCCTTGCCCGGTGGTTGTGGGGGTATGCGGGCGGGAGGTTTATCAGAATCTGGAAGACCCCTTTAACAAAGGGGACCCCCAGATCCTGACCCCCCCCCCTGTGTGAAATGGTAATGGGGTACATTGTACCTCTACCATTTCACCCCAAAAAAAATGTCAAAGTGATAAAAATGACAGTAGCCGGTTTTTGACAAATCTTTTAATAAAATCTTCTTTTCTTCTTTCCTTCGGGTTTCTTCCGCTGCTTCTTTCTTCTAGTCCACATCTTGCCCGACGTCTTCTTCTATCTTCTCCGTCCGTCCTTCCGCCTTCTGGTCCCGCATCTTGCCCGTTGTCTTCTCCGTCCGCCTCCTCGTCCGCATCTTGGGTCTTCTGCGGTCTTCTTCTCGGTCCGCCGCCTTCTCGTCCCCGGACCCAGCGTTTGAATTTGATTTGGCCGCCGTTTTCCCGCTCCTGGGACCCGCCCCCCTCTGACGCCACAAGTAAACTCCTTAGAAGGTCATGTGCGTCAGAGGGGGGCGGGGTCACATGAGTGTGACACGGCGGGAACTTCTTCTCCGGGCGGCGCGATTGAAATTGAATTCCCCCGCTGTGTGACGCTCTGCGACCCCGCCCCCCTCTGACGCACATGACCTTCTAAGGAGTTTACTTGTGGCGTCAGAGGGGGGCGGGTCCCAGGAGCGGGAAAACGGCGGCCAAATCAAATTCAAACGCAGGGGACGAGAAGGCGGCGGACCGAGAAGAAGACCGCAGAAGACCCAAGATGCGGACGAGGAGGCGGACGGAGAAGACAACGGGCAAGATGCGGGACCAGAAGGCGGAAGGACGGACGGAGAAGATAGAAGAAGACGTCGGGCAAGATGTGGACTAGAAGAAAGAAGCAGCGGAAGAAACCCGAAGGAAAGAAGATTTTATTAAAAGATTTGTCAAAAACCGGCTACTGTCATTTTTATCACTTTGACATTTTTTTTGGGGTGAAATGGTAGAGGTACAATGTACCCCATTACCATTTCACACAGGGGGGGGGTCAGGATCTGGGGGTCCCCTTTGTTAAAGGGGTCTTCCAGATTCTGATAAACCTCCCGCCCGCATACCCCCACAACCACCGGGCAAGGGTTGTGGGGATGAGACCCTTGTCCCCATCAACATGGGGACATCCTCCCCATGTTGAGGGCATGTGGCCTGGTGCGGTTCAGGAGAGGGGGGGGGGCCGCACTCTGTCCCCCCCTCTTTTCTGCGGCCGGCCAGGTCAACGTGCTCGGATAAGGGTCTGGTGTGGATTTTTAGGGGGACTCCACGCCATTTTTTTTTTCAATTTGGGGTGGAGTTCCCCTTAAAATCCACACCAGACCTGAAGGGTCTGGAATGGATATTTGCCGGGAACCGCACGTCTTTTTTTTTTGGGGTTTTTACGGCGGGGTTCCCCTTAATATCCATTCCAGACCTGAAGGGCCTGGTAATTTAATTTGGGGGAACCCCTACACATTTTTTTGTTTGTTTTATGAATGAATCCCTTTAGAATTGTCAGAGCCGACAATTCATTATAGCCGCGTGTGAATTTTTAAATGACTTTTTTCCTTCAGAATGTCACTTTGTGCAGGGGGAGTTCTAAGTGCGGGAAAAATGCGCTATTTCACATGCTGACATTACACCCCCCCTAGGTACGAAATTTAAAGGAATATTTCACTTTTATTGTTTCACTTTAAGAATTATTAATTTCACTGCTCCCGAAAAAACGGCCGTTTTAAAAAATAAAAAAAGCATTGATACATGTTCCCTGGGGCAGGACTGAGGTCCCCAAACACTTTTTAGGACAAAACTTGCAGATTAGCCTTTAAAATGAACACTTTTGATTTCTCCCATAGACTTCTATAGGGAGTTCGGCGCGGCTTTACATATTAGTTTCAATGCGCCGGCTGCTACGCTGGTTCATGCGCCCAATTAAGCCTCCACCCAGAGTACTAATTAACGCATGAACCAGCGCAGCGCACAGAGCATAGTAAATCAGGCCCCATATGAATTTTGTGGAATTAAGCAATTAAGATTCTGTGAGCTCCTGAGCGCCGAGATAGTGAAAGAAGGCCTGGGACTTCACTACTTTTTGCAATTCAGATGTTTTGCTTATATTTGTTGGATTTAAACTTCACTCAAAAGTATGATTCTCTTAAATAGTTTTTTACCCAAAGAGGTAAAATCAATGCCAGCCCCTCTCTTTTATAGAGCGATAACAATCGCTGTAAGTGTTTTTTTTTTAAAACTGTGTCTGTGTAAAACTGTGTCTCTAAATACCCAATCGCTCCGATCCCTGGGCTACAGCGGAAGGGGCCGAGATCTCCCTCTGACATCAGCCAGGAGGTCACGTGACTGCTGTGTTGGCTGCTCAGCCCCATCTGCTGTAGCCCCGGGATTGGAGTAGCAAAGCATCTGGAAGTCACGTGAATGGCCTGAAGATAACAGAAAAAATTTAGACACACCATTTAAAAAAACACCTACAGCGTGTACAGGAGAGGGGCTGGCAGTGACATTTTACATTTTTTTATACAAATAACGGCAGGGGGGAGGGGGCCGAGACAGTTCACACAGACACAGGAGCTGACAGGCAGGGACGGAAGGGGGGAAGAGGACAGAGGAAGACAAGAGAGCTGCGGATGATGGAGACAGGTGACTGACCATAGTGTCAGGGCTCAGCAGCCATAATAAACCATGGTCTGTTTACAGGGAGGGCAGAACCAGACAGGATCAGCTATGTTTATTACATCTTCCAGAGGGGCAAGTTAGACAGCATAAGCACTGTGCTGTTTAATCTGCTATAAGGGAACAGGATTTCTCTTTTCTTTTGAGGTTACAAACACTTAAATGATATAATAACAATCCACTGAAGAATAAGCTCTATGCTTTTCTCTTAGATGAATATGTAATGAGTTTAGAAGAGTTTAGGGGTGGTAAATAATATGCTTAGAAATTGTTACATCAGCAGTTGATATCATTCAAATTAGTTTCATAATTTAAAAAAATATATTTTTGTTAGAAATAGTAATTAGTCTCACAGAGACTAGTAAGTTAATTATGCAACAAACAAAATGGATACAATTAAAATTACAATACGTTTTTTTCCCCCAAGAGGTTGGCACTAAGAATACTGAAGAATATTTTGTTAACACGTTCAATGCAAAACAACTTGTTGTAATAGTAATGGTGTTTTTATACTATATGTAGCGCCCCCTTACTTTCAGTATGGGCACTACGCTTAAGTTAGTGGGGAATGGGAGAGTTATTTGCTCCCATTCACAATTTGTTAAATTATGGGCTGCTGTCATTCCAGAACTGTCCTGTAGGTCAGTCTGTGCTCCAGGGGTGTTGTTTTCACCCCTGGGCGACAGGTGGTGCTAGAGGGGTTCTGGCAGAGCCACTTTCCCCAGCAGCCAATTAGAGGAGTTTTCCCTCGTGGGGCATGCTGGGGAGGGGTATATCTGTGGCAGACGCCATCTTTATTGGTTCTTCCCGCGGGTTCCAGGTGCGGCATCCACCTTTAGGGTGCGCGCATCCAACGGACCCCGGCGATGGCCTTCCAGGCCGGGGTCGTATGCTACGGGGAGCTCCAAATTGCTGAGAGGGGCCCCAGTGACTTACTGGGTCCCCCACTTTACTGAGAGGATCCCAGGCTGGGTGCCGCTCGATTGGGGGGTCGGCTTGAGGAGAACCCGGAGGCAGGTTGTCCAACAGAGCTTGAACGAACCATCGGGGATCTGGTGACTGGAATGCTGACAGGTACTCTTTGCTGTCATCCGGTGACCTATGTTCAATCTACTGGGAGGATTCGCTCAATTTGTCCATTTAGCTCATTCAAGTAATTGGCCTGTGGCAGAGGCCCCAGAGCCAGGTCTGTGGCAGAGGCCTGTTCCTCCCAGCAACTTAAAGTGACACTTCGGCTGCCAGGCTTGTGGCAGAAGTCTGTCCGGGGGCACTTCACCCACTCTGGCTAGAGTGGCGACGAATGGTGACTATTATTGTGCTGCTGAGAGCAGGATTGCTCTTTCTATATCCAGGCCTGATACCGCAAGTTCTCTATCGCTTCATCAACCTTTTCCTTCCTACTGCATGTTGATGTTGGCTATGTTGGGCCGAAAATAAAGCATTTGAAAACCTTTCTTCATGTACTGGACATTCGCTCACTACTTTATTCATCAGCTACACCCCTAGACAACTTTGAGGTAACTTAATATGCCGATCCCAACAACAAACCAGCGGCTCCTGCGGGGGTAGCGCTACATATACATATTTACAGATTTTCAGCTGCAGTATTACTGACTAACCATGAAATACTATGGTTTTCCATGGGACTATTGTACTTTATGTTCAGACAGCGGTAGCACAGAAACTGGCTTAGTTAAACCTTAAAGTGGAGGTTCACCCAAATTTACAAGTTCTCCTTAAACAATAGTGCTCTGCATGTATATTCCAAAGTCGCAGTTTAAAATGTTTTAAAACTATTACATACCTCCTTTCTGTGTCCTGAACCAGGCACTTCCTGGTTTAATCTGTGTGGGACTGGGCGTGTCGCGATCACCGCATTGAATCATGGTATTCATGACGAGTGTCTCGTCATGCTGACTAGGATATTCTGATAACGAGCAAGAGACAAACTCTCGCGAGATTTGACACGTCACATGACATCACATGTAGCCGGTCATGTGACGAGGGAGGATACAATTCGGCCATTTTAACTCCTGGAAAACAGGCAACTGTGCAGTGTTGACGGCGCGGCTCGCCGTCAACACTGTGCATGCACAGGATAGAGCGGTGAATGCTGGGACATCAGCATTCACCGCATCCCGGAATTAAATACAGGAGGGCTTCAGAGTGCCCACAATTAAGATGGCAATGTCCATCTTACATTTTTATAAAACATCTTTTTCAGGGAAATGAACATCCTGTCGGCTGCAAGAACGGGACTGGTGAGTAAACTATTTGCTAGCTAAACTACAGGAGAGTAATCTTAAAAAAAAAAACGTTTTCCCGCGGAACCCCCGCTTTAATAAAGCAATGGGTCCTGATAGTATTCATATCAGAGTTCTAAGAGAACTTCAAGATATAGTTGTTGGGACCCTAACTGATCTTTTTAATCAATCTCTTCTGATGCCGCGTACACATGACCGTTTTTCACAACGTGATTCCTTTCCAGCCTGACTTGCATACACACGTTCATGCAAAAAAACGTCTGACCAAAGCGCAGTGGCGTACAACACGTACAACGGGACTATAAAGGGGAAGTTCCTTTTAAATGGCGCCACCTTTTGGGCTGCTTTTGCTGATCCTCGTGCTAGTAAAAGTTTGGTGAGAGACAATTCGCGCTTTTTAATCTTCGTGCTTTAAAGATCATTTTCTGGTGTTCAGTTTGTGCTTGTGGGTTCGTATTTGTTCTTCAGTGCGTGTAGTGAGTACGTATCTGTTTTTTCAGTGCGTTCTTGTCCGCGTGTTACTGATTTTTAGGTCGTTCTTCATAGGCCTTGCTGTTCTTCAGTGTGTTCTTTTAGTTCGTTATGACCGGCCGACCGTTTTCTAGAAATGTTGCGGGTACGTTCTCGTCGCCAAGTTCATGCTGTGCTTGGTGTTGGGCTTTATGCTTTAACCCAAGTCCAGTCCATGAACAGGGTGAGGAGGAGTTCCTGGACCAAGAATTGGTACAGTGCCTAATAGAATCTGTAGTGTAAAGTGTCTATTTGTCCCATTATATGGCTGCCGTCTCAAACTTCATCTCCCTGGATTCTTAGTGCTCTGCGTAGAAGTCTATGGGCTTACTTGATTTTAGCTCTCCTGCTGCTGGTCAGAGGAGAATGGTGCAGCATAACATCACCATGTCAGTGGAGGAAGAGAAGAATGAAAGGCAACGTCTCCTTCTCCATATCCATACTGTAGCCCAGCACCTGTCTACACAAATAACTGAGTTCAGGTCCACATTTAGATCTCATGATTTACAGCATCATCAGTTGATCAATTGCAGCAATCCTTTTTAACCTACAGCACTGTTTTTGCTTGTTCCTTGTTATCATTCTCAGAACACATTCATGTCAACATGAATTATTATTATTCAGCCTGCCAGCTACAGGGTGCATGGTAGCATCCGAGAAGCAATATAAAGAGAAATTCTCTGCTCAACTTACCGACCAGCCTGCAACCAACAAGTTATCCTGTCTAACAGTTTGCGTTAAAAACAGGGGTTTCGTTTGCACACATTTGGAAATATGTGCGTAAGCTACAGATCCCAGTCAAGGCACCCCAGTATTTTCTGTAGTCCTAACCCTAAATTTTGAGAGCCGCCACAATGGAAGCACATGCATTATAATGGATAGGTAGAGGGCAGGTGAGCCTGGAGAGAGCCCACCCCTCCTTAAAGGAACAGGGGCACACTGGGCACATAGCACTATGGCAGCAAACATGTCCAGTGTGTCCCCTCACTAATATATCAACAGTACAATCAAATTGTTAATGCCCTCACCTATAACTGGCCTTTGCAGCAAGGAGCACATGAAACTGCAATGCATGCAAAACAAAACCAACTGATAATTTAATTGCAGGCTAGTCAGTAAGTTGAGCAGGGAATTTCTCTGGTTTTGTTTTGCATGCGTTGCCATTCCATGTGCTCCTTGTTGCAAAGCCCAGTTATAGGTGAGGGCAGTGGCCATTTGTTTGTATTGTTGATATGGTGAGTGGACGCACTGGACACCTTTGCTGCCATAGTGCTTCATGCTGGGTGTCCAGTGTGCCCCTGTGTAAACAACAAACTTTTGGGCAAGTCCAACATACAGTACCTCACAAATGTGAGTACACCCCTCACATTTTTGTAAATATTTTATTATATCTTTTCATGTAACAACATTGAAGAAATTACACTTTGCTACAATTTAAAGTAGTGAGTGTACAGTTTGTATAACAGTGTCAATTTGCTGACCCCTCAAAATAACTCAATGCACAGCCATTATGTATCATGTCTTAACCGCTGGCAACAAAAGTGAGTACACCCCTAAGTGGAAATGTCCAAATTGGGCTCAAAGTGTCAATATGTTGTGTGGCCACCAAGCTGAACTTATTAGGGTCCTTCTTTGGAACGACACCCAAAGGCGAGACTACCAAATTGTTCAAGGGAGGGTGAACAAAAGGGCCGCCCATTCGTCCCAATAACACCTCCTTGGCGAGTTTTTCGGAAACCACTGCAGAGTGCAAATGAGCCGACCGCAAATTGTAGGCCATGGGCGGGATCTGAGTAAGGGAGCAAGTAATCAAGAAACCCTCAGAGAAACCGGCCTGCAACAACCAGGCTGAAGGCTGATCTGGATATTTACTTAGAAAGGGAGCTATCCTGTCCAACTCACTCTCCTCGAAGAGTATGGCTTAGTGTTTGGAAAACACAGGGTACAGCTATGGTAGTTACCGTCGCTTCTTGACAAGCTGAATTTTGTTTGCCGCATCATGCCGATCGCCAGAGTATTTTGTTGGTGGCTCTCTGCTGCCACGGCTGGGGTATGTTCCCCTAGGCATTTTATTACGTTAAACAGGGAGCATAGGGCCGACTTGTGGTGTGGCACTTTTTTTGGAAACTTTAAATGTTTGAATGTTTGATCACTCTGGATGGATGGGCTGGTCAGTAACCATGATCTGGATCTTCTTACTGATTCTGCCAGCTCCACTGGTTATGGAGCATTTTTAGGTGGCAAGTGGAGTGCAGAGCGTTGGCCCGTCGAATGACGGAAAGCGAGTTTCTTGAAGAATTTGGTGTTTCTGGAACTTTTTTCCGGTCTTGGTTGCCATAGAGATATGGGGGAGTTTTTTCATAATAAGAAGGCTCCACTGTGATAACTTGGGTTACTGTCCAAGTCATCAATTTGCTCTCTGGGTCCTCTCTGCAAGTAGTCCGGCCCTTGCGGCATCTTGTTTTGTGTTGTCTTCAACTGAATGTATTTTTGTATGCTGTGCATCTTCCGAGGCGAAAAATACTTTGGCTGACACTTTATCTCGCTTTCAGTTGGACAGGATCAGGGAGTTGGCACCGAGCGCGGAGCAACATGGAACCCCTTCTTCTCAGGGGCTGTGGCGGATTGCATTGGAATCGCTTCCGGCTTGATTCGGAACTCCTTGAGTGGGTCTACGTGGTCTTCATACACCAAGGTCTTGCAGGAGTGGTGGTAGCTTCTTCAGCAGGCGGGGGTGGACATGGTCAGTACAGAGGTCAGAAATCTCTTGATTTACTTAATTTGTTTAAACTTAAGTGAGGGATTGACAATTTCCACCTTTTTCTTTTGTTTTTTGGAAATTCTTTTTATTGAAAAGTTTCACTGTAAAGGTACAAAACAGGGCCATTGGGGCATAACCCGAATCAACACTATACATATATAACTAAAAAACAAAACGGCATCACAGCTGGTACCCAGGTTTTACATGGTAGGAGAATGGTAGGAGATATCGTTTTTTGTAGGTATTCTCATTCCTCTTATATATCTGAGCCGGACGTTACAGGAACAGTTAGGATAAGCGTGATCACTTGACCTCTGGACTTACACCATCACTCACTTGTCCAGGGCATTGACCTCAAGGGCCAGGTATCTATTGAGAGTATATAACCAGGACAATCCCCCATGGGCTGATCATCCATTGTAGACTCTGGGCCAGATTCACATAGGTTAGCGGATCTTTAGATCCGCGTAACCTATGTGATTTAAGATCCGCCGCCGCAATTTTTTAAAGCAAATGCTAATTCACAAAGCACTTACCTCAAAACTTGCGGCAGCGTATCTTAAATCCTCCGACGGAATTCAAATTCCGCGGCCAGGGGGAGTGTAGTATTTAAATCAGGGGCGTCCCTGCGCCGATTTAATTGCGCATGCGCCGTCCGCGAATTTTCCCAGCGTGCATTGCTCCCAATGACGTCGCTAGGATGTCATTGGTTTCGGCGTGAGCGTAACTTGCGTCCAGCGCTTTTGTGAATCGACGTACGCAAACGACGTAAAATTTCAAAATTCGACGTGGGAACGACGGCCATACTTAACATTGGCTGCGCCTCATAGAAGCAGGGGTAACTATACGACGGAAAAAGCCGAACGCAAATGACGTAAAAAAAAAGCGCCAGTCGGTCGTTCGTTTCGGAATCGGCGTATGTCCTCGTTTGCATAATCGTCGCGTAAATAAACCGAAACGCCACCTAGCGGCCGGCCTGGAATTGCAGCCTAAGATCCGACGGTGTAACACAGTTACACCTGTCGGATCTTAGGCATATCTATGCGTAACTGATTCTATGAATCAGTCGCATAGATACGACCGAAGTAAATCAGAGATACTACGGTGTATCAGGAGATACACCATCGTATCTCTATATGAATCTGGCCCTCTGAGTCTGTCCACAAGTGCCAGACCTTTTCATATTTTTTGGGGCATCCAACAGACAAAGACAATTTCCGCCATTAACCGTAAGTTGACCGTCTGGCCTTCCTGTTCAAGTTGCGGGGCATCCCAGATTTTACCAAGGACTTCTTGGTGAAAGACACCTTGAGAGGTTCTCGGAAGGATTCCTGGAGGCTGGATGGATGCCAGCCAATCACTTTTGACATCCTACAGACCTTGTTCATTCAGGTGTGTACTGTGTGTATTTCTGGTTATAAAGCTCTCTTGTTCCACGTGGCTTTTGCTTTAGCCTTTTACGGGGCTCTCAGGGTCAGCGAGTTAGTCAGTACATCAAAGGCTGCTCAGGGGAGCTTGCTGTCGGCTGATGTCCGCTGTGATGGCTCTTCCATGGTCCTGTTTATCCACTGATTTAAGACGGATCAGGCGGTTGTTTCAGGTGCACGGTTCACCCATTTGCCCGTTTTTTGTGGTGGTTTACAGTTTCCCCCCTGGGGGGACTGGTTCTTTTCTCATTCATTCTGATGGTTCGGCTTTGTCCACACTTCAGTTTGTGCCTGTTTTTCGGCGCTGTCCATCGGCTGCAGGGGTTGAGGCTCGTAGTTATTCTTCCCACTTCTTCCTCATCGGGGCGGCCACTGATGCTGCATTTGGACAATGCTGTTTTGAAATGTATTGGCAGGTGGGAGTTGGACAGGTTCAAACTTTATGTCTGTCCTCATTTGTTCTAAGTAAAGCTATAGCAGTGGGGGTCTTATGTGTGGTTTATGTGTTCCTGTGGTATGTTTCGTGTTGTCTTATTTTTAATGTATTTCTTTTCAGATCACGTTTGGCTCGTTTCGATTTTGGGCCACTTCTTTATTCATTGGGGGGCTAAGAGGGCTGGTGTCCAGCCTAATGGCCGTCAGCTGGGCATCTCTAGGTCCGAGGCTAGTATCGGGTGGATATATGTTCTGGGATTGTTGTGGGGCAGGGTTATCCCGGAGGTACACAAAGTTCTGCATTGGGATAGGGCCCTGGACTTACTGATTTTGGACACTGGAGGTAATGATCTGGGCATCAGGTCCAGCCGACACATTATTTGGCTTGTCAAATTTGACATCCTCAGGCTGCGTATGGCATTTCCTCACACAGTGGTGGTTTGGTTGGACATTGTCGGCCGAACGTCGTGGCACTTTGCAAGGTCAGTTGACAAGCTGAACAGGGCCAGTGTCAAGATCAATAAGGAAGTTGTCAGGTTCATTGTGTGCAACGGTGGTTTTGTGGTTAGGCACCGGGAGCTCGAGGTAGATACCTTGCGGTATCTGCGCAGTGACAGTGTGCATCTTAATACAGTGGGCACAGATCTTTGGTCTCTGGGATTACAAGACGGGGTGCAAAGGGCCTTGCGTTTTTAGTGCGGCACAAAGGTGTGAGGTTTTAACACTTTGTGCTGTGGCGTTTCGGTCTTTGGAGGCATTTTTAATCAACCTGCTGTGCTTATCATATTAGGGACCCATCTGAGGTATGTAGTCCCTGATGAAATGCAAGTTATGGTGGATTAACTGGTAATTAAAAAAATTGTGAGGTATCTACAGAATGTGGTTCGTCCCCGAGCCGGTGTAGTGCAGCTGGGGACCGTGTAAGTAGTTACACAGATACAAAGTGGATAATTGATACTTGGTGCCTCCAAAGATCAGAAACCTTATTTTTATTCTTATTGTAGTATTATTTGTGTTTCCTGTTTTGAGGAATGTTTGTTATATTTTTGTTCTTTTTTTTAATAAATGGCCGCTACGGCCAATTTTTACTCCAACAATGTGTCATGGTTTTTTCCAATTTTAATTGGGGTAAAAGGATTGGAATTGTTTAGCAGTTTATGTTACTAGGGGTTACGATTACATCTGAGGTGCCTTAGTCAAGTACAGCCCGAAGAAACAAAAACAATTACCGTAGGGCTATCATGACTGGGGACACAGTAAATCATAAAAGGTATGTGTATGACCATAGATATGCCTGTAAGGTAATGTCTATCTCTCAGATATAAGATACGGGTACACTCATCCATGTGTACACAAATAACCCACTGATGGACTAACCCCATATCCACATAAAAGCTTCTCTCTTAATCAAGACTGCATTGATTCAAGGCATATCTCACCCCACAAAAAAGAAAAATGGAGGGGAGGGGGGAAAGATTGTCAGGACAAAAATAAAATCATGTGACCCTAAATGAAAATAAAGTCAGAAGGTGCTCCCAAAATCAAATCGCCCAAACCTAGCTTGTTTCACTCTTTAAATAGAGCTTTGTCAGAGGTAAAAAAAATGGCACAGAAAGCGAAGAAAATGAGAAACCCAAAGTAACTGACTGTCGCATGTTGAAAAGAAAAAGGTGTCTTTTGTTTGTAGTTCATCTCAGCTGGTCAGGTTATAAATAGATGAACTACAAACAAAAGACACATTTTCTTTTCAACATGTGACAGTCAGTTACTTTTGGTTGCTAATTTTCTTCACTTTCTGTGCCCTTTTTTACCTCTAACAAAGCTCTATTTGAAGAGTGAAATATGTTAGGTTTGGGTGATTTGATTTTGGGAGCACTTCATTTTCATTTAGGTTCACATGATTACATTTTTGTCCTGACACATTCTTTTCCTCCTCCCCTCCATTTTTATTTTTTGTGGGGTGAGATATGCCTTTTGTCAATGCAGTCTTGATTAAGAGAGAAGCTTTTTTGTGGATATGGTGATATATGGGGCTCGTCCATCAGTGGTTATTTGTGTCCACATGGATGAGTGTAACCGTATCACATATCTTTTACGACTTACAATAAAAGTTTTAGACAAGTGACATTTGGTGCGCAGGGTAGCTAGTTGCTAGTTTTATTTGATCGTTGCCACAGTGAGTCATTAATAACACAGGCGTTTGTACATTAATAACACTAGTGGATTATTTTATATATTTATTTTTGAGTTGGTTCTTACATTAATATACTGAATTGTGTGCAAAGGTCAGTGCAACAATTTTCAATCACAGGGACTGATTGTCACATATCACCCACAGCCTTCCAGTTAATGTGCGAACCAGCGGCCACAAGCTGTACCTGATAGACACTGGGAAGTTACATAGTTGGTTATACTGGTTGAAAAGTATGGTTCAACCAATAAAAGGGGAAAATATATTAATATATATATACACACACACACATACCTACTGTACCTACAGTTGATCCAGAGGAAGGCAAAAAAAAAACTCAGCAAAGCATGATCCAATTTGCACCAGCAGGGGAAAAAAATCCTTCCTGATCCCCCAAGAGGCTAATGCCTTTTCATCTTTGGACTTTGTCCTAATCAGGTATTTACCTTACAAGCTTTTTGGCTTTGTGCTTACACACTGTGAGCATTAGGGATTTGTTTGTTCTGTGCATTTTTTGGCACTGAACTATCCCTATTTACTTATAATATACTTTTTTATTTCTCCCCTTTTTTCTTAACAGAGCGGATGCCGCTTTTTGATCAGGCTATTTGAGGGGCTGTGAGAGTGTCTTCCTTCCCCTTTATCCTCTTTCAATCCATATCTATGGCAAACATTAGACTGTTTCTACTGACAATAGGCATTTTTGCTTACTATTGACAGGTATATATATTACATATATTGTTCATTATAACAAGTTTTTGGAGTGTATATTCTCTTTACCCACTGTTGCATAATACAACTGAGATTAGTTTGCATATGTGTTTCCACATGTGCTTTCCTGATTTTTCAGATTAATTCTATTAATGGCTTAAAATCCTGCTGTGGTTCTCCTGAACTATTCTGTTTTCCCTGAGGACTCTGGTTCCTTCCTGTATGGTCTGCTGTCTTTTGCTGTTTTACCTTTTTGGTAAGTAAATATTATTGTTTTTACTTTTGGCCCCTGTTTATATGTAGTTGAGATCCTTGAGCATGCATTATCTACAATAACTGATGTATTCATGATCAATATTTTTCTTTTCCCTTTTTTGACATTATTTATCAAAATGTATTGATATATAAATGATTGTTTTCAACAGTCATTTAATTATATGTCTTGTTGTTTTTTCTTTTGATATTTAGCATTGTATGTCTGAAAGCTCCTGAAGAAACTCGTCGGAGTGAAACATGTAGAGCTGACTTAAACAATGCTTCGTCTTGATATCACGTATTTAATCGAGATGTATTTCAAATTTATCGTATTTATGGCATATTAATTATTTGTGTAATAAATTATATTTTCTAATTTTATAATCAAATTTTGTCTGATTATCTATTTGCACCGTTCAAAAGCCCCGGGGTCCTTTTGGTTACCCCCTTTTTTCCCCCCCCTTCTCATTTTTCCTTATCATTGGGGTGAGGTGCCTGTGACTACTGATACTTGTCCACAAAACATATTCCAACTTTACATATAAATGTTAATACCCAGTTATATTATGTACATTTCAGAAAGAATCCAGGCCTTTTTTAAAGCAATCTACTGAGTTGAACAGAACAAGCTCTTGAGGGAGTCCATTCAACATTTTCACAGCTCTTACTGTGTAGAAGCTTTTCAGTATTTGGAGATCAAATATTTTCCTCCAGACATAAAGAGTGCCCCTTGTCCTCTGTGATGACCTTAAAGTGAATGACTCAACACCAGGTTCACTATATGGACCATTTTTGTCAGGGCTCAAAATTTCAAGTCCTGAGTTACTAGCCAGGCCTTAAGAGTTAATCGCCACCAGTTGCTCCACCCAATCCCTACCCTGCCCTGCTCCTAATTCCGCCCTGAAGTCAGTAGACACATTTATAATCCCCAGCATTGATGTCAGTGGACACATTAAAGGGGTTGTTAAGGTAAAAGTTTTTTCACCTTAATGCATCCTATGCATTAAGGTGAAAAAACTTCAGGCAATACCGCCCCCCCCCCAGCCCCCCATTATTCTTACCTGGCCCCTCGAAAGTCCCACGCTCGGCCCCGACATCCTCTTCGCCGCTTAGCCTGGCCGTTGATTGGCTAGAGCGGATGGATTGAAAGCAGCGCAGCCATTGGCTGGCACTGCTGTCAATCACATCCAATGACGCGGCGTGACGGGGGGCGCGGCCAAGTGATACAGTAAGCGGCGATAGCCACTTGCTTTATCACAGAAGCGCGCCCGCAAGGACTCCACACCATGCAAGCTCGCTCGCATGAATGTGTGGAGTTCTTGTGGGGAGGACCAGAGACAGCAGCCGAGGGACTCCAGAAGACATGGATCGGGGCCACTCTGTGCAAAATTATCTGCACAGTGGAGGTAAGTATAACATGTTTGTTATTTAAAAAAAAAAAAATTCTTTACAACCCCTTTAATTAATCCCCAGCATTGATGACAGTGAACGCATTAATAATCCCCAGCATTGATGTCAGTAGACGCATTAATAACTTCTAGCACATGTATTAGTATTATTAATCCCCTCCCCCACATTGGTGGTCAGTGACATTGAGATGTAACCCCTCCCATGACCCCCAATGTAGGGAGAGGGGGTTAACTTTTACTGACATTACCGCAAATACAGAAGGGGGTGGTGAGTTAAAATGTCTCTGTCATGAGGACCAATGCAGGGGGGGGGGGAGAGGGGGTTAACATTCACAGCCATTAAGACCAATGCATGTGGGGGGTTAACTTTCACTGCCACTGAACCCCATTCCCCACCTGCATTGGGAGACATGGCAATCTTAACCCCTTCCTCAATTTCAGCCTGTTCCAGTACCCTTCCTCTAGTGCTATGGTGCTGGATAAGGAGCAGGAGCAATGAAACAAGTAAAGTCAGCTGAGCTTACCTCAGCTCACACACACTCCTGTAAACTCACATCTCCCTCTTTCAGGAGGGCAGGC
The DNA here is from genome assembly GCF_905171775.1 of Rana temporaria. Lineage (NCBI taxonomy): Eukaryota > Metazoa > Chordata > Amphibia > Anura > Ranidae > Rana > Rana temporaria. The sequence goes on along the minus strand of NC_053489.1, from coordinate 400,089,398 downwards.
AAGCTGGTGGCTGGTGGTTCCGGCAGGTAAGCAGTTGGGCAGACGGTTCAGGCAGGCGGGCAGGCGGTTCAGGCAGCTGGGCGGGTGGGATCTCAGAAGATTGCTGCATCCCCATCTGACATGGACATTGTATAGATAGGCAACTCCTATCCTCATATTGATTAGTGGTTCCAAATGAATAATATCTACTGCAGTAGGGAACAGACACAAAAGATACACTCAGCATCTTTCCAAATAACTGTTCTTCTTTATTATGACACAATTGAAGGTTTTTATACACATGATTACGTAGGTATCACATTAATATTACAATTGTACTTTTATGGTAACAAGGGGCATAACATAGGCAGACTAATTATAATCAGCACTCGAAAGAATGCAAACATGTACTGAAAACATTATTAGTGCCGTGTGCACAGTCAGGGCAGTGTGCAAAACATATAGTATAGAATACAAATATATACAGAACTATCAATATTTTGATCAATAACCATACCTGCTATCACCTTTAACCTGGAACCTTCACACGCTTAGGTGGAGGTAGTCCTGGCCAAAGAGGTAAAACTCCATTGTGGAGAATATAATAGCTGAGCAGTTTTTTTCTTTACAAAATGACTTTTCCTTGTGAAAAACAAATGATTGATGAGACATATTTACAGAGTACTGGCTGTACACTCCTGTGGCCAGAATGGACTTCTAGCTTAATTGTTGGCATGCTGACTTATCAGCATATGTAAACACAGACAATTCTACATAAAATGGAAGACGTACAAAAGACAAATATGACTTCAACATGGCTAAACTACTTTTCAACTTACATTTTATATATATCCCTTACAATTAAAGTATTTGAATAAATAGTACCCTAGACTATGATTCTAAGGCCGAGTACTCACGAGCAGACATGTCCGATGAAACCGGTCCGCGGACCGTTTTCATCGGACATGTCTGCCCGGGGACTTCTGTTCGATGGCTGTACACACCATCGAACAGAACATCGAACGTGTCCGCGGTGTCGCCGCGACAATGACGCTACGACGTGGGCGGGCCTGCCTTTTAAATGCTTCCACGCATGCGTCAAAGTCAATCGACGCATGCGAGGGATGGCGGGCGGCCGGACATGTACGGTAGGTCTGTACAGACGACCGTACATGTCGGGGGGACAGGTTTCCAGCGGACTGTTTTAAAGCAAGTCCAGGAAACAGTTGTCCGCTGGAAACCTGTCCGATCCGCCCGAAAATGGTCCGCTCGGGCCTACACACGGCCAAACATGTCTGCTGAAACTGGTCCTCGGACCAGTTTCAGCAGACATGTTTGGTCGTGAGTACGGGGCCTTAGAGGGAAACAAATCAAACACAGAGATTTCTTTAATTCAATAATTTTTGCAGTGTCTGGTGTGGATCCAGGTGACTTTTCCTTCAAGTTTTGCAAAACTGTACATGGAATAGATGCCATTGTGAGTCTCCAAACATTTCCTAATATAAAATGTCTCTTAATAATCCACAAGTCACCTGGCTTTACTTTTAGATAGTTCCAAACTTTTAGGATCTGGAATTGGGGAGAAAACACATAAATGAGTTTGTCAAAAACCTTAAAAGATCAGCAACATTCTCTGTGAGATCCGAAAGGAGGACTTCAGCTGCTGAGACAAAAAATATAAGCAAGTGAATAACACACTCCCAAACAAAATCCCATAGGGAGAGCGTCCAACAGCCCGTTAGGGGTTCGATAAAATATAAGAAAACATTCAGGCAAAAGTTTTTTTGGTTTCTTACTCTACATTTTTCGCTACACAGTAGGGGGGTGTAAAAATAAAACCTCAAAACTTTTTCTAAGGACTCTCCTATAAAAATTATTTCCTCTGTTACTCTCTGTACTTCTGATAACACTTTTTACTGTGGCCTTCGCAGTAGCATTTGCCACTTGGACATCCAGAAAACATGTCCATAGAGACAAAATGCATACTGGTAAGATCCTGACTTGGGCATCTTGATATATCTTTGTAATCTCTGGAAGGGATGTTCAGCTTTTGGTAACACCTTTGGTAACAGGTAAAACAAGAAGCGGTATATTATAAAAACAACTGTGGTGAACCCTGTCTCTATTCCATGTTCATTTACTAGGGCAGCCATAACTGTTTGTGACACGTTCCATGTGTCAAGCTGGAGGGGAAAAGAGTGTCTGGCAGATATAAAAGATCACATTTTTCCAAAGTCCTGTTTCATAAGAAGTTGCCCCCTGTGGACCACTTGTTCTTCTCGTTCTGGGTCCTTAAAGTTGAATTATTAATCCCAGTTATACTGGGCCAGAACTAGGGTGGAATGTGTGAGTTGCACAGACCCATCAAGTGTCCGGGGCTGTAATACAACATCCTTAGTCACCTGGTCTGCTTCCATATGTGAGTTTTAATGTTAGTATGGCTACCTCAGCAAGAACCTGGAAGGCTGAAAACAGACAATCAATTTAACTTGGCATGCTTGATTGGTTTACTTGCCAAAGTTAAAACAAACTTCTGGCCCTTCAAATGGAACCAAAGCTCTCTATATCTGGACTAGTTATATAAATATATAGGGCCATATTCTCAAATAATTTACACCGGCGTATAAGCAGATACGCAGACGTAAGTCCGATCCTATGTTTAAGTGTATTCTCAAACTGAGATACACTTAAACATGCCTAAGATACGACGGCCTACGCCGTTGTATCTTAGGCTGCAATATTTACGCTGACCGCTAGTTGGCGGTCAGCGTAGAATATGCAAATGACTAGTCACGCCGATTCTCTAACGTACGCTTGCCTGCCGTAGTGTTTTAACGTCATTTCCGTAAGCGATACGCGGCGTAAAGATAAACATGCCCCCTAGGTGGCGTACTCAATGTTAAGTATGGCCGTCGATCCCGCGTCGAAATTTGAAAATTTAACGTCGTTTGCGTAAGTCGTCCGTGAATGGCGCTGGACGCCATTTACGTTACAGTCAAAACAAATGACGTCCGTGAGACGTCATTTAGCGCAATGCACGTCGGGTAATTTACCCGACGGAGCATGCGCATTACGATCGGCGCGGGGGCGCGCCTAATTTAAATGATCCACGCCTTCTACCAGGATCATTTGAATAAGGAGGGCTTGCGCGGGTGGACTTTAGGCGACGCCGCCGCAAGTTTACAGGTAAGTGGTTTGGGAATCAGGCACTTGCCACTTAAACTTGCGGCGGCGTAACGTAAAGGACATACGTTCCGCCGCCTCAGATCTTTAAGAATATGCCCTGTACTCTTTTTATAGCTAACAGGCTTGCTAAAACATGGAGTTCTGCTTCTTGAGCTGGGGAAAAGGATCTGATGACTCTGAATACAGAGTGTCCTTCTGGGTGATAAACTGCATACTCAGTATAAAAACCAGGATCAAATCTACAAAAAATTTAATATCTGGGTCTTCGGGGAGTGTGTCCTGCACTGGGCTCACAGCAGCTGATTCCTACATCATCAATTTAACACAAGTGGTTTCCTTTGTCTCCAGCCTCCTCCAATAGAGGCAATAAGGTGGCTGGATACAAATGTACACATTTTTCATTGTTAGATTTGTACCAAAACAAATTCCTATTTTTAACCTTTCATTAGACAAACATTTAGTTAACTGTATATTTGCTGCGCAGAAATGTGGGACCATTAAAAATTAAATATTTGACCAAAATAATGGGCCAAATCCTCAAAAATCCTGCCTAACTTATCTTTTCCCATTTAAGTTACACTGACTTAAAATTTCTACCTAAGTGCCCGATCCACAAAGCACTTACCTAGAAATTTCAGGCCGTGTAACTTAAATGTCTCCGGCGCAAGGCGGTCCTCTTCTGCAGGGGGCGATGACAATTTAAATGAGGCGCGCTCCCGCGCCGGCCGTACTGCGCATGCTCGTGACGTCATTTTCCCGACAGGCAGCGCGCGAAATTACGTTACGTCGGGCTTTGTGGATTGCGACGGGACAATAAAGTTGCGTCGGGTAAAAAAAAAGTTACGCGCCAGGAAAAAAAATTCAAAATTGTAAAAAAAACGCGGCGATCGAAAAAAAGATCTGTTTTTACAAGGTGTTACTAGTTTACACTTTGTAAAAGCAGAACTAATTTTACGTATGTAAACGTAAACTTACGCAGAAAAAACAAAGCTGAAAAGCTTTGTGGATCTCCGTAAGTCCTCATTTGCATACGCAAAGCGGCATTTCAGCGCGAAATGCCCCCAGCGGCGGATGCGGTACTGCATCCTAAGATCTGACAGTGTAAGTGTCTTACAGATGTCAGATCTTCTGCCTATCTTTGGAAAACTGCTTCTGAGGATCAGTTTCAAAGATAGGCACAGGGATACGCAGGCTGAACAGCAGTTCCGCCTGCGTATCCCTTTTGAGGATTTGGCCCAATGTCTGTAACTTTGTTTAATAGCACCTTTGCATAAAGCTACAGCTCTGATATATCGGGGTGAACCCTTCAATACTGGTCCAGCTTACATAAATTTATTACAATGGCTTGTTTTCTATGATGCTGTTTGTGTAAGAACTCCAGTTTCATGTTTCAAAAAGACAACGTTTTCCTGGCAATATTATAATTTCTCATTGCTTGCTCTGTTGTTAGTTTTAGCAAGATAACACAAGTCCTTAGTTTCCATCTGACATTATTTTCCTGATGTCATAACATAATAAATGATAACAATACCAAAGTATTATTCCTTTTTACCACGGCACTTACAAGGGAAAGGGGCACATCATTTCACAATCCACACATTCTGCTTTGGATTGCAAAAATAAAAATACATAAAAACAAAAGGCCAACAATCTGTATATGACAGAACAGAAAGCTCTCAGCCAGATCAAAAACTAAAAAACAACTGGCTGCAGGTGGCATCTATCCTAACAGGGTGTGTGGACTTGATGTGATGGGTCTGTTATATTTTATTTATTATTACTCTCACATCATGGACCTCACATCAAGTTATTATCGGACCTATAGATTTCATATTTGTAGAAAAACTTATTGTATCCCATCCATCTTGGCTTTGTTAAATATTATGGCAGCTGTATTCCAATTAACAACCTCATCTGAACCCTTTTTCTCAATAAGGGCTATTGCAGAAATGTAAAATTACAAAAATGTTATCTTAATCTAAACTAATCCCATTTTACAAATTTTCACAATAACCTGGATTTCATTTCCAACCAAAGGTTGTCTAAACCAATTACAATATATCTATATTATTAATAAAATTGTTAAACTCATATCAGAAATAAATACTCAAGTGATAATCTCAACATCACATCCTAATTATAATATATATCCACAGATATATTTCCTTAAAGGAGGACATGTTTTTCCACTATCAAAGGATACTCAAGTAACCTTCATTTTACCATGTTTGGAAAACAGATTAAAAAATAATTGTGATCACATTTTATAAACGTTTTGTCTAAAAAACAGAAATTGGCTAGTTGACCTTCCAACTTATCACTGATCTCTCATCCCAGCTACATTCTTTCATGAGAGCGCAAAGGAGGGGGTCACATCTGCACACATGACGCACACAATGTAGAACTAAAGGTTCCAGCATTCACACACATACACTCTCTAAAATCACTTACATTTTCCCATTTGCACACAACACATGCATATTATTCTCTTTTAACTCTTTAATATTTCTCTGTTTCAAATCCTGCTTTCCTTATATCCTTTGCATCCCATGTATTGTAATCCCATACTTCACATACTGTACCCTCTATGATCAGACGGGCAGCCATAGTGCTCATCCCATCTTCCCTCTTTGACAACATATAAGTATTTCTGTTTTGACTTTACTAGTTCTATTGCCTGACCCCAAATTCCTCCCCAACTTAACATCAAAATGTCCCTTTCTGTCTAGTGTTAATTGTCACCCTTGATCCATCCTGCTCACATTGATAGCTGTTTCTCTAGCTGTTTACTCTGCTTGATTCTTAGTCCCTGCGGACTTTGGTGGTAACCCAGTTACCCATTGTGGATCCCTGACCACTTTAACCATTAATCTAGGGGCTGAGTATAGGCAGAACCGCACCTTCGGTTCATATATTTTATAGCGCTCCTCTTGCGTGGGCACTTTTGAGGGTCTCTTACCCTTCATTCCCTTACTTAATTTAATGCCCATAATGACTGGCCAGTTTTCGCTACTTGTGCCTATACCCTCTTGCCTCTAAACTACTTTAACTAGCAGATGTACTACATATACCTGTGAACAACACTATTCTTCCCTTTCTTATCTATAACACTCCGATGGACAGTAGACAGTGACAACATAACATATAACCACCAATCAATACAGTTCGATTAAGGAGAGTAAAATAGGTACCCTTTGTCCCGAAAATGCCTTACCGATCAAGGAAGTCTGATAACTCAAATATAAGCAAAGGTTTACCTCAGCCGGCTGATTATCAGAAATTCCCAGATCGTCTCAAGCTCTGTTTCGGATCCTCAGGGTCACCTGTAAATCCTCCTCCGAACTGCTCGCCACAATGACATGGACATTATATAGATAGGCAACTCCTATCCTCATATTGATTAGTGGTTCCAAATGAATAATATCTACTGCAGTAGGGGGAACAGACACAAAAGATACACTCAGCAACTTTCCAAATAACTGTTCTGCTTTATTATGACGCAATTGAAGGTTTTTATACACATGATTACGTAGCTATCGCATTAATTTTGCAATTGTACTTTTATGGTAACAAGGGGCGTAACATAGGCAGACTAATTCTAATCAGCACTCGAAAGAATGCAAACATGTACTGAAAACATTATTATAGTCGCGTGCACAGTGAGGGCAGTGTGCAAAACATACAGTATAGAATACAATTATATACAGAACTTACAAATTTCCTTAAAGCGGGGGTTCACCCTATCGACAGGAAAAAAAATTTTTTTTTTTCTTTTACCTTTAAATCAGGCACTGTAGCGCGAGCTACAGTATGCCTGTCCCGAATTTTTTCCCCCCATACTCACCTTGTAGTCGTCCATCGAAGATACCGGGGAATGGGCGTGCCTCTGGAGACGGAGGATGATTGACGGCCGGCTCTGGCGCGTCACGCTTCTCCGGAAATAGCCGAAATAGGCTTGGTCTTCACGACGCGTGCGCATAGCCTGTGCGCACGCGCCGTGAAGAGCCGAGACCTACTCCGGCTGTCTTCGGGGAGAGTGACGTGCCAGGGCCGGCCGTCAATCATCCTCCCTCTCCATAGGCACGCCCATTCCCCGCGGGAGCCGGAATCTACGATGGACGACTACGAGGTGAGTACGGGGTTAAAAAAATCGGGACAGGCATACTGTAGCTCGCGCTACAATGCCTGTCTCGATGGTAACATCATGGGATTGTGGGTGAACTACCGCTTTAACACCATCCCACCCACACGACAAGTGGCAAGAGCCACTAACAAAAAAGCGTAATACTTGGTTGCTTTCTTTAAAATCTTTACTTTTTAGAAACTCTTTAACATGAACAACAATGTACATCCAAACTAAAACCTTAGATAAAATGGGTAACACCACAGTCTTGGAGAAACTACCCTTTACCCTATGCCCCCAGCTGGGAATACCCCTGCTCCCTGAAAGAGGAGCCAAAGTCCCCCCCAAAACAATGCAAATGTTTGACCATGTTACCTCTCGCTAGATAAAGAGATCCTGGTTGCACATCCAGGTATGTGGTGTGATAAAAACACTCCCATGGCAATGACCAGGGTTTAACCCCTTAAATGGCAGCCCCTATATTTGCTGCAAGAATAAAAAACAAAGGCATATCATTATATCAGAGGGTCTGAAAATTGATACTAGCAAAATTACATGATTATCCGTTTAAGGACCGGAAGAATTTCCCCCTTAATGACCAGGCTATTTTTTTGGGATACGGCACTGCATCGCTCTAACTGACAATTGCGTGGTCGTGCGACGCTGTACCCAAACAAAATTGACATCCTTTTTTTCCCACAAATAAAGCTTTCTTTTGGTTGTAATTGATCACCTCTGCGTTTTTTTTTGTGCTATAAACAAAAAAAGAGCCACAATTTAAAAAATATATATATATATTTTATACTTTTTGCTATAATAAATCTCCCCCAATTTTTTTAAAAAAAAGGACATTTCTTCATCAGTTTAGGCCGATACATATTCTTCTACATATCTTTGGTAAAAAAAAAAAATCGCAATAAAGAGTATATTGATTGGTTTGCACAAAAGTTATAGGGCCAAATCTTCAAAGGAGATACGCAGGCGGAACTGCTGTTCAGCCTGCGTATCCCTGTGCCTAACTTTGGAAACGATCCTCAAAAGGATTTTTCCAAAGTTAGGCAGAAGATCTGACATCTGTAAGACACTTACACTGTCAGATCTTAAGATGCAGTACCGCATCCGCCGCTGGGGGCATTTCGAGTCGAAATGCCGCCTAGCGTATGCAAATGAGTACTTAAGCAGATCCACAAAGCTTTTAAGCTTTGTGTTTTCTGCGTAAGTTACGATTTGCTTTCGCAAAATTAGGGCTGGTTTTACAATGTGTAAAGTTAGTACACCATGTAAAACCAGACCTTTTTTTCGATCGCCGCGGTTTTTTTTAAATTTTGATTTTTTTTTTCCGGCGCGTATTTTTTTTAACCCGCAACTTTATTGTCCCGAGAGAGTGGGTAACCGCTCAAAGAGAACCAGGTAATCTGATTCCTGTGGTCCGAGCCAAGGGTGCAGGCAGTGCAATCAAAATGCAGGTTAGGATGAAGGAAAAAAGCTGGGACAGCCGCACTCCAAAAAAACTCCTCCTTTAATTTCATAGCTATGAAGAAGCACTAAGGCATAGTGCGAAACGTCAGCTTTTCTTTTGTTGTGCTGTTTTTTGCTGTGGCATGTATTTTGTGATTTTTAATTAAAGGAGGAGTTTTTTTGGAGTGCGGCTGTCCCAGCTTTTTTCCTTCATCCTAACCAACTTTATTGTCCCGTCGCAATCCACAAAGCCCGGCGTAAATTACGTTCGCGCGCTGCCCGTCGGGAAAAATGACGTCACACGCATGCGCAGTACGTCCGGCGCGGGAGCGCGCCTCATTTGAATAGGAATCGCCCCCTCAAGCAGACGACCGCCTTGCGACAGAGGCACTTAGGTTACACGGCGTGTAATTTCTAGGTAAGTGCTTTGTGGATCGGGCACTTAGGTAGAAATTTAACGCCTGTGTAACTTAACTGCTGAAAGTTAAGTTAGGCAGCGTTTTTGAGAATTTGGCCCATAGCGTCTACAAAATAGAGAATAGATTTATGGCATTTTTATTGAGCTGCAAGTTTGAAAATCACTTGCTAAGCTATTGCTAGGCTTCACAAGTTGGTTAAAAAACACAAGATAGTACAGCGCTGTGAAATAAATTGACCACCAATATGTACAATGTTATTCATACAAGGTGAACTATTAAGTGACAACGAAGAAAAACATTTTTAAAAAGAATTGTTGAGTAAAAAAGTGAAGAAAAAAAGAGGACCATCCAATTCAATGAAACAGTTCATAAATGAAGTGAATCTTCTTAAATGGATAACTATAAGTGTCTGAAATAGGAAATCCTCCACCGAAAAGGGACACCGGATAAGTGAGAAGTGAAATCTCCTTACCAGAAGAAAGGACCGGATTTTCATCGGTCTTATAGTGCCTAGGGATGTTTAGGACTAGTCTTCCCAGAAAGACTGCTCCAGACACTGTAAAGATCCACAGGGCTGGCTCCTAATCCAATGTGCTCCAGCAATCAATTGGCGATAATATATACCATGGAATGAAGAATGATAAAAAAACACATAGTGCATTACTGTATAAAAGCTGATTTAATGAAGAACAGGTGTGCACTTACAGTTAGGTAGTGAAAAAACCGCATGTGGGATATAACGTGGTGGGAGAGGATAGCGTCTCCTCGAGTTCTCCTCCGTCTGCTTCAGAACTCCGTTCGTCACGTGTCTCCGTATGGCGTGATGACGTCACCCAGCTAAGCCACACCTACGCGTTTCGTCACGAGTAGGACGTCTTCGGGGATAGGCTGCTGATTTGTTGCATAATTGCAGCATGTCTGCATTGGATGACTCCAGATCAACTTTCTTTGCAAACATTCTGCAATTCTGCTGCAAGTTCTGGTTCAGTTATGTTGTGCAATAGTTATCCCGCCAGAGGGGTCACTGTGACTTGCAGAGCATTTGCTGTAGACTCACCACTGCAAATTTGCTACAAATTGGAAAATTGTCAACTAGAACTTGTGCTTTAAGTGTTCCGCAAGTGTAAAACTCACCAGTGAAAATGTGCAGCAAGTTAACAAGACTTACAATTCAAGACTGCAACAAATTTGTGGCAAGTTATCCTTGCTATCTGGGAAGCACTTGTGCTGCAAGTTTGAAAATGACTTGCTAATCTATTGCTAGACTTGCCAGATTATCAAGTTTGTTGCCCAATTGCAGCAAGTCCACATTACATGACTCCATATCAACTTTCTTTGCAAACATTCTGCAAGTCTGCTGCAAGTTCTGGTTCAATTATGTTGTGCAATAGTCATCCCACCACAGGAGTCATTGTGAGCTCTTGCTGTAAACTCACCACTACAACCTTGCTCATGCTGGAGACTTGCCACGCAAATTTGCTACAAATTTGTCAACTATAACTTTTTCCCTTAAGTGTTCTGCAAGTGTACAACTTGCCAGTGAAAATGTACAGCAAGTTAACAGACTTACAATTCAACACTGCCAAAAATGTTGCAAGTTAACCTTGCTATCTAGGGGTAATTTAATGTAAACGTACTTAAAGGGAACTTCTTTAGGATACTGAATCTTGTCATAAAGTTTCCTGCACCCAGTATCCGTATATATTTGGGCAATTCCTTTCTCACTACAGAATTGCCTGCAGCCCCCAGTGTCTTTAGAATTAATTTTGCAAATGCATAGGAATTTATAAGATAGGGATTAATTTATATACAATAATGTCCCAGTCTTGTTTCTATCTTCCTATAGATCAGTCATGTTAGCCTGACGATTTATGCGCTGCATACAGCCTTCTCACTTCTTTCAGTGGTTTAAAGCTGAACTCTGAGATACAAGTCAAATTCAATAATTGGTATCGCATACTATGGGGTAGATCCACGTACATCGGTGCATTAATCCGCCGGGCGTAGCGTATCTACGCCGCTGCAACTTATCTTTTTGGCGGCGTAATGGCGCGGCATTCAAATCTCTGTGATGGGGGCGTGTTTTATGTAAACCCGACGTAAACAACGTTTTTTTTTAACTGCGCATGCGCCGTCTGTGGGGGTATCCCAGTGCGCATGTTCGAAATGAAACCGGAACAAGACAATGTTTAAGACGGTGACGTCATTCTACGCAAATCCCTATTCGCGAACGACTTACGCAAACGACGTAAAAAATTCAAAATGCGAGGCGGGAACGACGGCCATACTTAACATTGAGTACGCCTCATATTAGCAGGTTTAACTATACGCCGGAAAAAGCCGAACGCAAACGACGTAAAAAAATTCGCCGGACGTACGTTCGTGGATCGCCGTAACTAGCTAATTTGCATACTCGACGCGGAATTCGACGGAAACGCCACCTAGCGGCCGCCAAAAAATTGCACCTAAGATCCGACAGCGTATGAAGACGTACGCCTGTCGGATCCTTCCGAGATGCCGTCGTATCTTGTTTTGTAGATACAAAACAAAGATACGACGCGCAAAATTTTAAATTACGCGACGTATCAAGAGATACGCCGGCGTAATTCTTTCGTGGATCTGGCCCATGATGTATAAAAGAAATCTGCTACATAGTTACAATCCTAGTCAAAAAAATAAGTAAAATCATCAACCACACTCAGAAAAAGGAGCAACAGGCGGGCACAGTTGGAGGAGGTATTATGGAGCCAGATACTTCATATCCTCCAGGACACAGCGGCCACCAACCGTATACAGCAGATGTTAGGAGAAGAAACTCCTTTGAATGAGAAACAAAAGTCTTGGTTTCTTTGTGCCTGTAAAAAATGTGCATACAAAAATCACCTTTAAAGTGTTTGTAAACCCTTTACAACCACTTTAACCTACAGGTAAGCCTAGATTAAAGGGGTTGTAAAGACAAAAATATTTTCCTCTTAAATTAAAGTCTGACAGTAGCTGATGAAGTAAAAAGTAATGTTTTGCATTATAACTAGTTTGATACCTGTTGAAATTGAGCTGTTTTATTCATCTCCGTCACTCCTGAATCGTTATTCTCACTGACTTCCTGGTTTGCGGTGCACATTCATTCTTGCTACATCACGGCCTAATGGGAACTACAGTTCCCATTAGGCTTAGCCTCCATGCCTGTGAGGGATAAGAGAGCATCTTTCACGCAGGGCTGTAGTCATAGGGAGGGGGTGAGCACATTCTGCTTTCCACCATGCAAAACGGCTCAGATGCTGGTGGAAAGCAAGAAGAGGAGAGACAGGAAATGGCATTTTCAAACCTGGATTACTGTATTTTGGAGGTCAAAAGGAAAAACGAAGTAAGTGATATTGAAATGCTCTTGCCCTAGCAATCAATTGATCTAATAAAAAACGAACCTTTAGTGTTCCTTTAAGGCTTACCTGTAGGTGCTTGAAATATCTCCCAGACCTGCACGGTCTAGGATATTTGCAAATCGGAGGTTAGCGATTTGTTCTACGCATGTGCCAGAGTTAGAAAGGGCATTGTAGCCCATTGTGCTTTACCTTTGCAGGGAAACAAAGAGGAAGTAACACCCATCAGGGTTTACCGCCTCTTTAAAAAAGATGAAATAACATTTAAACCCTGATTTCAGCTTTAAGGATACAAAAAAAATCACTCCTTGAGCTAGGGTGATTTTTCCTTTGATGGGGAGAGAATAGAAGGGAAAAAAAGCATACTGTATATATCCCTCAGGCATAGGGTTGCACTATTATAACAAATTAAGAAGGTTATTACAAATGTCAATTTGTAACTGGTTTGTTTATTTAACTTTTTTCACTTAAATTGGAGAGCTTCTTTAAGTGCCTTTGTTTGTCATAATATCTAGAAAAACATGTTATTGTGTAACAATTATGGGAATGGTACTATTCCCTTTCTTACGCAAATTCAAATTATAGCAGAGATGTACACTGGTCAATTATATTTGTAAAACCATTTGTTTCCCTTTTGTTCTCAGTGCACTGGGAATGACACAGAGGAAAGACTAATAATTGTTTTTTTTTATGTAGCGAGTTATAAATACTGTCCATGTTTTACCAATTCCATTTATTAATTTATTATACAGAAGTGACTCATCAGAACACACAGGTTAGTAGGATTCTCCAATAATCCATAGGCCATGTGTAGATAGATTTTTTTTTCATCCAGCCAGGAGAATCTAAATTAAAAGATCATCTGTAATGACAAAGTTGCTTACAAAAAAAATCGAAATTTATGGAAATATTGCAAATGTATTTTATTTTTATGTTAATAATGGTAAACTGACCACATACAAACACATATTTTAATTGTGCAGTTGTATATAAATTAACACATATCATGCCGCTTACTTTCTATTATAATTTACTTGTATTTTCATAATAAATCTAAAACTGATACAAAATTTACAGATTATTTTTTTATGTTAAATATTTTGTCACAGCAGACAAAATGCATTGGTTTTTAGAGAAAATTAAATACTCCATAAACCACTCCATACGAAACTCAGATGAAATACCGTAGGTGGTTTACTCATGCTGGTTGTTGTACAATTTCTAAATCAATGTCAGAGAGTATCATTGAAATGACCATGGCTGTGCAAACATTTTTAACAATCTGATCTATTTATTTCTACCTAATAAACATGCAGATACTCAATCAGGCCGATCCCCCCCTATACCAGAACACAGACAACTATTAACTTTTTTCAATAATGATATATTAATACTGTAGACAAAAGTACAATGAAATGTCCTCTTAGGCCTCGTACACACGATAGGATGGCCAGAGGACAATGGTCTGAAGAACCGTTTTCATCGGTCAAAACCGATCGTGTGTGGGCCACATAGGTTATTTAAGTTCAGTTAAAGAAATAGGAACTTGCTTTAAAATTTAACCGATGGACTCCTAACCGATAGGTCAAAACCGATCGTTAGTATGCAAAAGCATCGGTTAAAAACCCACGCATGCTCAGAATCAAGTCGACGCATGCTTGGAAGCATTGAACTTCGTTTTTTTCAGCACGTCGTTGTGTTTTACGTCACCGCATTCTGACACGATCGGTTATTTAACCTATGGTGTGTAGGCGTGACGGACCATCAGTCAGCTTCATCGGTTAACCTAAGACAACGGTCCTTCAGACCGTTCTACTCTGGTTAACCTATCGTGTGTACGAGGCTTTACTAAACAATATTATTGTAAATATTGTAAAATATTGTAAATAATATTGTAGAATTACTCTGTACTTATTTTGCAGTATATTCCTCTGAGTCACACCACTTATAAGAGACCTAAAAGTGGGCTGGTTACAGGAGCAGGTAGCCCTGTATTTCTAAATGATGCTGGGTCTCCCTTGCAAGGACTATGGTAGGTACTAAAATGCCGTGTACACACAACCGTTTTTAGGGTTCTAAAAAATTACGTTTTTTTATGTCATTAAAAATGATCGTGTGTGGGCTCCAGAGCATTTTTCCCTATCTAAAAAATGGCCATTAAAAAATTCGAACATGCTCTATTTTTTCACTGCGTTTTTAACGTTGTCGTTTTTAAGGTTGTAAAAAATGGTCGTGTGTGGACTTTAACGACGTGAAAAAACCGTGCATGCTCAGAAGCAAGTTATGGGACGGGAGCGCTCGTTCTGGTAAAAGTAGCATTCATAATGGAGTAAGCACATTCATCACGCAGTAACAGACTGAAAAGCACGAATCATCTTTTACTAACACGAAATCAGCAAAAGCAACCCCAAGGGTGGCGCCATCCGAATGGAACTTCCCCTTTATAGTGCCGTCGTACGTGTTGTACGTCACCACGCTTTGCTAGAGCATTTTTTTTTCACGATCGCGTGTAGGCAAGACCGTTTTAATGATCAGGGTTGAAAAGAAACGCTGTTTTTTCTAGACCATTAAAAACTTCATTTTTTAGAACCCGAAAAATCGTGTGTACGCAGCGTCAGATTTCACTAGAATTTCTGTGTCAATCTACCCTTCTCAGTCAAGCCTGGAGCCAGACGTTACCCTGTAATTACAATGAGTTGTGAACTTTACCTACTGAATCTAGGCTTTTTGATGATGTAGCTGTCATCCACAGGTTCCCAACTGCCTTTTACTATCCATCTCCCTCTGGAGAAATAGAACTCTTACCAAAAAAAAAAAAAAAACGAACTACAGCGGTGAAACACTGTCTTCTTTTGCAGGACATACGTGTGTAAAAAGAATTATCCGCCTTAACAGAACCTATTAGTTGAATGGATTTATATGAGAAAAAGCTTAGGCTAACCCAACGATAAAAAAAGTGTCAAACGTGACTTGAGAGAAGCGCTGGGTAAGCCAGTTCAGTTGTGAATGGGCATTATGTGGACCTGAGAAGATGGTATAAAAATAAAATAACCCCGGGTTGTGCTAAAATACAGTTTTCTATAGTCTTTCCCTTGTAACCCTTTGTTTCCCCTATTGCATGCAACCTGCAGCTATTTCTATATATTATAGCTCTCACAGAAGTTCACTATGCACCAATCTCTAGGTTGGCATGCATTCAAAGCATCACCAGCACTTTACATTTGTCCAGTACAATGCATAAAATTTCAATTTGGCCTGTGGCAGCAGTTTTTAACTGAATTTATACTGAAATATTTAGTTTTCTTGTTGATGTATTAAAGGCACTTAGTATTTCTCAGGTCCAATGATCTGTAGGATATAAGTAAGTTACAAATTATGCACAGAGAACAAAAACACAGCAGTTACCATTTTTTTATTGTTTAGCAAATATTTAAATGCATAAATATGTATTTTTTTAAGCCTTGCATGGGATATCCCACAAATGTGCTTTACATGCTGCTGGTGCATTTAAAAGGTCCCAAAGTTGAAGAGCATGCACTCTTTGGAACTCTCCTCTCACTGCCTATGTACATACCCTCTTTTCACTATAGATAGTGAAAATAAACTATACTTCAAATGTAGACTCCCAAGTTCCCAACTTGTCCAGTGTTTATCCTTTCTTGTAGTCTGCAGTGCACACTCAGAAGCCTATATTCTTTCTCACACACAAGCATGCACAACATCACACACAATGTGCACACTTGCCACATGCACTTGGGATGACCAATATTTAACGAAAATTCTTTAAAATAAAACTATTTAATGAATTTACTCATTGAAAGTAAAAATGCAAAACAGAAATTGTATTACATAACCAAGGAAAAGCACACTAAGGAAAATTTGCACACGGAATCTACTTCTGATCATGGTAGGAGCTAAGATGACTTGGTGTTTACTGACAGTGATTTGATACATATATTGTATGTACATGACAATTCACATATATACCAGTGCATGCTACCAACGATGTCTTTAGAGATCTTGATGTATATATTTGCATGCTTTGTCATACACCTACCCCTTTTATTCGAAAATATAGGCATTGACATTGACACAGTGCACAGACAATAGATATATGCATAAGGTCAAAAAGAGAGACAGTGGATCAAGTGAAGCTGATAATAATCGTCATAGGTAAAACATAGCTACAGGCAGATTGAGCATCACGACAATCACATCCAACGTAATACCCCAAGGTTAGTTGGGGGGAGAATGGGAGGGGGGAGGTAAAGGGAGGAAGAATGCAAGAAATTAGTGTATCATATAGGACATCTCCATAAACCTTAAAGCCGCGTACACACGACCATTTTTAATGTCCTAGAAAAAACGATTTTTTTTTCGACGGGATTCTTGTCAAGCCTTGCCTTGCATACACACGATCGTGAAAAAAAAATGCTTGAGCAAAGCGCGGTGACGTACAACACGTACGATGGCACTATAAAGGGGAAGTTCTATTCAGATGGCGCCACCCTTTGTGCTGCTTTTGCTGATTTTGTGTTAGTAAAAGTTTGGTGAGAGACGATTCGCGCTTTTCAGTCTTCGTGCTTTTCAGTCTGTTACTGCTTGCCATCTTCATTACAAATGCTAGTTTTACCAGAACGAGTGCTCCCATATCATAACTTGCTTCTGAGCATGCACGTTTTTTTCACGTCGTTAAAGCCTACACACACAACAACGTGAAAAACGATGCGAAAATTTTGTGCTTCGATCCATTGCGACCAGACCTTATAAAATTTTTTAGGACAGTTCCTGCTCTCATAGGTCAGTTTATACAGTGGTAGGACAGAGTTAATCGTTTATTCCCACATGTTAAGAATAGGCGGGGTAGGTTGCTTGCACCTGAGAAAAATCTCTCTTCTAGCATAATATAATGAATAAAAAAAAAATGCACATGCCTAGAGGCCTCAACATTCTCCATACTGCCAAGTAGCACCATGGCCAGGTTCAGGCCGAGGGACCAATCTCCGAAGGCCCCCAGGGCTTCAATTTCACTCTCCCACAAGGGACAGATGTACCCGGGAAGGGCCTGCACCTGGAGCAAAGGGGGCTCATGTCAGAGTAGATGCTGGCTAGTCTCACAGGTTATAGTAGGCTCGGTGGAGAAATTTAAGTTGGATGAAGCAGTCCTTTGCAGAAATCCTAGTATTAATATATTCACTCACTGAGTCCTCCCATTTCTCCTCGGTCAATTCTGGGATGTCAGCCTTCCATTTGTCATACACTTTTGTCAAGGATGTCATGTGGGCCAAGGAGAGGTAAAAGTAAAAGGGAGAAAAGAGGCTTGTCTAGAATTCTGGAGATTAGCAGTCATTCCACTTAGTCAGTATGGAGAGTTAGAGGGCCGGGAAATTGGGCCTGCATCGTATGTCGAAGCTGATAGCACCTGAAGGTCATTGAGGCGGGAATAGCATATTTGTCCCTTAGTACTGAAAGGGAGGAAAAAGAGCTGTCTACAAAAATATGTTTGAGGGCTGTTATCCCCTTAGATGCCCATAATTGGGGGTCCAGTAACATATAGAAGTGTGGAAGTTTCGGGTTACCCCAGAGGGGGGTTTGGGGGGAAATTGTTGAATCAGTTTTGTAAACGGCTCCCGCCTGTTGCCACACCCGGATGGTTGTTCGCATTGGGGTTGTCGCTTGAAGATGGGCCATTGGCCCTTTGTAGACCAGGTTGCTCAGGGCCGCATAGGACCCCAGAATAGCCGCCTCTAAAAGTACTGCGGGGTTCTGTTTAGTCTGACTAAACCACCACCAGTCACTAGTACTGCGGCCAGTAGTAGGGCTGGAAATGAGGCATTGCTAAACCCCCCTGAGAGACCGAGTTGGAGCATACGCCTCGCCAATTTCTGGGTTTTCCCTACCCAAGCAAAAGCTGATATAATGCTATCCAATTTGCGGAAAAAAGATTTGGGATAGGGATCGGGTATTCTTGAAAAAGTATAAAAAAATTAGGGAGGTAGACCATCTTCAGAAAATTCACCCTACCCAACAAAGGCAGAGTTTTCCACAGCTGGCATTTCCTACCAAATTTAACCATTAGGGGAGAAAGGTTGTCTGCCATATAAGCCTGCAAGGATCCTCAGACATTTATTCCCAGGTATTTAAATTCCTCTACTCGCTGAAGTGTGGTCCCAGTGTCTATCCCAGAACCTGAGGGATGAAGTTAAAAAAGGACCGACTTGTCCCAATTAGTGCAGATCCCCGAGTACCTCCCAAATTGGTCTATAATCTTCAAGGCAGACTGTAGGGAGACACCTGCATCGGCCAGATACAGCAGGGTGTCGTCTGCATAGAGTGATATTTTCTCCTAAAACACCCTGACTTGTACACCTTTCACCCTGTAGTCCTGACGTATTAGGATCGCCAGAGGCTCTATCACCAGAGCGAAGAGCCCCAGGGAGAGAGAGCAGCCCTACCTCGTGCCCCTACTCAGGCCAAAGGGGGCAAACAACAGGCCATTCACTTGGACTCTAGCAGTCAGGTCCCTAAATAGGAGTTGTATCCATGAGATAAACGCCTTTTCAGCGTTGAATGCCTTTTCAGCATCTAATGCCGCTATCACTCATGTGTCGCCCTCCCTGGCCAGATCCACATGGGTAAACAGCCTACGGATATTTATATCCATCCCCCTGCCTGGCATGAACCCAGACTGATCTGGATGCACCAGAGCTGTAATCACTGGCCTGGATTCAAGAAGCAATTGCGCCTGTGTAACCATAGGTTACACAGCGCAATTGCTTACTTGCCCCGGCATAACGAATGCTCCTGATTCAGGAACCTCGTTACGCCGACTGCAGCCTAAGATATGCGCGGCATAAGGCTCTTATGCCCGCATATCTTAGGCTGCATTCTTGCGATGGCCGCTAGGTGGCGTTCCCGTTGTGCTCAGCGTATAGTATGCAAATTGCATACTAACGCCGATTCACAACGTTGCGCGAGCCCTGCGTACGCAATTTACGTCGTTTCTGTACGGCGGTTTTTGCTTAAGGCTGCCCCTGCTATTAGCAGGGGCAGCCAATGTTAGGTATACCCGTCGTTCCTGCGTCACGAAATTTGAAATTTACGTAGTTTGCGTAAGTGAATCGTGAATGGCGCTGGACGCCATTCACGTTCACTTTGAAGCAAATGACGTCCTTGCGACGTCATTTGCCGCAATGCACGTCGGGAAAGTTTCCCGACGGAGCATGCGCTCTACGATCGGCGCGGGAACGCGCCAAATTTAAATGATTCCCGCCCCCTACGGGATCATTTAAATTGCGCGCGCTTGCGCCGGGCATTTTGCCGGCGCGCCCACGCAATTTACGGAGCTACTGCTCCGTGAATCAAGGGCAGCGCAGTAAATTTGCGGGGGCGCAGGGCAAAAATGTTGCCCTGCGCTTCCGCAAAAAAAGCGCAATTGTACCTGAATCTACCCCACTGTGTTTAACTGGGTGGCCAGTATTTTTGCTGACAACTTGGCATCCACATTGATCAGGGAGATCGGGCGGTAGGATTTGCAGAGTTCCGGCTCCTTTCCCGGCTTGGGAATCACCACTATCACAGATTCTGACATGGAAGCTGGCAAGGACCCTTCACGCAAGGAAGCCAAGAGCATAGAGTGAAATCTGGGTGCCAGATCCTCAGCATATGTGCTATAAAATTCAGTGGGGAACCCATCAGGGTGGTGTCTTTCCAGCCTGAAGAGAAGATATGGCCTGCCGAACCTCCTTAAGGGTAATAGGGGAGTTGAGTTGATCCCTATAAGTCATAGTCAGGACAGGGAAGTCAACGTCAGAGGGGTATATATAGAGGTCTTCCATAGGGTAATCTACCCGGGTAGAGTAGAGTTTTGAGTAGTAGGAAGCAAAGCAGTCAGTAATTGCTCTAAACAAAGTCTGTCTAATCCTGTCTCCGTCAATCAACGATTAGAAACTCATAGAGGGCCACTGTTCGGGTACCAGCCAGGCCAGCAAACTACCCCCTCGTTCACCCTCTTCAAAAATCCTTTGGGATTGCTGAAGCATTTTCTTTTTGGTCAGGGAAGTACGGCTTATAAGAACTGCTCCGGTACATGAAGCCCTGGATCTTTGGTCTGGGTGTACTGTCGCTCCAAGGAAGCAGCCAGTCCCTCAGCCCTTACCAAGTCGGCTTTCAGCTGCCTATGAAACCCTCCAATGAGTGTCTGGAAGGGGGCCCTGGAGAAAGACTTAAAGGCATCCCAGACCACCGCCCCGAGGCAGACCCCGGGTTGAGGACCCAATATGTATGTATCTGTTGGTGAAACCTGGAATCCACCCCAGGGTCAGAGATCCAGAACCTCGACAGTCTCCGCAACCTATCCGAGGGGGATCCCCCCAGTGACAATTGAAGCAGCATTGGTGCATTGTCTGAGATTCTCCCTTGTCGGGATAGAAACCTGTTGGAACCTGGGCAAAAAGAAGCTTCCCACATACATCCAATCTATGCGAGAGAGAATCAGGGTTAGGTGGCATATTTAAAACCCCAATGAGGAGCACATTGTCTGTAGTATACTTGGCAATGAAAGCACCTAGCTTGTGAAGCAATCTAGTTGAAGCAGGAAGAGGTATGTACAAATCTACCAGCACAATTTTTAAACATTCCACCATTGTGTGAATTATCACGTAGCGTCCATATGGGTCAAGTGCAAGATCCAAGAGTCTAAATGGTAGGGAGTTGCGTACCAGAACACTGACACCTCAGGCAACATTAGAGTAGGTCAAGTGGTACTTGATCCACCCAGGTTTTTTTTAGACAAATGGTCTTTTTCCCCACCAAGTGGATCTCCTGAAGGGCACAAATATGAGGGTTAAAAGTCTTCAGGAATTGGAATACCATTGACCACTTCCAAGGAGAATTAAGGCCCCTGGTATTCCAAGAGATCAATTTGAGAGATGCCATTCAGCCATCATGTACAGCAGTATAGAGAGGTACTCAAGGAGCAGCCTCAACCTATATGGAGCAAAGACAGGCAACCAAATGCCACAAGTGAGATTACCCACTAAGAGCAGAGTTAAGTTGAGCCAGAGTGACTGTATCATATATGCATCACTATAATAAACAGTAAAACAAAAACCTCCCAAATAAACATCCCCCCATAACTGTGAGCGGCATATCTTCCCAACAGGAGCATGCCAAGACGCCATGCTTTGAAAGCAACGTGTGCAAGTCTGTACATAAGTCTGCTAACCCATAACAGCTAGGGTCATCCGGATGATAAATGATGTGCTGGTCTCCCAGCAAGCTGGGGGTACAAAACTTAGTGCAGTCAGTAGGAGTGTCCTAAGGATAGTGTGGGCCCTGGGCAGGAGTAAGGTGCTCCAACCAAGAAACAACAGTTGATGTGGAGTCAACGGTACACAATCCCACCTCAGCTCCCAGCAACAAGGAAATATAGAAGAGCATGGCTCTGTTCCCCTGGAGAACCCCAGTAAGGCAGAGAAGATTTTTCCCCCCTCCAGAGCAGTCTCAGTTCCAGGGGGAAAACAGAGCGTCACCATCAAAAGTGCCAAGTGGTCACAAAAGGAAGCATCGTATTAAGGCAAAATATGAAGATCAAATACCGCTGTCATCCCGTGCGAATCGTATCCAGCCAGGAGGATGCTTCTTCAGGTGATCTGAAGAAGCGCACCCGCTCCTCATCTTGAACTCGGAGGCTTTTGACATGTAGGCGGGAGCAAACATGGTCGAATGACTTCCATAGGCGTTGTGTTTCAATGGAGTAGTCCGGAAATATGAGGAGCTTAGCATTTTCATATTTCAGTTCCCCCACATTTCTCGCCTCGCGCAGGATCAGGTCACGATCACGAAAGTTCAGTATCTTAAATATGAAAGTGCGTTGGGGTGCTCCCTGTGGCCCCCTTGACTGGGGGGACCCGATGGGCACGCCCCACCACAAAGTGGGGTGAGAAGGAGGCACGGGGTAGGAAAGCGTGCAGCAGCTTTTCTGTGAAAATTTGCACATATTGGGGCTTAGGCAGCACCAATATGCGCAAATTATTCCGTCTGTTACAGTTTTCGGTGTCTTCAGCCCGCAATTTAAAGTATGGAGGTCTGCCGTGTGTTCCCGCTGTATGTCCTGTGTCGAGGATACACGCTGCTCCCCCTCAGTTACCCGACCCTAAAGGCATCAATGTCTCTCTTAATGAGCCCCTATATGTACATAGTAAATTTTCTCGGTTAGGGCCGCATTAATGGCTTCCATAAGGGCTGTGTGCTCCAGAGGAGCCACAGGATCTGCAGCCTCGTGACTCACCTCCTCTGTCTGGGAAGCCCCTGGGCTTGCAAAAAGTTCCCTTTTTTTGTTCTGTTTCCGAGCAGCACTTCCCCATCTGTAGCCGGGCATGAACTGTCAGATCTAGGCAGCCAGGCGAGGAGGGTGAGAGTCGTCCAGAACCATGGTATAGCAGCATAAAAGATCCGGAAGGCGGAGCAGCACTAAAACACGTCCGCTTCCGCAACCATCTTGGACACGCCCCCACCCCTCTTCAGTTTATTCATACCCTCAATGCAACACACTGCAAATGGAAATTACCATCAGTCATGTTATTTTTTTTCTCGGTTTGTGAACATGTAAGAAATAAAATATCGTTAAAATTCTGGGTTAATACAGTCTTTATGTTTACTTGTGTTTTACAGGAATAAATCTCGTCATCCAAAATGAATCAAACATCCTCCATGCAGTTCCTTTTGGTAGGGCTCTCCCACTACCCAAATCTCCAACCTCTTTTCTTTATCATATTCTTACTTATTTACATAATGGCATTAGTTGGAAATATATTAATATCAATTGTTATAAGTTCAGATTCTCGTCTTCACACTCCAATGTATTTCTTTCTTATTAATCTTTCTATACTGGACATATGTTGCACAACGGCTGCTATCCCCAAGATGCTCCAGATACTTGTGATAGATAAGAAGTCAATTTCATATTCTGGTTGTATCTCCCAGTTATATCTATTCACTGCTGCTTTAAGTACTGAACTGATTCTTCTGACAGTTATGGCATATGACAGGTATGTGGCAATATGCTTCCCTTTAAGGTACAAAACAATAATGAGCAGGACAGCATGTGTATGTCTGGCAGGAGCTGCTTGGATCCTTGGCTCTGTGAACTCAATGACTCATACATGCCTCATATTGAAACTCAGCTTTAGAGAGCAAAACATCATTGACCATTTTTTCTGTGAAATTCCTCCAGTTTTAAAGTTGGCAAATTCTGACACATATGTTAATGATATTGTCATTGTAGCATCCGATGTTCTGCTGGGAATGATATGTTTTATTCTCACTGTTATTTCCTATACATACATCATTTCCACTATTATGAAAATTCGTTCTGCTGAGAAAAAAAAGAAGGCCTTCTCGACCTGTGCCTCCCACCTTACTGTAGTGACTATCTTTTATGGTGGAGTCATCTACACCTATGTACGGCCTGCCTTCAGCAACGAGTTGGAAGCTGATAAAGTTGTATCGGCTTTGTATGCCATTGCATCTCCAGTGTTAAATCCTGTTATATATAGCCTCAGGAATAAGGAGGTGATTAATGCCATTAATAAGACATTTTGCAAAAAGACAGTTTTTAAAAAATGACTCACTGTGCATCAGTCTCTTCAGTTATTTCAGGAACTATTGTGAGTTTGGCCAGTGTGTTCACAACATGTAATGTGCAGTGTGTTGGCAGTAGATATGGAAATAACTTATATTTGAGAAAAGTATTTTGCCTGACAAAAAAATGATTGCCCAGAAAGCTGTCTCGTGTTAATGGGCACCAGGATCTTACACACGTTATAGGCCCACAAAAGGTGAGGGAAAGTGTGTGTGGGAAGAAGGGTTTTATGTGCAAATTACATACATATAAGGGCCCTTTCACACGGAGCGGATCAGTAATGATCCGCTCCGTGTGTCTGTACAGCTCAGCGGGGATCCTCCATAAAATCCCCGCTGAGCTGGCAGCTGACAGGGCGGTCCCCGCACACTGTGCAGGGACCGCCCTGTGTTTCCTCCGCTCTCCCCTATGGGGGATCGGACGAAAACGGACCGTATGTCCGTGTTCATCCGATCCGATTCGGCAGACGGAAGAAAAAATAGGATTTTTTGTACTCACCGTAAAATCCTTTTCTCTGAAGTCCATGGACGGACACAGCTCCTTAAATCTTGACAAGTGGGTTATGTTCCCTGTTTACAGGAGAGGACTAGGCAGAAACATGTTAAATAGTTAAATACATGTTACATTAACAGAGTTGAACAGCCCCGCCCAGGGGGCGGTCCCTCCAGACATAACCCTCCTCACTGCAGCTTGCAGCCTCAGTTCGTAACAAGCAGTACAAACCTAAAAAGGAGGGGTGGGAGCTGTGTCCGTCCATGGACTTCAGAGAAAAGGATTTTACGGTGAGTACAAAAAATCCTATTTTCTCTTATCGTCCATGGACGGACACAGCTCCTTAAATCTTGACAAGTGGGACGTCCCCAAGCAGTGTCAAAAAACGAGGGGTGGGAAATATATCAGTAAAAACAATTTTAACTTCACCCCAAAACAAGCAGAGCTCCTCAACGGAGGAGGTGCAACTTTAAACAGCCGCCGGCAAAAACTAGCGGCTGAAAAAAACATCATAAGATGCACTCACAGCAACCATGTAAATTCTGGAAAAAGCGTGAACGGACGAGCAAATCGCCGCCTCGCACACCTGTGAGACCGACGCATGATGTCGGGAAAAAAAAAAAAAAAAAAAAAAACCCAGGAAGCACCAATTGCCCTGGTCGAAAGTGCCGTGACCGGAAAGGGGGGCCCGCCCTTAGGAGCATAGGCCTGTATGACGGCCTGCCCGATCCACCGAGAAATGGTGGTCGACGAGACCGCCAGGCCCTTTTGTGGACCAGACACCGACACAAAAGAGAGTCAGAAGCTCCGAAATGGAGCCGTAGTAGGCTGGTATACCCGCAAAGCGCGTACCACGCCTAAAGTATGAAAGGCCGAAACCTCCTTCGGAAGAAGGGAAGGTCGCGGGCGCACCATCACCTAATCCTTATGGGGGATCAAGCATGGCGGCTTGCAAGACAAGACCGCCAACTCAGAAACCCCTCTAACAGAGGTAAAGGCCACTAAAGGGGCCACCTTCTGAGATAGTGTCAAGAGAAAATCTCTCTGATGTTTCCAAAAGGAAGGTTCCTGAAGAACCGAGAGCACCAGAGTCAAAACTCATGGGGGAAGAGATGGGCCAAGAGGGGAAAGTATATGACAAACCCCTTGCACACAAAAAAAGGGGACCCACCAGGGAACGGGCCGCAAAAAGGCCACTAAAAGAACACAGCCAAGGCTGAAATCTGCCCCCAAACGGTGCTTTAAGCAATTTTTAGATCCAATCCAAGCTTTAAAAACAGCAGGACCCTGGACATTGAAAGTACGCCCGTGGACGTCACTCCATCCCTTCGCACCAAGAGAGGTGCGACGGTAGATCCTCCGGAAGAAGACTACGGTGCCCTGTTGAGATGACCGAGTCAGACAGACCCTGGTCACCTAAAGTCTGGCTTCCAATAACCATGTTAAGCAAGTCAGTGACTGTACAACAGGAGGAAGTATGGGACCTTGAGACAGGAACCTCCTGCCCTGGCAATCGCCAGGGTGCCTCCGCTACCAGGCACCCGATATCAGCGTACCAAGGACGCCGAGAGTAATCTGGAGCGATTAGAATCATCGGGATCTCCTCAGCATCCACTCTGTGGAGCGGCCGAGGAAGCAACTACCATGGAGGAATGGCAAAAAATCACCGATACAGACCCCACAGGGCCACCAGCGCGACTGACGCGTCTGTACAAGATCACTAGACCTGGCCACTAACTGACACCCTTGCGGCGGAGACAAGCTGCCAGGAGATCCATGCCATGTGAGGCTCACCTCCTGCAAGGGAGCCGAAACACCCCAAGCACAAAGACCAGTCGCCCTGGTCCAGCATCTGGCGACTCCAGTAGTCTGCCTGCCGGCATACCTGATGGTAGACTGAAGCCACGGCCGTGGCGTTGTCCGGCTGAAACCAGATTGGTCGACCACAAGGAGAAGCATAGCCTGATCGCCTAAAATAGTAGGACAATGAACAGTAGACAGCACCTGGTATTCCCAGGCGGTCTTCCACCAGGCACTAGCCAGGCCCGACCCTGGGTAGCTACCGAGACCAGACACATTCAAGGAGGTGTGGTCATAGGTCCACGCAAGTCCAGCGACTCAGGGCCGACTGGACCCCCCAGTTTTGTGAACCTCCAGGTTCACAACCCGTGAGCTGGCATTCGTCGTAAACACCGACCACTGGAAGGAAGGAACAACTTCCCGGACCGAAGAGTCGGGAATCTCTGTCACCAACTCAGAGAGACTCTGACTAGGTGGCGCACAGGAATCTAATGATTTCAGAGACAAGAGATTTTTACCACCTGGACAGTAGTTCCACTGGAAAACCAGGGTGTGGAACTGGGAATACTGTACCACCTTGAAGTAGGCTACCCACAGACCATGAACCAGCAGGCGCCCGGAGAGAAGACCGATTGCGTGATGCCAATACCTTCTCCGCAGACTGAAGAGTCTGCAATTTCTCCAGGGGAAGAAGGACCTTTGCCACTGAGGAGTCTGGATCAACACTAGATACTCCAACGCTGAGTCGGAACCTAGCATGCCCATAATTTGAACCCTGGGTCGCACACATGTAGGGCAGGCTTGCTGCCACTGAGCTACACTTTCTGGCCTAAACGTTTAACATCCACCCGAATCTTCGGAGGGTCTGAATGGGAATAACCTATCCACTAGGTCGGAGACAGAAGCTGCTCTCAGAAGAAAGTCGTCAAAGTAGCCAATGAGGCAAAGCCTCGCTGTCCCAACAAAATTCAAATAAGTGCGAGCTCCTAGCTGAAAACCCATGGTGCTGACGCCAGATCAAAAGGGAGGGCCACAGGCTGACAGAGACCCTTCTCTCATCACGAAGCACAGAAAAAAACACTGTGACATGTGCAAAACGGGACATGCATGTATGCGTCCCTGATGTCCGAGGACGTCAGGACATCCCCCGGATGAAGCGCAGCTACCACCGAACAAATGGATTCCATGCGGAACTACCCGACGTTCACAAAGGTATTTAGGGCCTGAGGCCCATAGAAAACCCCAAAACTCTCGTCCTGCAGGAAAGGTAAAATTACCTTGCAGCTTAGCAAATCCCACACTGCCCAAGGCAGACCGACGTGCCGGGAGGGGAAGACACAAGGACAGAACTTTGTTCTGTGGATAGGAGGAAACCCTATCTAGTACTCCGAAGAGACCACCTCGCAGACCCACTAGTCGTAGAGCAGGGAGGTTTCACTGAATTGTGAACCTGCAAGCCGCCCCTCCCACCTAGAGACAGGGAGGGAAGGCTATATACATTGGCAGGATTTGGGTGCCGGCGTGATCGGCTTATGCACCCAGGGACAGATTAGTCCCCCAGCTGGGCCTTTGACGGCCTGGGAGGGTTGCCCCTAAATAATACACACACACATAGTGTGTATGTATATTATGTAGGTGTATGCACACATGTCTTTGGAGGAAACCGGAGTACCCGGAGGAAACCCACACAGACACAGGGAGCGACAATGCAAGCTCCAGGCAGATTGGCGTCAGTGTGCAGATTTGAACCAATGACTCTTTTGCTGCCAAGTAATGGAGTTAAGCACTACACCACCGTGTGCATAAAACCATTCTGAAACAGACGCCCTGAATAACAAGGGCGCAGCATTCAATGAAGCATCACAGACCTATATGAGGCCCTGGACCAGCTGGTCCGCTAGGCTAATAACCTCAGGAGAGAGTCGGTGCTCCTCCACTGTCTGGTGCAAAATGCTCACTCTGTGAGTTGTATACAGCACTAGGGGTCAGGACTACTCCAAGATGGCCGCCGAGCGTTCAGAACGCGGCCACAGGAAAAAGGCCAGCACAATGTAAGCTGCGCCATAGCGTGGCTACGACAAAATGGGCGCCAATGGGAGTTTTCAATGTAATTGAAAAATCTCCCAAAAAAATAGCGCCAGCGACCACTGAGACCCCAGTGTAGTGGCCACAATAGGCCGCAAGCCAGACCCCAGCATGGTAAACATGGAACGGGTCAGTACTTCGGATCTTCTATCAGTCAGATCCATACAAGTAGGGGTTCCCGCCCGGCGGTGAGGGACTACAAAAGCCCTCAGTGGCTTTTCTCATTCCGCATCTCAGAAGTTATCAAAGAAGGGCACAGAAGGAAAAAACCTACACAGCGGTCTGATTTGTGTGATCCAAAAAAGACCGAGCCCTCGGCGGAAACCCAGCTGCACTATGCAGCTTAGGAGAGTCCCTTGCAGCAGTAAAAAGCGCACCCATAAATGCCTTATTCTGCCTTTTTTTTTTTTTTTTTTTTTTTTTAACTAGGTACCTAGTCCATGGCTCCATAACAGAGCATTCCCCAGGGGATAACGGGGGAAGGGGGCACTCTTTTACCGCCCGCCCGCAGTCCACCCCCACCCTGGCACAAACTGTGTCCAGGACTAACAATAAAAACTCTGTGGGAATCACAGGTGCTAACACCTGCTGCCACCACCAGCATGTGGGGAAGGACACAGATACTGACTCCAATATTTACATAGTGTGTATTATAATATGCACACCTGTCCATACAAATAGACAAAAGCTCCTAGAGCCCCATACAGGGCCTCTCACTCACTTGCTGCGCTGACCAGGGGTAACCAGGGGACTCCCTCAGGAGGAGACTGCCCAGTGCTGCCTGTGAGAGGAAAAGAACCGTGAGGTAACTTTTGCAGGGACCTGTGTTTAAACAGGAAAAGCCTCCTAGGGCTGTTTTATTTAAGGACAAGTCACAGATACAGCATAAAAAGCAAAACCATTACAGGTGTCACCAATCAGTCAGCGTCTGCTGAAGTATAATCATAAACATCTGTGCTCATCACAAAGCTTTTTACCTCACAGGAAAGCCCAATACAAAAAAGAAAAAGCACAGGCCAGATAACACAGTCCCCTCAGGAAGGCCCCCTCCCCCCTGACAGCGGCAATGTTAGCAATGCAGCAAGGGAAAGGAGCAGGGAAGGGAGAAGGGACCCCCAAACCCCAGGAATGCCCAGCTGTACCAACCCACCGAAGCAGGAGGGACTGTACTTACCCGTCCGAGCGAGGACTCGCTGACGCATTCCTGACAGACCTACAACCGCAATGGAGGTAGCTGTCGGCCCGGTCCACTGTGATTGAGACAACACCACAGCTCAGTCATATGTGGACCTCGGAGCAAAGCTCACCGGCCACCTCAGGAGTCATGAGGTATGGCGTGGCAGACCAAGCCTCTTTGCAAAGGTGTGCCCACGCTTGCTGGTCGGACTGAGTAGACTACAAGGATCTATAATATCCAGCCTGTCTCTCAGCCAACAGTTGAAAGAAGATTCTTCAAGAAAAAGTAAAGTAAAATAAAATAAAATTTCTCCTCAGGGCGCTGGGCCCAAAGGGAGCCATACGTCCTTCTCCTTTGCTAGGCAGAACGAAACTGAGGCTGCAAGCTGCAGTGAGGAGGGTTATGTCTGGAGGGACCGCCCCCTGGGCGGGGCTGTTCAACTCTGTTAATGTAACATGTATTTAACTATTTAACATGTTTCTGCCTAGTCCTCTCCTGTAAACAGGGAACATAACCCACTTGTCAAGATTTAAGGAGCTGTGTCCGTCCATGGACGATAAGAGAAATAAGATTTCTTCCGTCCGCAAATGTGGATCTTTGCGGAGGCGGACAAATTACGGGTGTCAGCGGATGGTCATCCGCTGACACCCGTAATCACATAGGGACCCATGTATGTCCCGTTTTTATCCGCAAACGGACGGATGAAAATGCGGACATACGGTCCGTACGTGTGAAAGGGCCCTAAGGCAGATACCTGTTTACTACATACTAGCTAGTACAGTATATGCTAATGTTAACAGTGCTTTGCACAATGATTACTTGGGGGTGACTTCCAGTTTCCTAATTTAGCTACATTTAAGGCGGATCACACATGTCTACCATCTTTTTTCAAATCAGCAACCATTCCCAAAATATCTGCCATGGTATCCCTAACACATATTCATACAGGTACCTTTAAAGGGGTTGTAAAGGTTCGTCTTTTATTTTCTAAATATGTTCCTTTAAGCTAGTGCATTGTTGGTTCACTTACCTTTCCTTCAATTTCCCTTCTAAATGTTTTTTTTTTTTTGTTTGAATTTCTCCCTTCCTGTTTCTCCTCAGTAAGCTTTCCACCATCATCCAAGCGGTGGAAAGTCATTTAGAACACCTTACTGAACACATTACTGAGGAGGCACAGGAAGTGAGAAATTCAGACAAAGAAAACAAAGAAAAAAAACATTTAGAAGGGAAATGGAAGGAAAAGGTAAGTGAACCAAAATTGCACTAGCTTAAAGGAACCTATTTACAAAATAAAAAACGAACCTTTACAACCCCTTTAAGTTTGACATTGCATATGTGCCCAATTCTCAACTGTAAACAAGAAAATTGAGAACATCATGATAGTCTCAACTTGAAGACTGGATTAAACATCTTACCAACAGCTAACGACAATTTAATTCAGGTTTGAATTACTCTCGAAACTTATCTCATCCCTCTCCAAGGGGTAGATCCACAAAGAAATTACGCCGGCGTATCTAGTGATGCGCAGGCGTAATTTCAAAATTCCCGAGTCGTATCTTTGTTTTGAATCCTCAAAACAAGATACGACGGCATCTCGGCTAGATCCGAGAAGCGTACGTCTTCGTACGCCTTCGGATCTTAGATGCAATTTTTCGGTGTTCGCTGGGTGGCGTTCCCGTCGTAATCTGCATTGAATATGCAAATTAGCTATTTCCGCCGATCCACGAACGTACGAGCGGCCGTCGCATTTTTTTACGTCGTTTCCGTTCGGCTTTTTCCGGCGTATAGTTAAAGCTGGTATATGGTGGCGTACTTAATGTTAAGTATGGCCGTCGCTCCCGCGTCTAATTTTGAAAATTTTACGTCGTTTGCGTAAGTCGTCCGTGAATGGGGCTGGACGCCATTTACGTTCACGTCAAAACCAATGACGTCCTTGCGACGTCATTTAGCAAAATTTTATTGGCGGCGCATGCGCCGTTCGTTTGGCATGGGGACGCGCTTCATTTAAATGAAACACTCCCCCTACCCGCCGCATTTTAATTCCGCTCCCTTACACCGCGAGAGATACACTACGCCGCCATAACTTACTGCACGAATTCGTTGTGGATTCAAACCAAAGCCAAGTAAGTTACGGCGGCGTAGCGTATCTTAGATACGCTGCGCCGGTGCAGATCTTTGTGGATCTGCCCCCATGTGTTTAGAATGAGTGTACTACAGATCACACGATGGCCTAGAATGTAAGGCTGACAATGTAACATTTAGGCATCTGACTTTATAATGCCCTCCAATTCATTCCTGGTGGAACATAGCAATTTGGTTTGTTATCTACTTACCCTACAAACTCTGTAAGATTATATATATATATATATATATATATATATATATATATATATATACTGTATATATATTATATTAAAAACCTGCTATAAAATTAAAGCAAAGACTATGATCTGTTAAATTACCTTGCCTTTCCTGCTACCTGCACCTCAAAATTCTGCTTAGAAGGGTGATCTGGGTGAAAAACTGAAGTTTTCTGTGGAGACCAACACTTCCAGAAGTGCCAGTCTCCCGATCTCCTCATTGTTCAATGCTTCCTCCCACAGACATGACATGAACCACATCGTGTTCTTAAAATGGATGTATTCCACAGAAGCTAAACTGTTTGTTATCCCAACATTTCATATTACTGATATGTGCCTGCGATACCATGCACTTGCATAAAAAGTATCCTGTTCTCTTTGTATTGCTTTCCTCTATGTGGAATTCCTGGTGTTCCTGCCAGTCTCTCTGCTTTACTATTAAAAATTGACTACTCAGTTCCGTAGCTATGCTGGGAATAAAGGCTGCTAGCCACCAATGATCAGACTTGTTCTGACACTCCCCCCTGTACAGCATACCACTGGGAAGCTCAGTGTACGGTTGCTTCTCCTCCCCCAGCTGGATTGGCTTCAGAAAAGGTATGTATACTGATTTCTTCTTTACAGGGCTAGATAGGTTAGTGTGAGGCCTCGTACACACGACCGGATCTATCCGCTGGGATTGATCCGCGGATCAGTTCCAGCAGACAAATCCGGTCGTGTGTACGGCCTAGCGGACATTTTTCGGCGGAGATTTCTCCAGCCGACGGATTTCCAGCGGATAAAAATTTCTTAGCATGCTAAGAAGTTTATCCACTGGTATCAAGTCCAGCGGACTGATCCGGTCGTCTGTACAGACTCACCGGATCAGTCCGTCCGCTCCCCTCCCTCGCATGCGTCGTAATGATTAGACGCCTGCGTGGAAGTACTTACCTTCCAGCGTCGCGCACGTCGCCGCGTCATCGTCGCGGCGACACGTCACCGCGGATGTATTCCGCGCGGATTTTGATCCGATGGTGTGTACAAGCCATCGGATCAAAATCCGGAGGAGGAATCTCCGCTGGAAACGGTCCGGCGGACCGTTTCCAGCGGAGATCCCCTCGTCTGTACGAGGCCTGAGAATGTGGATGTCTGTAGTTGCAGGGATTTTAGTTTTAGGGTGGACTTACACTTTAAGTTCATGAATCACTTTTATTTAGCAAAGGAACAAACATCCACTGTAAGACATGACTGCAGCTTAAGATTGCAGACCATTAGCTAGATTCACGTAAAGTGTCCTAACTTTGCGGCGGCGTAGCTTAGCGTGTTTACGCTACGCCGCCTTAAGTCAGAGAGGCAAGTACATGATTCTCAAAGTACTTGCCTCCTAACTTACGGCGGCGTAGCGTAAATCGGGCGGGCGTAAAGGCGCCTAATTCAAATTTAGCTGAGGGGGCGTGTTTTATGTTAATGGGGCTTGACCTTACGTTTTTGAAGTTTTTTTTTTTTAACGGCGCATGCGCCGTCCGCCTACATTTCCCAGTGTGCATTGCGGCAACGTACGCCGCACGGGCCTATTGATTTCGACGTGGACGTAAATCCCTATTCACGGACAACTTACGCAAACAACGTAAAATTTTCGAATTTCGAAGCGGGAACGGCGGCCATACTTTAACATTACTATTCCATCTATTAGATGGAATAACTTTAGGCCTGCTAATGCGTTACGTAAACGGCGTATCTGTACTGCGTCGGCCGGGCGTATGTTCGTGAATAGGCGTATCTACTGATTTACATATTCTACGCCGACCGCAATGGAAGCGCCACGCGGCCAGCCTAAATATTGCAACCTAAGATAGGACGGTGCAAGCCGTCGTATCTTAGATATGTTTAAGCGTATCTCTGTTTGAGAATACACTTAAACATAGGCCGGCGCAGATTCTGAGTTAGGTCGGCGTATCTACTGATACGCCGACCTAACTCTACCTGAATCTAGCTACATATCTGGAGCAAAATTCGGCCAGTTTAGCAGGGACTGGACAAATTTTGATGCATGCATGGGCAGCCAGGTTGTACAGAAGTCAATCTACGAATTGATGTCTGTAGAACCAGCCTGTTGGATTTTCTCTGCTCAATAAGTGCTGCCAGCTATAGCCAACAGTGCTGATCATTGTATTCTGATAACGGGGAAGTCTCCCAGCTGTCAGAATACAATAGTTCAGCAGGAAGGAGTCCCTCATCCATATCAAATGTGTAGAAGAGGAAATCAAGTACATTGGAACCTCGGATTGCGAGTAACATGGTTAACGAGCGTTTCGCAATACGAGCACTGTATTTTTAAAAATCGTGACTCGGTTTGCGAGTGTTGTCTTGCAAAACTAGCACGATTCAGGCCAAAGCAGTGTGCAGTACCGCTTTTAGCCTGGGGTGGGGGCGCTGGAGCCTAACAGAGCTGAACGTCGCAGTTCGGAAATGCACGGAAAGGCCCGAGGACAACACGGCTGACCTTGGCAAATCTCGGGTAGGAAGTCTTTCAGAGGTTTGGCCTTTGTCATGCGGAACAAATTATTTTAGTTTCCAGTGACTTCAATGGGGAAACTCGCTTTGATATGCGAGTACTTATGAGCATACTCCTAGAACAGATTATGCTCATAATCCGTAGTTCCCCACTGTAATTTTTTTTTCTGTTCAACCAGCTGGTTGAACATAAAAAAATGACTCATCTGTAGGCTGTCTACACCCAAGGTTGGCCATACATTATACAATTTTCTTGTACAGTTTTCCTTTAGATTGACAAAAAACATATAATATGAGGTCAAACCTAAACACTTTTAATGTTTATACAATCAGGCAGACCCTTTGACTACATAGTTGTGAGCATAATCTGTTCTAGGAGCTCATAAGTACTCGCATATCAAAGCGAGTTCCCCCATTGACTACATAGTTGGCAGTAAATCTAAAGGGAATTGAATAAGAAAATTGTATATTGTATGGCCAGCTTAAGTAAACCAATCTGCAACTGCTAAGTAAGTAAGCAGGCAAATGTCAGCAGATCCACCGTGGATGTTAAAGTGGACTTTTACACCCAAACACAAAACTCCTTGGTGCATGCAGCTCTGTATGCATGTCCCTGAACTTGCCTAAATTATTTTGTAGAATCAAAGATTTTTGTTTCACTGCCTGGTCTCCAAAAGGCACTGTTGTCATAGTCAAAGATGCCCCCCCTAGAAAGTCTATATCACCATATTATTGAACAATAATAAGTCACGCCATATTCCACATAAGGAAAGCACTGTGCGAAATTTGGCACACCTTGCTTTTATTTAGTCAGGTGCAAGACTTTTGCCAATGGTGGTTTTTAACAAAGCTGCAGTCCCAGCAGCGCTTTGGGAGTTTTGCGTGTGGGATAGCTGACAGTAGGGAAGAGGAGAGAGTCTGCAGTGTAGTGGAGTACTATTACAACTATACAGTGCTATATACAGCACTATGTTCAGTGCTGCATGTTGCCAGTGATATGATGAATTGAAGTTTCTGTGGCTAGAGAGACTGGAATGTAAAGCTGGGTATACATGGTCCAAAAATAATCCAGTTCAGCAGGAACCGGCCAACTTTCTGTCAGTGTGTACAGTTGTCTATCCAACAGAATCCTGCCTAACAACCAGCTTTTTTCAAAGGGACATGCTGGAAAAAACCAGCATCCGATCAGTGCTTGCAGCAAATGGTTGCAAGTGCTGATCTGTGAATTCTGATGGAGAAGGGAGATGGACAGAGTCTTCCCGCTGTTAGAATTCAATAGAACAGCAATGTTGGTGTGGCAACTGCTAGCTGAAGGAAAATAAAATGTCAATGTGTACCCAGTTTAACCACCCCACTTTCATCCCCTTTATGCTCAGGCTATTTTTTAGCTTTCAGTGCTGTCGCACTGTGACTATTGCGTGGTCATGCAACACTGTACCCAATTTTTATTTTATCTTTTTCTTCACACAAATAGAGCTTTATTTTGGTGGTATTTAATCATTTTTATAAAAAAAAAAAAAAAAAAGACAGCAAATTTTGCAAAGAATTTTTTTGTAAAAAAGTAATTTTTCTCCTTCACTGATGTGCGCTGATGAGGCGGCACTTATGGACACTGATTAGGTGGCACTAATATAGTCAGACGGAATTTTTTCATCAGACATTCTGACCATGTGTATGCTCCATCTGACTTTTTCCGTCGGAAATTCCGACGGGCTTAGAAAGACAACATGTTCTCTTTTTTTCCGAATGAAAAAAAGGGCAAAAGGGAGGAGAGGGAGAAGAGGAAGAGGGCAAATGGGGGCGGGAGGGAGAAGAGAAAGACAGGGCGAGGAGGGGAGAGGGAAGGAAAAGGAAAAGAAAGGAGAGGGACAGGACAAAAAAGGGGGGGGGGAACAAGAGGGGGAAGTGAAGGGAAGGTACCGTCAAACCCTCAAGATGAACATAAAAAATGCTAAATTAAAAAAATGTGAAGAAAGGTTCGTATATAGCATAGAATGGTCAGAAAATCGCATTTGTCGAACATCTGCCCATTCCATCCTTATTAGAGGAACACAAAGCCTTCTTGGATAGGGATATCGCTGTTGAAGAGGTTCTGGCTGCTATTAAGCAGGCCCCCAAGGGTAAAGCACCGGGACCGGACGGGTTCACGACCCTTTATTATAAAAAAATTTCCACCCTACTGGCTCCCTCCCTAACGCGCGTCTTTAGAGATATACAGAAAGGTGGTCCCATAGACTCTGATTCTAACAGAGCCTTTATAACTCTTATTCCCAAACCCCACAAGGACCATAGTGATGTAGCCAATTACCGACCCATATCCTTAATTAATACGGACCTAAAACTACTTACAAAAATTTTGGCAAATAGGATGTTGACATTTTTGGCCGACTATATTCACCCTGACCAGGTGGGTTTTCTGCCCCATAGACAGGCAGCTGACCAGATCAGGAGGGCGATTGATCTTATATCAATATTACGCTCGTCGTGGGATGGGGGACTACACCGAAAAGGGATGTTGCTATCCCTAGATATCTGCAAAGCATTTGATTCCTTGTCATGGCCCTTTCTATTTCGAGTATTGGACAAATGGAATTTTGGCCCAGCCTTTTTGGCCTCTTTGCAGTCTCTATATAGCTCCCCTTCTGCGCAAATACTGTTGAGAGGTCACAAATCCGACTTGATACCGATCTCTTCGGGCACTAGGCAGGGATGCCCATTATCCCCCATTCTATTTGTCATAGCCTTTGAAACCTTAGCTATAGCAATCCGCCATCATCCGGATGTTCTGGGT
Source organism: Rana temporaria (assembly GCF_905171775.1). Classification (NCBI taxonomy): domain Eukaryota; kingdom Metazoa; phylum Chordata; class Amphibia; order Anura; family Ranidae; genus Rana; species Rana temporaria. The sequence goes on along the minus strand of NC_053489.1, from coordinate 400,052,014 downwards.
ATAGAAAGTGGGGGGAAGTATCATAAATGCGCATTATTTGCGGACGACCTCCTATTGTTTATTACATCTCCCCATACCACCATACCGAATCTCCTGTCCCTATTAGACCGTTTCGGTAAAATTTCGGGCCTATTGATTAATCGGGACAAGTCGGAGGCACTGAATGTAAACTTGCTAACCTCAACGTTAGAAAGTATTAAAGCTCAATTCCCTTTTAAGTGGCAACAGTCGTCCCTTTCTTATTTGGGCATTAAATTGACTTCCGATGTGTCCACATTATTCAAGACTAACTACCCGCCCCTATTTGCCCGCTTGATTGAAGACGTGAAGACATGGTCCGATATAAGCTTGTCCTGGGTGGGCAGAATCGCCTCAGTTAAGATGATTGTTCTTCCACGGTTATTGTATTTCTTTCGGGTTCTGCCGATCCCAGTACCTGCCGCTGATATACGCCGCTTTCAATCTCAAATTTTTCACTATATCTGGGGTCCGAAAGGCCCTAGAATAGCTCGAACAACATTATACACATCCAAAGAGGAGGGGGGCTTGGGAGTGCCCGAGTTTCGCAAGTATTATTTAGCAGCACAGTTGACTCAATTAACCCAAATACACAGCCGTCACTATTGTCCTGAGTGGGTCTCCCTGGAGGCTCAGGCGTGTTCTCCATTAGCTATGGACCTTGTCCTGTGGACATCCCCTAAATACCGCAAAGCGATTTTGAGTCCAACACTCTCTCATTCCCTTAATGTTTGGGAAATGGGATGTAGAAGATGGGCTCTAAGGTCAGCACATACCCCAGTGGCCCCCCTGTTTGGCAATCCTCGGTTTCCTCCGGGCAGGCGTCCCGACGGATTTAGATGGTGGGTCAACAAGGGATTATTACGGATAGGAGATTATTTTGACCACAGGGGAATACGCCCGTCATCATATTACATAGACAGCTTGGAGATGCCTTCCTCGGAGAGTTACCGCTTACAGCAAATTCAGCATTTTCTCCGTTCGTTAGAGAACAATGGGTCCGACTTGACAACGCGCACTGCCTTCGAGAGTAGGTGTGTGCAGGACTCGGCTCTCCGGGGGGGCATCTCTACGCTCTATAAACAGCTGACCACACCTCTCACTAGGCTCCCGTATCAAGTGGCATGGGAGAGGGACTTGAACATTAGTCCTGAGGCGGGGGATTGGCGTAGTTGGAGTACAAGAATTCATAAAGGCATCCTCAATGTGGCTTTGATAGAGGCGGGTTACAAGGTACAAGCCAGATGGTACTTGGTGCCGGAGCGACTCTCCAGAATGTATCCTGGTGTCTCATCCTCCTGTTTCAGGGGTTGTGGGCAGGTGGGCACACCACTTCATGTGTGGTGGACATGCCCTAGGGTGCGTCGCTTTTGGATCAGGGTCCACGCGCTTATTCTTTCGGTCACAATGGTGAATATCATTAAAGACGCCTCAGTCGCCCTCCTAAACAAACCAGTGGATAATATTCCCAGACATGCCCAGACTTTGATATTTTTTATTTTTTTAGCTGCTAAGATAGCTATTGCGACAGCTTGGAAAAGCCCCATTGTAGACTTAACATTGCTAAAACGGAAATTAAACTGGATCATGTTAAATGAGAAAATAGTGAGCGTTTTAAATGACAAACAACCCCTTTTTGAAAAGACGTGGTCTCCCTGGCTCACTTACTTACAGGCCCCTGCGACATAGAGATGCCTTTTCAGTCGATCGATCAAAGATTCCCGGATGGACACACCCTTCTCTCTTCTTTCTTCTCCTGTTTCTTCTTTCTTCTATCTCTAGTGCCTTGCCCTTGTGGATTCTCTGAATTACCCCCCCCCCCATCCCCCCTCCCCGTTTATTTTATTTTTTTTTTATTTTATTTTTTTAAAACCTAGACCTTTTCTGTAATGTTGGGGACTAAGGACTCCCCTACCGGGGTCATTTAGGTTTAATATATGCTGAAGGTATCTTACTTGTTATGATTTTGAGCTGCCCAGATCCTCTAGTTGTGAGTTTACTCGTCCCTGACTCCTACGAAGTGACTCAGCTATCTTAACTATCTGTAAAATGTGTTGTCTGATGGAGAATTTGGGCTCCGAGGGACTTCAATATCTAAATATTGGTCATTGATTGGTCTTCAGTATTAGTTATGTTATGTAGAGGGGCCGCAATTCAGGATCCATCCCTCAATTTGGGTCAATGATGGTTCTATATTTAGTATAGCAAGCATTTGTAGTAATGTGATATTGTCTATATGCTTGGATGCCTGCTCATATGTTACCCAGTATCATTTTCCCTCCTACTTTTGTTTGTTATGATTGAAATTATTTTTCTTTTTTTTTTTTTTTTTCTCTGATTGTTTTCCCCCCCTTTTTTTTTTTTTTTTTTTTTTTTTTTTACTTTCCTTTCCCCCCCTTTTTTTTCTTTTTATTACGACTTACTATGTGCAGAGCATGCGAGGATTGTTCGCTGCTCTCTGTGTTGACGCATATAATCTTTACTTGAAAAACAAATAAAAATCATTGAAACAGAATGGTCAGAAAATGAGGGTATGGAATCTAATGCCGCATACACACCATCACTTTATGTGATGAAAAAAAAAACGAAATTTTCTGTGAAGTAAAAAACAACGTTTTTGAAACTTCAATTTTCAAAGACGAAGTTGCCTACACACCATCGTTTTCTCACAATGCTCTAGCAAAGCGAGGTTACGTTCACCACTTTTTTCCATTGAAGCTCGCTTCATAAGTAGCTTCTGGGCATGCGCGGATGAAAAAACGTCGTTTTAAACAACGTTTTTGCTACACACGGTCAATTTCTGTGAAGTAAAAGTTGTCGTTTTGAAAAACGACACATAAAATTGAAGCATGCTTCAATTTTTTTTGGTCGTTTTTTAGAAGATATAAAACGACCTTTTCCCCCACACACGGTCAATTAAAGTGACATTTTTAAAAACGTAATTTTTTTTCATCACATAAAGTGATGGTGTGTACGCTGCATTAGAGTAAGAAATATATATATGTCCCATAAAAAATGGAAATGGTTAATATTTGTAGTGAAAGGAAGAAAAAAGCAAAATCTAAAAATCCTTCCTATGTGGCATATAATGCCGCTTGTACATAAAGGAAGCAGGGGTAGAATCAGGGCCGATCCTACCCGGGGTGGGGGCGCTGAAGCGCCAGAGTGCTCCCCTCAATTATTCTCCTCCTTGTTAGTGTAGCGCGGCGGCTCTCCCCGCCGCCACCGCCGCCGCTGTTTGTCCTATACATGGCTGGCCTGCCCCCCTCCTGCTAGAGGAGGGGAGTGAAGAATCCGGAGATCGGAGCGGCTGTCACTGTGTGGAGACGCTGACGTCGCTGAGGGGGCGGTCCATGCCTGACACATATTCTGCGCGGCGCCTCCTGTCATAAACAAACTCCTGTCTGCGGCGATCTGTGATCCACCCGGGCGGCGCGGCTGCACACTGACTGTCTCCTCCTCTGCAGCTGCCGCCCGGGTGTTGTTATGTACTGTAATGGAGGGAGGGGGGGTTGTCCCGGGGGTCTGCACTAATGGGGGGGTTGTCCTGGGGGGGTCTATACTAATGGGGGGAGTTTGTACTAATGGAGGGGTTTGTCCTGGGGGTCTGTACTAATGGGGGGGGGTTTGTCCTGGGGGGGTCTGCACTAATGGGGTGGTTTGTCCTGGGGGGAGTCTGTACTAATGGGGGGGGGCTTGTCCTGGGGGTATGCACTATTGGGGGGTTTATCCTGGGGGTCGGTACTAATGGGGTGGTTTGTCCTGGGGGGAGTCTGTACTAATGGGGGGCTGTACTAATGGGGGGGCTTGTCCTGGGGTATGCACTAATGGGGGGGTTTATCCTGGGGGGTCGGTACTAATGGGGGGGGTTTGTCCTGGGGGGTCTGTACTAATGGGGGGGTTTGTTCTGGGGGGTCTGCACTAATGGGGGGGTTTGTTCTGGGGTCTGTTCTAATGGGGGATTTGTCCTGGTTGGGTCTGTACTAATGGAGGGGGTGGTTTCTCCTGGGGGTCTGTACTAATGGAGGGGGGTTGTCCGGGGGGTCTGTACTACTGGGGGGGTGGTTTGTCCTGAGGGAGGTCTGTACTAATGGAGGGGGGTTTGTCCTGGGGGGAGTCTGTACTAATGGAGGGGGGTTTGTCCTGGGGGGAGTCTGTACTAATGGAGGGGTTTGTCCTGGGGGGTCTGTACTAATGGAGAGGTGAGTTTGTCCTGGGGATGTCTGTATTAATGGAGAGGGGGGTTTGTCCTGGGAGGAGTCTGTACTAATGGGGGGTTTGTCCTGGGGGTCTGTACTAATGGGGGGGGGGGGTTGTCCTGGTGGGTCTGCACTAATGGAGATAAGGGTTTGTTCTGGGGGTGTCTGCACTAATGGAGGGTGAGTTTGTCCTGGGGGGGGGGGGATCTGTACTAATGGGAGGTTTGTCCTGGGGGAGTCTGTACTAATAGGGGGGGTTTGTCCTTGGGGGAGTCTGTACTAATGGGGGGTTTGTCATGGGGAGTTTTTACTAATGGAGGGGGATTGGTTTGTCCTGGGGGTCTGTACTAATGGGGGGGGGGGGGTTGTTCTGGGGGCGGTCTTTACTACTGGAAGGGGGTCTGTACTAATTGGGGGGTGTCTTGTCCTGGAGGGGTCTGTACTAATGGGGGGGTGTCTTGTCCTGGGGGGGTCTGTACTAATGGAGGGGGTGGTTTGTCCTGAGGGGGGTCTGTACTTAATAGAGGAGGGTCTGTACTAATGGAGGGGGGTCTGTACTAATTGAGGGGGGATCATTTGTCCTGGGGGGGTCTGTACTAATGGGGGGTGGTTTGTCCTGGGGGGTCTATACTGAGGGAGGGGGGTTATACTTAGTTAGGAGTCTGCACTGACGGAGGGGGTCTATACTTAGTGGAGGGGGTCTGTACTGAGGGGCGACTATAGGTGGTGGAAGCGGGGTGACACCATGTTTTACCTCACCGGGTGACAACAACCCTAGTGACGCCACTGCAGCTGCGGGCTCTTCATTCCTCCTCCCACTCCCTCTCCTCCTTCTCTTCGCGCGCAATGCTGTACTAGTGAGCGGCGCTTGCCAGCACAGCCACCCTTTATGTTTTTTCCCTGCCTTCATATTGGCCAGGGAAGAAATAGAATAGAAAAGGGAGCAGAGAAGAGGATTGTGGGACTTGTAGTTCGAGGACTGGCAGCCCCACTGTAACAAAGAAACTGCAGCCCACACAGCATGTTCAGCTGAATGGGAGAGAGAGAGCCAGGACCTCAGGACTCCAGAGGGAGAGGACAGTGCTGAGAGAACACCATCAGAGAGAGAACCCCACTGCCGTGCGCCACCAGAGGGAAAGCCACACAGCCTGGTGCCATCCCTGGCGGAGAAAGGAATGGAGTCATTGCCAGAATACAGATCTGGGCTCTACCCAGCGGAGTATCCATGGGCAATTCAGAGTGAGCTGACGATCGGCCATTATCTACTTATGTCAATAGGAACTGCAGTCTCTGACCATCTCCTGTATTATATCTGCAGTCTCTGACTGTCTCCTGTATTATTTCTCCAGTCCCTGACCATCTCCTGTAGTATGTCTGCAGTCTCTGACCATCTCCTGTATCATATCTGCAGTCTCTGACTGTCTCCTGTATCATATCTGCAGTCTCTGACTGTCTCCTGGAATATGTCTGCAGTCTCTGACCATCTCCTGTATTATATCTCCAATCACTGACTGTCTCCTGTAATATGTCTACACTCTCTGACCATCTCCTTTAATATGTCTACACTCTCTGACCATCTCCTGTACTATGATTGCAGTCTCTGACCATCTCTTGTATCATGTCTACACTCTCTGACCATCTCCTGTACTATGATTGCAGTCTCTGACTATCTCTTGTATCATGTCTACAGTCTCTGACCATCTCCTGTACTATGTCTGGGGCACTTCCTAACAGTATTAGAGAGGTTCCCCTCCAGGTCTCATTAGTGTACGCTCTTCCAGTATTTTCTTTATTGTTAAAAGGTCATGGGAGGATCCCAGGGTAACAAAGACTTCTTAGGGGAGCATCTCTGTGTTTGAGTCATTGCCATAGAATTTTTTTTAAAGGGGAGGAGTTGGTAAGATGACCACGCCCCCTTTGTGGGGGCGCCAGAAATATTTCTGCACCCAGGCGCCTGTGACCCCAGGATCGGCCCTGGGTAGAATAATGTAAAAAAAGGTGTATATACCCAAAAATTGTATATATAGTTGATATTTAAAAATAATGTTAAAAGAAAACAACAAAGATATTATATGGTACATCACTAAGGGAAAATCACCCTATGATCATATGTGCATATGGACAAACATCCAATGTTATATACTGTAACAAAACCGACAAAGCGGTAAAATAATGTGTACACATAATGAAAATTAATATATAAAAGGGGAATACCGAAAAACATCTTGAAGTATGTAATTTTTGTATTAATGTTATTTTTCCGTTTTTTTTTTTTTTTAAATAAAAAAGTAGAATCCTCATAATTAATATATGTAATAAAGTAACTATGTACTCTAGTGATGTAAATATCATAATTGCCCGATAGGTATATAGATTGGATAACGTCCTAAACTTGAGGGTTTATAACCGTGGGGCAATAAAAGAAAAGACTAGCAAAGGCTAAGACAAATATGCATATAGGCACAGTAAACAGAAACACCGTGGGAGGAGACCCATTGGGGTATCCTGTGGCCACAAAAAATATTTATATAAAACGTACATATACATAATTGTGACCAACATAAAAAAGACCCATAGACGCAAGGATATTTAATAAAATCACACATGATAGACCCACTTAAAGTGAATGATGAATCTATATGTGGAAAATATGTATGAGTGTAATGCATGCGAACACACACGCGCACACATGAACAGTAGGTGCACGCGTGCGGCATGCAAACACTCACATGGCATGGGTGCACACAAGGCTGAACAAATCCATAAATCCATATCTGCGCCCACCAGTGCCGCCTGTCAGTGCCACCTGCCAGTGCATGGTAATGCCGCCAACCAGTGCAACCTACTAGTGCCCACCTGTGCCACTTTTCAATGCCCACCTGTGCCACCTTTCAATGTTCATCAGTGCTGCCAGTTAGTGCCCATCAGTGTCTCATCATCAGTGCCACCGAGTGCAGTCCTCCTTCCATTTTGCTTTTAAATGTCCTTATTTCTTCTGATGCAAAGATGTTGAGTATGGCCTCATATAAACAAAATAGCTAATCTTAAAAACGTACCATCATCCAGGTTAAAATAGAGACGAAAAAGGGGTGGGGGCAAAGGGACAGTGGCCGATGCTGACCCTATGACATTCCCTCCCCTGGGGATTAGTGGACTATTTCGGTACTTGGTAAAGAGTGACATACATATTGAAGTAAAAATGAAAAATGGGCATTAAAAATTTAGAACATGCTCTAAATTTTCGCATTGTTTTTCACGTCGTGAAAAATAATCGTGTGAACGATTTAACGACGGGAAAAAAAACGCGCATTCTCAGAAGCAAGTTATGAGACGGGAGCACTCGTTCTGGTAAAACGAGCGTTTGTAATGGAAATAGCACATTCGTCACGCTGTAACAGACTGAAAAGCACGAAGACTGAAAAGCGTGAATCGTCTCTCACCAAACTTTTACTAACACGAAATCAGCAAAAGCAGCTCAAAGGGTGGCGCCATCTGAATAGAACTTCCCCTTTATAGTGCCGTCGTACGTGTTGTATGTCACCGCGCTTTGCTCCTGCATTTTTTCCAGATAGAAAATCTGTTTTTTCTAGAACAAGAAAAACGGTCGTGTGTACGCGCCATCAGTCCTGGAGAGCAGTCCCCATCAGGGGTTGTAAAGTTAAAAATATTTTCCACTTAAACCAGTGTTTCTCAATTCCAGTCCTCAGATTTAAACTAACGTCTGACAGGTGCTGATAAAGAAAAACAAAGGATTGCTATTATAAATCCTTATATACCTGTTAAAATAGAGCTTGTTTCTCATCCTCCGTCATTCCTAAATCTTTATTGCCACTCATTACCTGGTTTGCGGCGCGTGTGCATAATAGCTACGTCACAGCCTAATGGGAACTACACTTCCCATTAGGCTTAGCGGCATCGCGCATGTGCAGAAGGGTTCATTTTTTTTTTTTTTAATCGCCGAACGAGAACGAGTAAAGTACTTGGGGACACACGCCGCCACACTCCGCCCGTAGTATACACCCATTACTGCCTCCCCAGTCTACACACATTCCCGCATCCCAAGCCGACGAAGCCACATTATAGAGACGCCCACTTATGCCCTGCCTCCCTGCCTGTGAATTGTAGACAGCGTCTTCACGCAGCTCACGCAAAGCTGTAGTCATAGGGAGGGGGCGAGCACATTCAGCTTTCCACCATGCAAAACGGCTCAGATGCTGGTGGAAAGCAATATGAGGAGAGACAGGAAATTACTTTTTGAAATCAGGATTACTCACATTTGGAGCGCAAATGGAAGGACGAGGTAAGTGACACTGTTATGCACTAGCTTACACCAATGAATTTAGGCAATAAAAAACAAACCTTTAGTGTCCCTTTAAGTCAGTGGTTCTCAACCTGGGGGTCGGGACCCCCTCAGGGGTCAAATGATGATTTGCCAGGGGTCACCAAATCCTGGGCTGTCCATGAAGCCCGCACCACTCTCCCAGTCGTTCGCGGCATGCCTGGTGAGCAGAGACTAGATGTCAGCTGACTGGTGAGAAATGTGAAGTGGGAGGGGCTGGAGGAGAACCTCTCTTCTGATTTCGGCATAGGTGTCACTGCTACGAGACACCACAAAGTGGGAGACACAGTGAGTAACACTCCCTGTGATTAGAGTTGCCATTAAAAGTCCCCACTACAGTTCTCACATCCGCAGATGACCTTCATCAAGAGCACCTAAGTTGGCTCATCAGAACTCCCCCCCACCAAGGAGTCAGAGAAGGAAAATAAAAAAAGAGAATACATTCAAGGGAGAGGAACAAAGAAAAAGGGAGAGAAAGAATAAGAGAAAGACCAAGAAATTAGGATAGAGAGAGGTAAAAAGGAAAGAAAAGGAGAACAAAGAGAAAGAGTTGTACATCCTAAAATATACCATAAGGGGTTTTAATACTGTACAAGTGGAAGGGAATGTTAAAAGAGCGCTAAATGTCCGTGGGTTAGGGGGAGCAAATTACTTGTCTTGCCTTGGGTGCTGACAACCCACGCTACGAAAATAAACTGTTAGGGGTCCCTACAACCTGTGAAATTTTATCAAAGGGTCCCGGCACTAGAAAGGTTGAGAATCACTGCTTTAAGTGTTTTTATCTTTCCTGTATGTTTTTTTTGCTTAGAGCTAACATCAAATGAAATCATGTTATGGTCACTGCTACCCAGGTGTTCTTTTATCTGAACATTAGTAATAAGCTCTGCATTGTTTGAGATTATCAGGTCCAACAGAGCATCATTCCTAGTTGGGGCCTCAATAAACTGGACCATAAAATTGTCCTGCAATAGGTTTATAAATTGTTGCCCTTTAACTCTCCCAGCAGTGCCATTAATCCAGTTAATTTCTGGGTAGTGTAAGGTGTTAGCTCGGTAGCGGGGTGTGTGACCCCTTGGATGGGTTCACTACACACTGAATTTATACAGACAGGCAGTCGAAGACGGTTGAAAACAAAGATTTTGGTTTATTCTTCCATCTTGCTGGAAACAAGTGCAAGCATCCAAACAGCATAAACAAAATCAAACATAAAATAAACCCTGGTCACTTGGGGCGTCTATCTTCACCACACAGGAACCTATCTATGGAGCCTGGCACAGCCTAGTGCTGGGCAGACACTGCTGGTCATAGAGCAGAAAAACAATAGTCTTTTGATTTTTATCACACAGAAAAATCAATCACTTCCTCACCTCCTCAGAAGACTTTCAGCTACTGCTCTCTTTCACTCAGAAAGCCTCAGGATGCAGCAAATCAGTGGTAATCCTCTGGTTTACTTATAGAGGCCTTAATTGCCTCATTCTGAACAGCTGAAGTTTTTTTAACGCCCTTAGACCTTTTCTGGCTACATCTGCAGCCGACGCCTAATAACAATTGGTGTCTTGTCTAAACAAGGCAGAAATGTGTGTCCCGTCTGTGACAACACCCACAGATTTACCTGACTTCCTGTCACATACCCCCCCTTGTTTCAACCCTAGGGTTGGGACACAGGTTGCCAGGCAGGCATGCACTCGGGACAACCCATCTGCATTCCCCATTTTAGCACCGGGGCGATGCGTTACCACAAAACAAAATTCCTGGAGGGCCAGGAACCACCTATTTATTCTCCTATTGGTCTCTTTGTTCTGTGCCATCCACTTCAATGGGGCATGATCCGTCACCAGTTCAAACTGTCTAACCACGAGGTAGTACCGGAGAGAATCCAAAGCCCATTTCACTGCCAAACATTCTTTCTCAATGGTGGCATAATTCTCCTCATGGGCCTTCAACTTTCGGCTGAGGTACATAATAGGGTGTTCCTCCCCCTTGATAATCTGAGACAGTACAGCTCCTAAGCCCACATTTGACGCATCTGTCTGAACCACGAAGTCCCGTGAAAAATCAGGCGAATGTTAAACTGGCTGACTACATAAAGCCTGTTTTAAAGCCTGAAAATCTGTTTCTGCTTCGGGAGTCCATTTGGTCATGACAGACTCCTTCCCTTTGGTCAAATTGGTCAGGGGAGTAGCCTGTGAGGCAAAATGGGGGATAAAGCGGCGATAATACCCCGTGATCCCTAAAAATGCACAAACCTGTTTCTTGTTGGTGGGACGTGGCCAATCCTGAATAGCCTCAACTTTGTTTATTTGGGGCTTGATTAGACCTCTTCCAATGGTATACCCCAGATACTTCGCCTCTTCTAGCCCAAGGGTACATTTTCTTGGATTGGCTGTAAACCCGGCTTTCCAGATGGAATCCAACACAGCCTGAACTTTTAGGAAGGCTGCCGCTCCAGGTGAGCACACTAGAACAATCAATGTCCACTCAGAAACCAATGGGTGCAGGCAATGCACAGATATGCAAAAGAGGAAAGATATGGACAGCCGCACTCCAATTTCTTAAAAAGACGTGCCCTTTATTGGGTAAAGGAAAAATGCACTACAGGTATCAGCACACAGTGGGAAAAACAGCTGATGCGTTTCGCATTGCATAGCTATGACTAAGCATTGATATCCAATGCAAAACGCGTCAGCTGTTTTTCCCACTGTGTGCTGATACCTGTAGTGCATTTTTCCTTTACCCAATAAAGGGCACGTCTTTTTAAGAAATTGGAGTGCGGCTGTCCATATCTTTCCTCTTTTGCACAGCCTGAACTTTTGGCAAGTGTGATTCCCAATCCTCACTGTGGATAACAACGTCATCGAGGTATGCAGCAGCATAGGCTCGATGAGGCCGAAGGGTCTTATCCATGGTGCGTTGGAATGTGGCAGGAGCATTTTGTAACACAAAAGGCATCCTCCGATATTGGAAAGATCCGTCTGGAGTTACAAATGCTGTTTTTTCCCTGGCCGACTCCGAGAGAGGAATTTGCCAATAACCCTTAGTCAGGTCTAACGTTGTCATGTGCCTAGGCGATCAATCAGTTCATCTATGCGGGGCATAGGATAGGTGTCAAACTTAGTGATTTGATTCAGGCGGCGAAAGTCATTACAAAACCGCCAACTTCCACCTGGTTTGGGCACTAAGACAATGGGACTGGACCAATCACTATTTGACTCTTCTATCACCCCCAGCTCAAGCATTTGTTTTACTTCCTGGCGAATTGCCTCTCACCGGGCTTCTGGAATTCTATAAGGCTTCAACTTGACCTTATCCCCTGGTGTGGTGATAATGTCATGTTCAACTCCGGAGACCCAACCTGGCAGGTCTGAAAACTTCTCCTTATTACGGAGCACAAATTCTTTAACCTCATGTTGCTGAGTTTTGGATAGAGTCTCCGCTATCCCAACTTCAGGGACAGCCAGGTTAAATGGAGCAGAAAATCGGGTAGTCTTAGCGACCAAGGACTCTCTATCCGTCCATAGTTTCAGCAAGTTCACGTGATAGAGCTGCTCAGGTTTTCGTCTTCCCGGTTGGCTAATTTTATAATTCACCACTCCCATTTTTTCCAACACTTCATATGGACCCTGCCATTTGGCTAGGAATTTACTTTCGACTGTGGGGACCAGCACCAACACCCTATCACCAGGTGCAAAGGAACGGACCTGGGCCCCACAATTGTAAATCCTTTGTTGAGCCAATTGGGCTTGGGCTAAATGTTCCTTCACAATCGGCATCACTTGGGCAATTCTATCTTGCATTTGGGCCACATGTTCAATCACACTTCGATGAGGGGAACTCTCACTCTCCCATGTTTCCCTGGCAATGTCCAGTAGGCCCCGGGGACGCCTCCCATACAGTAGCTCAAACGGAGAGAACCCTGTGGACGATTGAGGAACCTCTCTTATTGCAAACATCAGATAAGGGAGCAGATAATCCCAATTCTTTCCGTCTTTATCCACCACCTTCCTCAACATTTGTTTTAAGGTTTTATTAAACCTTTCCACTAACCCGTCTGTTTGAGGGTGATATACTGATGTACGTAATTGGGTCACTTTCAGGAGTTTACAAAGTTCTTTGGTCACCCTGGACATAAACGGGGTGTCCTGGTCAGTTAGGACTTCCTTAGGAAGACCCACACGACTGAAAACCTGAAATAACTCTTTGGCAATTGTTTTAGCAGAGGTGTTTCGGAGAGGAATCGCTTCTGGGTACCGGGTGGCATAGTCCATTATTACCAAGATGTGCTGGTGCCCTCTAGTGGACTTCAGTAAGGGGCCAAGCAAGTCCATGGCAATCCTTTCAAAAGGGACCTCGATAATGGGCAGAGGTACCAACGGACTGCGGAAATGTGGCATGGGTGCAGTAATCTGACACACTGGACAGGAAGAGCAGTACAATTCCACTTCTTTAGTGATCCCAGGCCAATAAAACCTCTGGGTGATCCTCTCCCGGGTTTTTTCTGCTCCCAAATGTCCCCCAAGAATGTGCCCATGGGCCAGTTCCTAAACCATCTTGCGGTACGGTTTAGGCACTACCAGTTGCTCAATGGTGTCCTCTATGACACTCGATATAACAGGTCCCTTTCAATAATGAAGTAAGGGAGGGCAACCCTCTCGTCAGGGTTAACTATCTCCCCATCTATCTTCACTACATTCTCCCGGGCTCTTAGCAATGTGGGGTCCCTCAATTGCTCAGTGACAAAATTTTCTCTGTGCACCTCAAGGTCATCAAACCCTATTGGCCGCTGTTCCTCTTCTGAGGTAGCAGGCTCCTCCCTAGGGACTGATGTTTCCCCTTCTAATACTGAGAATGGAAACTCAGGAGAATCCTCACAGTTGTTGGTTCCTGGAGTAGATGGTTCAGACTCAGAAGAACCACCTACTGGGGAATCTGGGCAGTCCCAGAGTTCCCAGAATTTTGGGAAATCCCTTCCCACAATGGCGTCATGTGGCAGTTTGGGAACTAAACCCACCTGGTGACACAAGTTACCGAGGGAGGTTTCAAAGGAAACCGTAGTCACCGGATATTCTCGAGTGTCCCCATGTACACAAACTACAGCCATTTTCCTAGGATGTAAGGTTTTACCCACCACTAGATCACTTTTCACTAAGGTGACCAGGCTACCTGAATCCAACAATACCACAACATTTTTACCATCTAAGCACATTCTATATAAAGGTTTCTCATTTCCCTTTACTGCAGTGCATGTGGTTGCAAAAAGGGACTGTCGTCTCTCTGTCAGAAAGTCACACTGCATGGGTTCATCACCCGCTGGGCAAACCGCTGCTACATGTCCCTCTTCCCGACAACGGTAACAAATCAACCTTCTGGTCCTCTCCTGTGGGATGGGTCTTCCAGGCCGCTCTCGCCAAACATTAGCAGTAGTCCCGATAATTCCTCTAGTTGCTCCTTGGTACCTCTCTCCACCCCCATCCCTTGATGCAGTCTTACCTATAGGTGGGGAGGGTCTGGTCTTGGGGTGAAAAGTCTGTGCGTCTCTGGTGGAAGAGGACAAATTCTCTGTTGTTAGGTACCTTTCGACCAGGTCTACAAGTTTGTCTGCGGTTTCTGGACCACCATGGTTCACCCATTTCTGGGTCGGACGCGTTCCTGGAAAGTATGGCTCTTAAAATGATCGGTGCTGGAAACATCAAGCAAGTGAACATATTCGCCAGCACACCATGGATCAACACTTCCGTCCAAAGGTTTCTTGCATTGTGAAAGATCACCTCACAAAAATAGGTGCAACGTTTCTGACCCGCGCAGGGCCCCTTCATCATGCCGAAATGAAATGTTGCACCTATTTTTGTGAGGTGATCTTTCTCAATAAAATAAATCTTTGGATGGAAGTGTTGATCCATGGTGTGCTGGCGGATGTGAAGTCGGCAGCAACAGCAGCACACAGTGGAGACCTGTACCGCGCACTTCAGTTCCGAGGGCGCTTTTGGTTCCCATCGCCGCTGCAGTACGGACAGGACACTGCATGCCAGCATGAGGACATCTCGTCTTCTCCGGGACCCCCGCGGATGAACCCTTTACAATTGACTATGCTTTTACCTACATCAGACATGTGAGTAGGTTATCTACATGTTTTAAATACATTTCCAATATTAAATACACTTGCTATGCTCAGAAGGCGCTGCTTTGTGTCTCTTTTCTTGTTGTTTTACAGATTGCTTCAGCCGTCTAAGCAAGGCATCTTTTGGTTATTTAGTGCTGTGGACATTTTATTGATGGACTATAGTAATTCCATATGAGCATTATATTTTCACTTTTGGATACTCTCAAAATTTGTTTGGAGTTCTATTGTTCCCATCTTTTATTCCTTGTTTATTGTCTACAGAGACATCTATAGGGAGTGCGCTTGATATTATGTTTTTTTGTGCTGGCGAATATGTTCACTTGCTTGATGTTTCCAGGACCCAACTGGTAATCGCTACAGCACCCACCATTTTAAGAGCAATACTTTCAAGGAATGTGTACGATCGGAATATTGACAAGATCAACTGTCAGCAGGCTTCCTCACTGAATGTAAAAAAAAAAAAAAATAATAATTAAAAAAAACAATGTGGGCCTCCCCAAAGACCATACCAGACCAAAGGGATTAGGAGGGGACACCCCCATGCCAAGATTTAAAAAAAATGTCACGGGGTCCCCCCAAAATAGGAGGGGACAGACGAGTGAGTGCAACCCCCCCCAACCATACCAGGCCGCATGCCCTCAACATGGGGGGGGGGTGGGTGTGAGTGCTTTGCGCACCTAGTTCTAGTGATCACTTTGGAGGGATTTCCTCCTGTTTTACTTATGGGACAGGAAGTGAAGAGTGATCTCCTCGATGGGGGACACAAAAAAACGACCACTCCTTAATCTAAAACTTAAGTCAGTTCTGCTTTAAAAGAGCCAAAACAGTAATGTCCTCCTTTCAAAGATTTTGCCTGTCAGTGTTGCCAACTGCCCGTTAATTTACGAGCAGCCCCTAAATTTCACCCCATTTTCAGGGTGCCCGTAAATGTCCGTTATGGGCAGCTGCCCGTAAAAAATATGGCTGCGGGCCGACAGCTCAACTGCGCATGCGCTATTCCAAAGACTGCCGGGCTCGGGAGGACTCGTACCTGCTTGGCTGGGCACCGTGGGTGGGTGCTTGCGCAGTGATGTAATGTCGCTACCTGTCGCCATTTTTGAATGGCTGGCACTTGTTCCTGGGATTGCGCCTCGCCACAGCAGGGCTTTGGGGAGGTCGATGATGCCTGTGCCTGGCCTGGATTCTGAAACAGAGCACTGACTGTCTATCCAGATCAGTCAGTCAGACCTCAGATAGACAAAGCGACTGAGCAGGAGCAGAGCCATTCTCACAGACAGATCCCCGTACCACGTCCGCACAGCCTCTGACCCCCGTACCACGTCCGCACAGCCTCTGACCCCCGTACCACATCAGCACAGCCTCTGACCCCCGTACCACGTCCGCACAGCCTCTGACCCCCGTACCACGTCCGCACAGCCTCTGACCCCCGTACCACATCAGCACAGCCTCTGACCCCCGTACCATGTCCGCACAGCCTCTGACCCCCGTACCACGTCCGCACAGCCTCTGACCCCCGTACCACGTCCGCACAGCCTCTGACCCCCGTACCACATCCGCACAGCCTCTGACCCCCGTACCACGTCCGCACAGCCTCTGACCCCCGTACCACATCTGCACAGCCTCTGACCCCCGTACCACGTCCGCACAGACTCTGACCCCCGTACCACGTCCGCACAGCCTCTGACCTTCGTACCACGTCCGCACAGCCTCTGACCCCCGTACCACGTCCGCACAGCCTGACCCCCATACCACGTCCGCACAGCCTCTGACCCCCGTACCACGTCCGCACAGCCTCTGACCCCCGTACCACGTCCGCACAGCCTCTGACCTCCGTACCACGTCCGCACAGCCTCTGACCTCCGTACCACGTCCGCACAGCCTCTGACCCCCGTACCACGCCCGCACAGCCTCTGACCCCCGTACCACATCAGCACAGCCTCTGACCCCCGTACCACGTCCGCACAGCCTCTGACCCCCGTACCACGTCCGCACAGCCTCTGACCCCCGTACAGCCTCTGACTTTTTTTTTTATTAAACACTTTACTAATATCACTAGCTACATGTTTAAATATTGATATTTGCACTGTTTATCACTGAAAACTGGCATTGTGGTACTTTTTTTGCAGTGCCAGTAAAAATGTGGCTCTGTCAGAAAATGTCATGTAAAAAATTGGTGGCGTTTGTAAATTTTTGGGGTCCTGCCAGTTCATTTTACTTCGGGGGGTTGGCAACGCTGCTAGCTGTTTCTGAGTCACATACGGTACAATAGGCCGCTCCATACCCGTCACTACCACCTGTACTGTACCCACACACACTGCCTGGATTAAGTTACAACGCAACTTCCCCAGCCTAAGCCCCTCCCTGTCGCCGTCACCCTCGCCTCATGACTGCTTACGTGTCCGTGACGTCAACACCCCCCTGCCGTGAGGTTTTCTCCCTCTCTCTCTATAGTTTCTAAACTTTCATTTCCCCGTTCGGCCTAACTTACTTCGCCTTCACAAAAACTCCGTTCGTTAGCAGCAAACGGCAGAGCAAAATCCACCTCTAAACTCCCGGAATCCCCCTGTATCCACTAGCAACGGTGGGACGGGTAAACTGCAGCCGACCAACCAACGTGCCGTACGCGGTGATGTCAAGACCTGCGCAAGCGCGCTTTTCCCTGCGCGGCAGCGCGTGACGTCATTTGCGGTGGTGGTGGGTGCACGACCTGAAGCGGCTGTCTCCCTGTACCCGCGTTTGGTGAAGTGTAGGCGGCCTTTTGAGTTTGCGGAGAGTCGGTGTGGTGAAGCCCCGTCCGGGAGAGATTTCCTTCAGCCCAGGCGTTTTATTCTCTATTTCCATCATGAGCGTGGAGGCGTACGGGCCCAGCTCGCAGACCCTCACATTCCTTGACACCGAGGAGGCCGAGCTGCTCGGGGCCGACACTCAGGGCTCTGAGTTCGAGTTTACCGACTTTACCCTGCCCAGCCAAACTCAGACCCAAGGGCAGACTCAGAGCCAGCTGGACGGACAGGTAGGCCCGAGCGCGCTTCCGGTATTGGGCTTTGGGGAAGGAGGGAGGGAAGGAAGGCCTGGAGTGTCACCTGCGCGCCTCTGACAGCAGCAATACTCATGCTGGAGGGACGTCTGCCTGTCATTGCCATGTGCCTCATCTGCTTGTTTACTGACTGCAGGAGATCTATAGCTAGGAGTTGTTATGCCTTAGGTTGCCTTCTCAGTATCCTAGGGACAGCTCATTCAGCACTCACTTTAAATGCATTTTATCTATAGATATTGTGTAACTTTTTGGCCCCTTCCACACAGGGCGGGCTGCAGCGGTGTATCCGCCTGCTTACCATTGGATCTGACTACTGAGCAGGCAGATGACAGGCCCGTGTCCACTGATGGAGAGCAGATACAGTTCTCTATGGGGCGATCGGATGCAAGTGGACTGCCTGCCCATTTTCATCTGGTCCACCAGACTGATGTGGAACGGTTCTTTATCTGTCTGTTTTTAGCGGACAGGATTGGATGTCGGCGGGTGTAGAGAGCAATGTATGGCCTGAGCGGGTCTCACCTGGAAAAACGAACAAAATCGTTCGTTTTGGCATGCAATTTGACTTACTGGTGTTTTATCGAGATATGCCCGCTGTCGAAAAATGGCTCTGATGGGTCTGCGCATGCTCAGTACGCAACGTCACTCCAGCTGATATGTTGATCAGCTGGTGTGACGGCAGCACTGTGCATTCACAGATCTGAGACAGTATCTGACGATCTGCTAAGCACCGTGTGCGTAGGGATGATCTTCCATGTGTTCGCACAGTCCATGTGCAGAGGCCGCCAGGAAGTCTGCACGGCACTGCGCTAACCATAGTCAGGGAGACGTTTCCCAATCTCTGCAGTTGAGCATCGGGACAATGTCTCCCTGCCTGATTAGTGCAGCGCCGTGCAGACTTCCTGGCGGGCTCTGCACGTGGACTGTGCGAACACATGGAAGATCATCCCTACGTGAGAGAATGAAATTGTCAGATTCTGCCTCACTGTTGCGGGCCAGGTTTTGGCTGTATTGAATGGCGTGTTTTGTCACGCGTTGGCTTGTGTGGTAAATGGTGGGTTTTGGCTGTGTCCAAGGGCAGGTTAAAACACACAAAACCAACCCCTTCAAAACGCCAACAACCCGCCCCTCAATAGCAAGGCAGAATCTGACAATTACGCTCTCCCTCGGTGCGAAGAAATTTGTTGGATACTGATGCTCTGCGCATGCGCCGCGTTGACGTCGCGCCAGCTGATCAACATATCAGCTGGAGTAACATTGCGTACTGTGCATACCTATCGGAAGCATTTCTCTAAAGAGCACCGTCAACGGCACTGTCCCAATCGGTGCAACGCCAAACCGGTTTCCTAAAGTAGTTCCTGTATTTTAGGCGACTTCGGGGACGATTTGAATAGACATCTGTGCATGAACCCACACAGGTGTCTGCCAAATTGCCCCTGAAGTCAGACTGCATTGTCGGTTTTGAAATCGTGCGAGTTCAGCTGAACTTGCACGATTTCAAACCCGCCCTCAATGTAATCCTGGGCTTAAAGTGGTTGTAAACCCACTTTTCAAAAAAAAAAAAAAAAAAAAACACCTGCAAGACAAAGGCATAATGAACTAGTATGCATAGCATACTAGCTCATTATGTAATACTCGCCTCAAATCGAAGCCCCCGCAGCTGTCCTTGTGCACCACTAGGGCGGCCGACATCTCTCTTGGGGGGGTACTTCTGAGTATCGCGGCCCCGGCAGGTTTAGGAGATATTTTGAGCACCTACAGGCAAGTCTTAATCTAGGTTTACATGTAGGTAAAAGTGGTTGTTAAGGGTTTACAACCACTTTAAGCCTTGTTCACACCATATGCAAAGACCTCAGTTTTTCTGCAAGGGCTCAAAAAACAAATGTTCTCTGTGTGCCTTGTTCACACCACAACACTGGTATCGCATGCAGAGATCGGCGAAATGTATGCAGTTTTTCTACATGAGAAAAACTGACGTGACCTCAACACTGGTCTGAACAGGGTACATAACTGACATGCATGACAACTCACTGAAACATGCATTAAAACTAATGTAAACTGATGTCTCTGCAAGTGAAAGCTGCATGTTTTTTCCCCATCAGTTTTCATGTATGTATAGTAGTGTGAACGAGCCCTTCTCTAAACCCATTGATTTAAAAGTTTCAAAAAGTTGTATTCCTGGCATGCTGGAAACGCTAACAATTACATTTGCTTGCGTGCCCTCAACCAAACTGTCAGTCCATAGCAATGGCTGGTGTGCATAACTGATAATATTGTGCAGTTGCAGAACAAATAGAGGCCAAGATGGCAGCTTCCTTGGCTGACAACGATGGGAGGCTTTAGTTCCACTTTATTATTATTTTTTTACATAGACGGAGGTTTTAACCTTCCCTTGCTCTATCCAAAATGAAAATGGTTTTGCCTATGCAGTAAAACCTTGGTTTGAGAGTAACTTGGCTTGAGAGCATTTTTGCAAGACAAGAAACATTTTTTTTTTAAATACATTTTGACTTGATATAAGAGTAGCATCATGTCACAACTGAGTATAGAAGAGGGGCGCCTCTAAGTGTAGCAATATAGTTGCCTTTAATGAAGGTACAACATTTGGAAACTCACATGGTTGATGATTAAAACAGGCACATCTAAGTATGCAGGCATGCAGGGTAAAGCTGTCCACATAGACCGTCCTCCGCACCACCATTGATGTCGTCCCGTCCATGCTGCGCTCCAAGCCTCACTTTCAGATCGCTCTCCTGCAGGGTAGTCATGATTGCAGACTGACATCAGTGAGAGCCGGCGGTATGGAGGATGGTCTATGTGGATCACTTTACAACGGATCCCTGTATACTTAGATGTGCCTGTTTTAATCATCAACCATGTGAGTTGCTAAATGTTGTACCTTTTGTTAAATTAAACCATATTGATACACTTAGAGGCGCCTCTCTTCTCTTTTATACTCTGTAGCTCCTGCTGGGTTTTGCTTCTAATCCCCTTGTAGAGGCTTCCATTTGTGGATGGACATTTTATGGTTGCACAATTTATCACATTTCTATAATCTTTTTAAATGGACTATAAACTGAAGGACTAATGCATAAATGGTTGTGGAACGAAACATCGAAGTTTCCATAATTTCTTATGGGAATATTCGCTTTGATATACAAGTGCTTTGTATTACAAGCATGCTTGCGGAACGAATTATGTTCGCAATCCAAGGTTTTACTGTAGTTCTACTTTGGGGCTTTGTGAACACAGGCGTATGATTTTATGGGCTAATATGCTGCATTTTTTTCTGCTAAAATGACTGTTGCATATGTAAGTGCACTTCTGTGCTTATACACTATATTGCCAAAAGTATTGGGACACTGCCTTTACACGCACATTAACTTTAATGGCATCCAAGTTTTACTCCGTAGGGTTCAATATTGCATTGGCCCCCTCTTTAATCAGCTTTAACAGATTCAACTCTTCTGGGAAGGCCGTCCACAAGGTTTAGGAGTGTCTATAGGAATGTCTGACCATTCTTCCAGTAGTGCATTTGTTCATGTGCGTGTATAGGCACCTTTTGGTAATATGCACGTTTGAGTGTAAATGCATGCTACTGTCCAGAATATAAATTTTTCTCTGACCATTGGAATAAGTTTATGCTTGTGAGCACCTCAAACGCGGCTTGGTGCATTTTTTTTAAATGCTGCTCTTAATGTACCCAAGGTTACATTCAGACCTGTGAATAGTAGTGGCTGGAATTAGAGATTCTTGGCCTAGCTCTCGGCAGCCATGTACATCTGCCTGCCCCATTCACTATAACAGGTTTCCGTCATCCGCAGCTGTATGTACCTGTAGTTACCTGCGGTGATCACTCACAAAGTACGCCCAGCAGCGATCACCACAGGTAATTTACTGGCTGTGCAGAAAGATGCGAATAGCTGCATGCGCCGGCGACTTGTGATATAATGAACGAGGCCAATGGCCGCACCAAGCCGCAGAAGGAATTGTTGCTACAATTTGCACAAGCTTTAAAGTGTAAGTTCACCGTTTGTAACCTGGGTGTAAACATGTTACTGTAGCCCCGGCGCCTGCTCCCTCCTATCCCTCATTGTGACAGTGAGCGGGGGATAGTCTCCCTGCAGCCACCCCTCTGGCCACATCATTCATTCACAGAGTTCTGTGATTAAGAGTACTACAAGTACTGACATATTTTGAGGCTGCCAGCTTGTAGTTCTCAATGGACTACCACAGCCCTGTTGAGCTTTCTGGTAGTTCATAGATGCTTCCTGTTAGTGTATAATTACCCGTGTTCTGTCAGATTAGGTGACCCATCAGAATTGGTAACGGAAGTGATGTTACGTCACCGCCATCTTGCTACACCCTGCACTCCTCCACAGTAAGGATACAGTGAGAAGGGGGCAAGTAGACACCTTGTTACACCCACCGGAGTTTTGCATATCTGTTATTTTTAACAGTAAACGCAGCTTATAAGGTGAAATAGTGTTTAGAAAGCAGCAGCAAACCTGATTTCACAGGTTTTCTAACCTGACAGAACACTGCTTTTGTAATTCAAACAGTCCGATGGATTTCTCTATACTGTATTCACCGTATATGCTCCGTTAACTGTTAAAAATAATTGAAATGCAAAACTCCGGTGGGTGTAACAAGGTGTCCGCTTGCCCCCTTCTCGGTGTATCCTTACTGTAGAGGAGTGCGGGTATAGCAAGATGGTGGTGATGGAACGTCACTTCTGTCACCATATCTGATGGGTAGCCATATCTGATGGAACACCGGCTTGTATGATGTACAAGCAGAGCGCCTACACTGACGAGTATTAAAAAGCCATGTATCGTACCGACAGATGCAATGTTTTTTATCTGCAGAATGATGTGCATGTTTTTTTTTTTTTTACAAAGGTGAACTTATCCTTTTATTTACTGGTGTAAATGAAGCCTAAACACTTGATGTGCATGGGCTAATATAGAACGGTGTTTAGAGAGGCATAAAAACATGCTGTATAAAAACGGTGCTTTTTTTTTGCGTTTTTTCTTTTTTTAAATGCACATGTGCACAATGTCTGCATTTCTAAAGCCAGCTTTTGAGTAAGGAAGGATCCTTTTAGGTTTTTGTTCCTAAAAGGGAACATTGCCTTAGCTGTGCTGGTGACCATGGTGTCAAAAGGTTAAATCCTAATATTTTCGGTTGTTACTAGAACTAAAAGAGGTATGATCTTCCAATGAGGACGCTTGTTTCAGTGACAACTTTAAAGTGTTTTGATCGGAGGGGCCCACTGATTGCTGCAAAGGGGACATTTCCCGGCAGACCAGTCCGACCCTGGATTGGAACACCTGAACATTTCTTGGAGAGCAAAACAAAAATATATAATGGGGGTCAACCAGGGATTACCTCAGTTTGGGGTCAGGGATTCCTTTGTTTTGTCTATAGGGCAAAATGAATGGAAATCTCTCGAATGATGCACAGATGGCAAATAAACTGACAATGGTTATTCTATCCAAAATGGGGGGGGGGGGGGGGGGAAATACCTTTAGTCCTAATCAAATTTTTATTTAGACTTTTGGGATTGGTGACAGGTTTAAAGCTGAATTAGACACAAACTAGCTCAAAGATGTATAAGCCCTGGTTCACACTGGGTACGATTTGGAACGATTTGAGATGCGATTTGACATGTCAAATCGCATCTCAAATCAGCGGCAATTGTCGGCAA
The DNA here is from genome assembly GCF_905171775.1 of Rana temporaria. Lineage (NCBI taxonomy): Eukaryota > Metazoa > Chordata > Amphibia > Anura > Ranidae > Rana > Rana temporaria. Next base: position 400,028,596 of record NC_053489.1, on the reverse strand, counting down.
TGGCACTGTCCTAATCAGTGCGACGCCGCATCTGCGATTTTAAAAAGTAGTTCCTGTACTACTTTTTGCGATTTCGGGCCGCGATTTACATTAAATCGCGGCAAAATCGCAGCCGCAAAATCGCGCATTTTACCACGATTTTGAATTCGCAGCAGTGTGAACCTAGGCTCAATCAACTTTGTAAACAGTCACCAAATGTCTTTGCAAACCCAATTACCTTGTAAAATTGGTACTGATGTGGCAAATGGTAACTAGTCGTGGTCACCTAGTCCTTTTTTATTTACATTTTTTTTTATACTGCTGAAGATGTTTTGTAGCTCATCCACACCTATACTTTTTTTTTTTATTCATTAAAGTGTATTTTTTAACCCCAATAAATTGCATTTGAAAGCCCGTTGCCCAAATACAGTGTGACATAAAATATATCATACCACAATTTATTCTCTAGGGTCTTTGCTATAAAAACATATATAAGGTTTGGGGGTTCTAAGAAGGGTGGATTTGAATCAAGTCGATTTTAAATAATGAGTTAAATCACTAGTAAAATAGCTTGATTTAAATCCAAATTTTTAAAGAGCAACTGTCATCTCTGTCCTGCACGACGACTCCTCTGACCCACTGTTAACTCCCCGACAGTCCCATTCCCTTTAATAGGACGGCGGGTGAGGCGGCAGTGATACAACAAGGTGAGGGAGGTGGTGGAAGCAGGTGAGTGGATGCCCGCTAACAGGCGCTGCTATGATGGTTCTGAAATGACAGGTGCTCTATAAATGTAAGGACTTCTTCTTGCTGGTAGTTGAAATCTTTAATATTTGCAAACAAAATTTTTAAGGTTTTCGAATTAGAATAAGCTGTCGGGTTAGTAAAACAGCGATATCGGAACCAATATTAATCATTCAGTTTGAAGTGTACATAGCTATAGAGATATCCCTGAACTTTGTTTTATTTCATGGTTATTTTAAAATTGTGTGAATGCATCAATTCAGTGCATGTTATCTCAGCTTGCAGAGCTTGACTTCATTGAATGAGTTTACTAAATTTAAAATTGCAGAATATACAGCCACATGCTATATAACCAAGCTCCATTTCATGCTGAATAAACAAAATCATTTATTATAGAAAACTATCTTTAGTATAGTATTTAAAAAGTATTTCAATAAAAATAAAAATCTGATTTTAAATCCCAAAAAAATAAAAAATTCTTTCATTGATTTATATCCACCCTGGTTCCAAATAATTTTCTAGCAAAAAATAATTTTAACTTGAAACCAAGTGGCAGAAAGGTTTAGTCTTTAAAGCGGAGGTTCACTCTAAATGTACACATGAGCTTATCCAGATCAATGCAATATATACATAACCATTTGGCTATCCATTTTTTTTTTTTTTTTATGGATTTCAATACCGTGAATCTGTAGTTTTAGTAGCCACTTCCTGGTATCCTTCCTGCGGGAGTGAGCGTGTCTCTTCCCCAGCGCCCCAGTGTTTGCTGGGAGTTGTTAGCAATGTCTCCTGGGAGCACAGTGTCATGCTTCCCATGAGATGATTCATAACGCCGACCGCCGAAATCTCGCAGGATTTCACTTGTCACGTGAGTCAACAAGCAGGTCACGTGATGAGGGCGGATCTAATTCCGCCTTTTTAAAGCATGGCAAACATTATCTTCTCATCAGCTTCTCTGTGCCCGTTCTGAGCAGTAGCTGATGTTTGCGATGTTGTGAATGCTGTCACAACGGGGCATGTTCTTATAACGCAGCCCGTTGTGATGGCAACTGTGAAGTGTTGATGGCGCTGCTTGCGGTCAACACTGCTCATGCGTGGGATAGAGCGGTGAATGCTGGTAGACTAGCATTCACCGCTTCTCGGAAGTATTTGCTTGTGGGCTTCACAATGCCCACAAGCAAAATGGAAAAGTCCAGCAGCGATTTTTAAAAGTTTAGATTTTCGGCCAATTCAGACTGGGGATGATTATAAAACTCAAACACGCGAGTACTAAGTTGCTTACCATAAAAGCAAACAATGCACTGATAAAAAAAAAAAAAACAACACCATATACCGCAAAACCTCCGCTTTAAAGCGGTTCTCCACCCTAAAGTGAAGTCCCGCTGATCGGAACCCTCCCCCCTCCGGTGTCACATTTGACACCTTTCAGGGGGGTGCAGATACCTGTCTAAGGACAGGTATTTGCACCCACTTCCGGCCCGGCATTCACGGGCAAAAGACAAACATTGCATCATATCCCGTCGCCCCACCCCCGTTGTGTGCTGGGAACACTCTGTTCCCAGCACACAGCGGGAGCCAATCGGCGGGCGCGACTCGCGCATGCGCCGTAGGGAACCGGGCAGTGAAGCCGCAGCGCTTCACTTCCTAGTTCCCTCACCGTGGATGGAGGGGGGAGCAGCAGGGTGACGAGCGATCGCTCGTGCTCTGCTGCGGACGGCGCTGGACTCCAGGACAGGTAAGTGTCCTTATATTAAAAGTCAGCAGCTGCAGTATTTGTAGCTGCTGGCTTTTAATATATTTTTGGGGTGGAACATCCGCTTTAAGTGTTTAAACTTCCCTCATTTGCAGACTAAAGATTCCTTTTGATCTAAAGAACAAAATGTTACAATGTTTACAGTTGGCCTAGGAATGTTGTGAAACTTGGCAGACTGCCTGTTTTTATTTTTATTTTTTGGACAGCTGTCTGCTTGAGCAGAGAACTCTGCATAGAATCGTGAAAATGCTTTAAATTTGGGATCTCGATTCTTACCGATTAATCGTGCAGCTGTACCCTGCACTGGTGGCAATATTGATGAGCCCCAGCATTCGGTGGCAATGGCAGAAATAGGCCCCCTCGCGATCTCTATTCAGCATTGACACGATTCATTCACGGTAACAAGTACAAAGCTGTTCTCTACTCGCTCAGAGCTGTCAAAAAAAAAAGCTGGCAAATGTTTATCAACATTGTCAGCGCTGGGAGAGAACTATAAACAAAGTATCTTTGTTTAAAGCAGGGGTCTCCAAACTTTTTAAACAAAGGGCCAGTTTACTGTCCTTCACTGGGAGTGGAAAAGGTCCGAAGGCAATGGGGGAAAAAACAATGCCCTATCGTTGGTGTCAGCAGGAGGAATTGGTCCCCATTGTTAATGGTATTGGGAGGAATTGTGCCCCATTATTGGCGTCATTGGGAGGAATTACACCCCATTGTTGGAATCAGTGGATGAGAGTGCCCCAAGGGCCTGATAAAGCAAGTAAAGGGCCACATCTGGCCCCCGGGCCGCAGTTTGGAGACCCCTGGTTTAAAGGAATGAATGGTCTGTAAATGAGGTCAGTTTAACCTGACCTCATTTAAAATTTTGGTATACAACCACTTTAAGCTAGATGGGCTTGGGCACAGAGCTAAAAAAAGGCTGTTTTTACAGGCATTTGAGCTTTTATTTCACCTTAAAGAAGCTTGTGCTATCTTGCACATTTTTATTGAGCTTCTTTAAGCATAAGCGGTTTTCCACAAACCCTCCCGTCAGCAAATTTTTCCTAATTTTATTGTGTATTTTCAAGCTTTTTTTGAGCTGTCATGTTTTTGGGCACTTGGGCGTCTCTTCTGCTCGAAAGCTCCTCAAAAACGCATTTTTTTTTTCTGCCTGAAATAGCCACAGTGTGCATGAACACATTGCCTAACATGGAGGGGATTTTCCAGGCAGAAAAAATGAGCTCAAAAACTCAGCTTCTTTGAGATGCAGTGTGCATGGCTCCTAAAAGTAATGGCATGATTAGAACCTTGGGTGTTTTTTCCTTTTCTTCCACAGATGCAGTAAGTGGAAATATTTCTTAGACCCCTTTCATACTACTGCGACTTCAAAGTCGTACGATTTTACTGCGATTCGCGGCTGTGATTTCAGGGAATGCCTGTGTAAGTGGCATCAAAATCGCACCAAAGTAGTGCAGGGACTACTTTGAAGTCGTACTAATATGAATGGTTGTCATTGGAAATCATGGGAAATGACGTGTCATGCTACTTTGCCATCACAAATCGTTGGACAAGTCGTATAAGTGCGAAAGGGGCCTAAAACAATGAGAAATCTCCACAAATATAAATAGAACAGGTGTGCGCATTAAAGTGTATCCAAAAAACATACATTTTGGATAGATTGGGGAAGGGATAGTCTAGAATACCTGTCAGGTTTTCACTGATGTCTATTTCTGCTGGGGTAACTCGCCCTCACTATTTGCCCTAGTGACCATTACTTCCTGTATACAAAGTGATGGCAGAGCCAGTATTTTAAAGCTGTTACAGGAGCAAAAGGGGAGGGGAAAATCTTTAAAATTTTACACTGCTCGTATGAATCGGTGGGACACACATGAG